>NC_137357.1:6170776-6508276 GCF_965287045.1 Carcharhinus amblyrhynchos
GGGGGGGGAAGGGGGAGGGGGGGGAAGGGGGAGGGGGGGGAAGGGGGAGGGGGGGGAGGGGGAGGAAGGGGAGGGGGGGAGGGGGAGGGGGGGAGGGGAGGGGGGGAGGGGGAGGGGGGGAGGGGGAGGGGGAGGGGGGTGGAGGGGGAGGAAGGGGGAGGGGGAGGAAGTGGGGGGAGGAAGGGGGGGAGGGGGAGGGGGGGAAGGGGAGGGGGGGAGGGGGAGGGGAGGGGGAGGAGGGGGGGAAGGGGAGTAGGGGGAGGGGGGGAGTAAGGGAAGGGGGTGAGTAGGGGAAGGGGGAGTAGGGGAAGGGGGGAGTAGGGGGAGGGTGGGGAGTAGGGGGAGGGGGGAGTAGGGGAAGGGGGGAGTAGGGGGAGGGGGAGGGGGGAGTAGGGGGAGGGGGAGTGGGGGGGGAGGGGGGAGTAGGGGGAGGGGGAGTGGGGGGGGAGTAGGGGGAGGGGGAGGGGGGAGTAGGGGGAGGGGGAGTAGGGGGAGGGGGAGGGGGGGGAGTAGGGGGAGGGGGAGGGGGGGGAGTAGGGGGAGGGGGGGAGTAGGGGAAGGGGGGGAGTGGGGGAAGGGGGGGAGGGGGGAGTAGGGGAAGGGGGGGAGGGGGGGAGTAGGGGAAGGGGGGGAGGGGGGGAGTAGGGGAAGGGGGGAGGGGGGGGAGTAGGGGAAGGGGGGGAGGGGGGAGTAGGGGAAGGGGGGGGAGGGGGGAGTAGGGGAAGGGGGGGGAGGGGGGAGTAGGGGAAGGGGGGGAGTAGGGGAGGGGGGGAGTAGGGGAGGGGGGGAGTAGGGGAAGGGGGAGTGGGGGGAGGGGGAGGGGGGAGTAGGGGAAGGGGGAGGGGGGGAGTAGGGGGAGAGGGGAGAGGGGAGTGAGGGGGGAAGGGGGAGAGGGGAGTGAGGGGGGAAGGGGGAGAGGGGAGTGAGGGGGGAAGGGGGAGAGGGGAGTGAGGGGGGAAGGGGAGAGGGGGGAGGGGGGAAGGGGAGGGGGGGAGGGGGGAAGGGGAGGGGGGGGAAGGGGAGAGGGGAGGGGGGAAGGGGGTGAGGGGAGGGGGAGGAAGGGGAGGGGGAGGGGGGGATGAAGGGGGAGGGGGAAGGCGGGAGGGAGGAGGGGGGAAGGGAAGAGGGAGGGAGGGGGGAGGAAAGGGGGGAGGAGGGAGGGGGGAGGAAAGGGGGGAAGAGGGAAGGGAGGAAAGGGGGGAGGAGGGAAGGGAGGAAAGGGGGGAGGAGGGAAGGGAGGAAAGGGGGGAGGAGGGAAGGGAGGGAGAGGGGAGGGGGAAGGAGGAAGGAGGGGGGAGTTTAAGGGAAGAGGATGGGGGGGAGGGGGAAGAGGATGGGGGGGAGGGGGAAGAGGATGGGGGGAGGGGGAAGAGGATGGGGGGGAGGGGGAAGAGGATGGGGGGGAGGGGGAAGAGGATGGGGGGGAGAGTAGGGAGGGGGAAGAGGATGGGGGGAGAGTAGGGAGGGGGAAGAGGAGGGGGAGGGGGAACGGGGGAGGGGGAATGGGGGGGAGGGGGGAGCGAGGGGGGGGTGCGAGGGGCGGGGGGAGGTGGGTGGGGATGGGGGAGGGGGGTGGACAGAGTGAATGAGGAGAGGCAGAGAGTAAATGGCATTGGGGGTTAGGGAGGGAGTGAATGGGGGAGGGGGGTAGGGAGGGAGTGAATGGGGGAGGGGGCAGGTGGGAGAGTTGGAGGGGGAGTTGGGGGAGGAGGAGCAGAGGAGGGGTAAGAGAATGGAGGGGGGGGAGGGGAAGGGGAAGAGGATGGAGGGGGAGGGGAGGGGGAAGAGGATGGAGGGGGAGGGGAGGGAGAAGAGGATGGAGGGGAGGGGGGAAGAGGATGGAGGTGGAGGGGAGGTGGAAGAGGATGGAGGGGGGAGGGGAGGGGGAAGAGGGGGGGAGGGGAGGGGAGGGGGAAGAGGGGGGAGGGGAGGGGAGGGGGAAGAGGAGGGAGGAGATAGGGGGAAGAGGAGGGAGGGGAGGGGAGGGGGAAGAGGAGGGAGGGGAGGGGAGGGGGAAGAGGAGGGAGGGGAGGGGAGGGGGATGAGGAGGGAGGGGAGGGGAGGGGGATGAGGAGGAGGGGAAGAGTGGGGAAGAGGTAGGAGGGGAGGGGCAAGAGGGGGGAGGGGAGGGGAGGGGGATGAGGGGGGAGGGGAGGGGGAAGAGGGGGGAAGAGGGGGGAGGGGAGGGGGGAAGAGGGGGGAGGTCATGGGGGAAGAGGAGGGAGGTGATGGGGAAGTGGAGGGAGGTGATGGGGGAAGTGGAGGGAGGTGATGGGGGAAGAGGGGGGAGGGGAGGGGAAGAGGAGGGAGGGGATTGGGAAGAGGATGAAGGAGGGAGGGGAGGGGAAGAGGAGGGAGGCGAGGGGGAAGAGGATGAAGGAGGGAGGGGAGGGGAAGAGGAGGGAGGGGAGGGGGAAGAGGAGGGAGGGGAGGGGAAGAGGAGGGAGGGGAGGGGGAAGAGGAGGGAGGGGAGGGGGAAGAGGAGGGAGGGGAGGGGGAAGAGGAAGAGGAGGGAGGCGAGGGGGAAGAGGATGAAGGAGGGAGGGGAGGGGAAGAGGAGGGAGGCGAGGGGGAAGAGGATGAAGGAGGGAGGGGAGGGGGAGGGAGTGAATGTCTCACACACAAAAGAAAACAACCGTTTAGCACATTATATTTCATTATTATGTTTAGAGAAGTGGATGAACAGAGTCACAGATTATTTTGTAACACATGAAAAATTGACTATTATCCAATACTCCTTCATACCACCCATATCTTCCACCTGTACACAGATTATAAGGAAAACACAAGTTTCAAAATTGTTCTTGGTGAGTACACAGTCCCTGTGAACTCACAGGACTGTAGTCAAACATACCACACTCTGAAACCAAGTGGCAGATACCACCCATCACAACTTCTGTGGATTTCTTGTCAAATTCCCTCAGAAGCTTGTGGTACTGAGTGCTAACTGGTTCCACTAGAACTCCTATTTCAGCACGAGTGTTGCCAAACTCTACCCTCTGAGAATGGTGCCTTAGACTCTCCTCCCTAACGATGCTTTCTCTCAGACACCTTCAGCAAGGATCCATTTCCAGAATTTCAATCTCTCCTTTCAGCATTCCTCTGCATTGGGACTGTCATGTGCAGTCAAGCTTCCACGCACACTCTCTTAGGTACCCAGTCACACCAAGAGAACATTACTGCTTCAGCGGCTGCAGTGTAAGGCAGCAACAAACTTTAGATTTACCTCTGATGTCTGTAGCTGCCTCATTAATGCTGTGCATGTTGTCTGCTTTTCACTTTAACTTTGCCGAATCAGATGTCATTCAAATGCTTGTGTTCTGTTCAATTAACTGTTTTCCTGATATATTGGCCAGGAGATACCAGTGAGGGGCCTTAGTGAGATTCGTGATAGGTGCTATGCCAGTCGCGAGTCTCCCTGTGAGCTTGTAGTCTCCCGAGGTACAAAATATAAGCAAATGCAAATCATTATAAGATAGTGCCAATACTCATTAAGTGTACACATGCATATTGCACAATGCCCATCGCCTGGGGAAGGTCGGATATTGGCTGGGTAACAGCTCTGGGGAAGAAGCTGATCCTTAACCTGGTCATTGGAGCTTGAATGCATCTGTAGCACCTCCCAGATAGCAGGGGGAGCGTAAACAGTCTCTGGTTGAGGTGGGTGGGATCTGTCGTAATGTTGAGAGATCCCTCCGCAGGCAGCATTTGTAATAAATGTCCTGGATGGCTGGTAGCTGGTTGCTGATGATGTATTGGGCAGTTTTGACGACCCGCTGCAAAGCTTGCCGCTCAGAAATGGAGCAGTTACCTTACCACACCGTGACGCAGTGCGA
Source organism: Carcharhinus amblyrhynchos (assembly GCF_965287045.1). Lineage (NCBI taxonomy): Eukaryota > Metazoa > Chordata > Chondrichthyes > Carcharhiniformes > Carcharhinidae > Carcharhinus > Carcharhinus amblyrhynchos. The sequence goes on from NC_137357.1 coordinate 6,174,613, forward strand.
CAAGATGCTCGCTATGGGCACCAGTAGATGTTTGAGAGAAGCCTGGGGAGGAGGGAACAGGTTGGCTCTCTATAACCTCTTCAGGAAGAATAGGCACCGCTGAGGCTTCTTCACCAGGACCATGAGAGATCCTCCGTGATGCGGACCCCCTGGAATTTGAAGCTGCACATCCTTCGCACCCATCAAAATGAAAGCAAATTGCTGTGAATGCTGGAATCTGAAACCAAAAGAGAAAATGCTGGAAAATCTCAGCATCTGTAAGGAGAGAAAACAGCTGGCGTTCCGAGTCCAGCTAACGCTTTGTCAAAGGATCTTTGTAACTGAGGGGTATAGCTCAGTGGTAGAGCATTTGGCTGCAGATCCAGAGGTTCTCGGTTCAAACCCAAGTCCCCCTTTTGGTGACCAACTTTTCCACCCATTGATGTAACCGGGAGTATGTGTGCGCTGTCTCTGGACTTTCTGAAGTCCACAATGAGTTCTTTGGTCGTCTCAGTGTTGAGGGCCAAGTTGTTTCCATCATTAGATGTTGGACCTCCTCCCTGTACGCTGACTTGTTGTTGTGTGTGATTAAGCCGACCACTGTAGTGTCGTCCGCGAACTTGACGCTGGTATTGGTGTCACAGACAGGCACACAGTCACAGGTGAAGAGGGAGTAGAGAATGGGGCTCAGCACACATCCTTGTGGAGCCCTGGTGCCCAGGGTTAGGTTGGAGGAGGTGATCCAGCAGACTGGGGACTGCTAATTACGAAGTCCAGGGTCCAGTTGTGGGGTGGGGGTGTTGACTCCCAGGGTATGGAGTTTATGAACAAACTTAGTGGGGATGATGGTGTTAAATGCTAAACTGTAGCCAATGAACTACATTCTCACATTGGTGTCTTTGCCTTCCAAATGGGTCAGAGTGCAGTGAAGAGTAGTGGAAATAGCATCTCCTATTGACTTGTTTGCATGGTAGGCAAACTGGTGCTGGTCGAGGTTGGCATTTCGGAAAGTCGGGACCAATCTCTTGAAGTGCTGCTTTCTTTTTAGCACAATCAGCTCTGCACCGAAAATCTTCATTTCTATACCAATAGCAGGCCCACTAATGCCTCCTCCCCAACACCCACAGCGACTGGTTCCCTCCAGCAGAATTTGCGACTGCTTCCCACACACACACACACATAGGGAACGTCCTGATCCTGGAGGGAATTGAGGCCTCCCCACTCCCCCGGAAGGTCGGAGGCAATAATGGGGGTACCCCTTGGGCATTGCAAGGCTGGCACACAGGCACTGCCCATGGAGCACACTGGCACTGCCCACCAGGCATCAAACAGGGTCAGAGGGGGGCAATTGGTGAGGGGGTGGGGACCCATTGCCACTCTGCATTGGGATTGGTGGGAGAGGGAGGGAGGGAGGGGGTGATTGGGGATATCCATCAGGATTGGGGAAGGGCCAGTGTTGGTCGCTGGAGTAGGATGAGGAGGGGTCGAGGAGATCGGAGCTGGCTGAGGGGGGTGGGGGGAACATAACAGTTGGCTAGGTGAAGTCTGGGAGATCAGCGATTAAGAGGGTTGCGAGGCTGGCCAGCAATTGGGAGACCGGGAATGGGCTGGTGAGGTGGGCAATTGCACATGCGCGATCTCAGTGCTGACAGCTATGCTGCTGACCTCTCCAGCAGGAACAGTCCCTGCCCCCTGCTTACCAGAGGGAATTACATTGAGGCACTCTGCAATGCTCAGAGTGTCGGAGATTCACTCTAGTAAATACACCCCAAAAACGGACTGGGAACACTCCCATTTTCCCACACGTTGGGCACCTAGCTTTTCTTGGGGAGAATCCTGGCCATTACGTTTTCTCCCCAACGCCCTGGTTTCTGGATTTTCTTTTATTCTTTTTGGGAAATCTGTTTTTTCCTTAGCGGCCCCCTTCTTCTGTCCAGCTTCTGTGCCCAGTTTAACACTAAACTCCAATGTTCTTTCTAACCTCAGGTAACCCCTGATTGATAAGCAAAAGCCTGGTCTTTCTTTAGCCCCAACTGGTGGCACAGTGATTAGCACTGCTGCCTCACAGTGTTAGGAACCCAGGTTCAATTCCGGCCTTGCCTGACTCTGTGTGGAGTTTGTACATTGTTTGCTTACCTATCTGAAATCTACAATGTTCATCACCTATTCCCAAAGACAATTTCCAAGTTCTAATGAGAAAGTCATCTTGTAACGATATGCTGATTAGCTAAATTAATGAACTTGGATTTTGTAATTTCATGTGTTTCCGCCAGGTGCTCCCATTTCAACTTTCCTCTGAAATGGCCTAGTTCAGGGTGACGAGGAATGGACAATAAATGCCCATGTCCCTCGAATGAATGAAAAAAAGAAGTGGACGTGAGGGATCTTCCTGGAGAGTCCTGTTTGTGGATTTTGGGAAGGAGGTCGAAGCAGGCTGTGCAGGACTTGGGGATCTGCAATGTTGGAGACCTTGAAGATCTAGCAGAGATCAATGGCAGTCACCCACATTGCTGTGGCTCTGGAGTCACATGTTGGCCAGACCGGGCAGGACGGCAGATTTCCTTCCCTAAAGGACATTCGTGCACCAGATGGGTTTTTCCCACAATGGGTTCATGGTCTTGGAAGCAATGACTTGATGTTCAATGGTGGAGTCAGGGTCCGGAGGCAGGTAGGAGGAAGTATCTGAGAGTTGGTGCACACCCTCAGTAAGGTGGCTATCAGAAAAACCACAAGCGGTCAATAGTTTGATCACAACTGAATAAAAGCAAATTACTGCGGATGCTGGAGTCTGAAACCCCCAAAGAGAAAATGCTGGAAAATCACGGCTTTGACTAAGGGTCATCTGGACTCGAAACCTCAGCTCTTTTTTCTCTCCTTACAGGTGCTGCCAGACCTGCTGTGATTTTTCCAGCATTTTCCCTTTTGAGTTTGATTACAATGTCGGGGTCGGATTTGTGGGAGCAGAGTGTAGCAAGTTCAGAGGGAGGCAGGTTCAAGGGGGTGAAAACAGCAGAGGAATTAAGATGGCCAATGTTGCTCCAATAGTTCTCGATCAAGAGCGAGAAGGAGGAGAGTACAGGAGGTGGGTGGAGTGTCCATTCAACTGGGGAGGGGGAGAAGCTCGTATTTCGATTTGAAACATTACCTCTGTTTCTCACTCCACAGATGCTGCCAGACCTACTGAATGTTTTCGTAATTTTGTGTTTTTCATTTCAGATCTCTGGCTGCCACAGCAATTCATCTGAGTTTGTCCTTCACTGAGAGCACGGGGTGGGGTGTACCTACATCTCAGGGACTGCAGCACTTCAAGAAAGCAGCTCACCATCACTTTCTTAAAGTGAGTGAATTGAAGTTGAAAGTTTATTTATTAATGTCGCAAGTAGGCTTACATTAATACTGCAATGAAGTTACGGTGGAAATCCCCTAGTCGCGACACTCCGGCACCTGTTGGGGTACGCCGACGGAGAATTTCGAATGGTCAATCCACCTGCACATCTAATCTGCACATCTTTTGGACTGTGGGAGTAAATTGGAACATCAGGAGGAAATTCACGCAGACAAGGGGAGAACATTCAGACTCCAGACAGACAGTGACCCAAGTTGGGAATTCAACCCAGGTCCCTGGCATTGTGAGGCAGCAGTGCTAACCAGTGTGCCACCACGCTGCACGAAGGAGACATCCTCAGGAGACAGAGCGCTCAATTCCATGCAATGGATTTGATAACGTCTCTTTTTCAAGGGCAATTAGGGATGGGTAACAAATGCTGTCTCTTGCTCACAAGGAAACATAGAAACTACAAGCAGGAGGCCATTTGGCCCCTCAAGCCTGCTCCGCCATTCATTCTGATCATGGCTGATCAAGTTCAATATCCTGATTCCTCCCCATATCCCTTGATCCCTTTTGCCCCAAGAGCTCAATCTAACTAAAATAAAAGCAAAATACTGCTGATGCTGGAATCTAAAACAAAAACAGAAAATACTGGAAAATCTCAGCAGATCTGACAGCATCTGTGGAGAAAGAATAGAGCCAATGTTTTGGGTCTAATGAAGGGTCATCCAGACTCGAAACATTGGCTCTATCCTCTCCCCACAGACCTGCTGAGATTTTCTGGCACTGACTGTTTTTGTATGCTGCATCTAACTGCTCCTTGAAATCACACCATGTTTTGGCCTCAACTACTTTGTGTGGGAGTGAATTCCACACGTTCACCACCTTCTGGGTGAAGAAATTTCTCCCCACCTTAGTCCTAAAAGGTTTATCCTTTATCCTCAAACTATGACCCCCTAGTTCTGAAACATTCCATCAGGAACATTCTTTCTGAATCTACCCCGTCTAACCCTGTTAGAATTTTATTAGTCACGTGTCGGCTTTCGTGAACACTGCAATTAAGTTACTGTGAAAATTCCCCAGTCGCCAGACTCCGGCGCCTGTTCGGTTACACTGAGGGAAAATTTAGCCCCTAATCAGCACGTCTTTCAGACTGTGGGGGGAAATCGGAGTACCTGGAGGAAACCCACGCTGACACGGGGAGAACATGCAGTCTCCACACAGACAGTGACGCAAGCTGGGAATCGAACCCAGGTCCCTGGCTCTGTGACCTACAAAAAGGTCCCTCGAGCACAGTCCAGGAAGATCAAGTTTGATCACCTCTTAAATCTCAGGGAAAACCAGGTTGTGCTGACGGTGTATTATTTAAATTCCCTCAGACCAGAATAATATGGTGATCATTTGTCCTTGGTTGTGACCATAACTATGGCAACCACCAGGAAACCATGCTTTGTACAAAATGTGGTGGAAATCTGCCAACCCTGTCTCTCGAAACACTATTGAGGCTGAGAGGGGCTATGGAAAATTCCAGAACTCAGATTTTTCTTGGGTAAGGAAGTTTTAAGGAACCCAAGTAGACAGACATGATTAAGAAACAGAGCAGCCATGATCTAAAGGATTGGTGGAATAGGCTCGAGGGGCTGAATGGCTTCCCCTATTGCGAAAAGGTGAAGTAAATCTTTTCACGGTCATTTTACAGAGACGTGGCACTGCTGCCTCACAGCACCAGGGACCCAGGTTCAATTCCAGCCTTGGGTCACTGCCTGTGTAGAGTCTGCACGTTCATCCCCATGAGTGCATGGGTTTCATCCGAGTGCTCCCATTTCCTCCCACAGTCCATCGCTGTGCAGGCTGGGGTTGGCTATGCTAAATTGTCACTTGCTCTTAGGGAGATTAGCAGGGTAAACATGTGAAGTAACGAGAATAGGACCTCGGTGGGATTGTTGCTGGTGCAGATTGTTGCTGGGCTAAATGGAATATAAAAGAAGTGTTGCTGCAATTGTGTAGGGTGTTGGTGAGACCACATCAGGAGAATTGTGTTCAGTTTTGGTCTCCATATTTGAGGAAGGACGTGGTGACATTGGAGCCAGGTTCAGAGGAGGTTCACCAGATTGATTCTGGAGATGAAAGGGTTAATGTATGAGGAGAGATTAAACAGTTTGGGCTTGTACTCGCTGGAGTTGAGCGGGATGAGAGGGGATCTGATCGAAGTACATAACACTTTAAAAGGGATTGATTGAGTCAATGTAGACCAAATGGGGCAATTGTGGGGGCAATTTAGAACAAAGGGTCACAGGTATGGGTTGAGAGGCAGTAGATTTAAAACTGAGATGAGGAGGAACTACTTCTCACAGAGGGTGGCGAATTTGTGGAACTCGCTGCCCTATAGCGCGGTGGGGTCTGAATCATTGAATGGTTCCAAGGAGATAAAATATATTTCTGATAAAGAGAGAGAGAGATAAAAGGATATGGGGAACAGGTGGATTTGAGACCAGGGAGAGATCAGCCTTGATCTGATTGAATGGCGGAACAGGATAGAAGGGCTGAATTTGTCAACTTCTGCTCCTAATTCGAAGTTCCTGCGGCATCCTTCTGCAGTGTCGGGATTCTATCCCACAGGCAAGTCAGTTTAGCGGGTTAGAGAAGGCATGGACACGCCTGACCAACTCCCCCCCCGGACCTATCAGGGTGGGATCAATGTGGCCTGCTGTCTCTCCGAACACTTTTAATCCCCAAACAACAGTCATTTTGTTAAAGTAGGACTCAAAATACTTATCGTAAAGCATCTGAACTAAATTGAGGAGAGCAGGGAAAGACAAGAGGCAAGAATGCAAATGGCCAAATTTGGTTTATTGATGTGCAAAGCAACAAAAATTGGGCCCAATAAAGTTAACAAAGATCAAAGTGCAGTGAGAGTTAACAAAATAAAAAAACGATTGATAGGTATCTGTCTTCATCTCCCATCAGTTTAAGTGCAGCAGTGCGGGTTTTTAAATAAAGGCATTCCCGCTGTCGCTACAGGACAGAGTTTCAAACTTATATATTATATTAAGTGTTATTTTAGAACGATTACAATCAAATCGGAAGCTCCCTAAGAGGGAGCGACGGATCTAGGAGGGTTAGAGTTTGCGGAGTCCTCCTGCCGAGGCTCTCGACGATAGTGAGACTGTGGTTTCCATGGAAACCGAGGACGGTCAGAAGACAAGGCACCGATCATCGAAGGTCCAGCACCGTGATGTTTGTGTCCGTTACAGAGACATGTGTGCACGCCTGAAAGAAAGAGGTGGAGGGAGATTAATCCGTGTGGCTCAGCTGGTGGCCCTCCTGCCTCTCCAAATGGCAAGGTTCTGGGTTCAACTCCCACTCCAGGACTTGAGCGTGAACATCTTTACTGACTGACCCTCCCATGCGGTACTGATGGAGTGCTGCAATGCCAGGGGTGCTGATCTTCTGGTTAAATCTGAGGGGCCCACCTGTTTGCTCGGGTAGAAGCAAAAAAAAACATACAATCCATAGAATTCCTACAGTGCAAAAGGAGGCCGAACCTGGGTCCCTGGCGCTCTGAAGCAGCAGCGCTAACTCACTGTGCCGCCCATAAAAGATCTTAGGGCACGACATTGGGAGAGCAGCAGATGAGTTTGAAATGCTTTGCAACATCCAGTGATTGTCAAAGCACTACATAATTGTCCACTAGTTGCTCACCAAGCAACTTGCTGGAGCACTGGGAGGGAACAGTGAAAAATTTTTTTGAAAACTGGAAGCCAAATGGAATCTAATCCTGGCCGGTAGCCAGATTCCTTATGGATGCCACACCCTGAGCGCTGAAGGCAGCAGTGAGCTGACAGTGGCAGGAGGCAGTCAGGACACTGTGAGGCTGGCAGTGAACCAATATGGGATTCCCCAGCTCTCAATGGGGGGGGGGGAGGGCTGGTTTTCCGAGCTTCAAGTCTAGCTTGTTCTGAGCAATGCTCATTCTTTACAAGTGCTTAACTCAAAGCAGCTTCTGAGTTGAAGCATTGTGGCCTGGCAACATCTATTCTCCCACTGCCACTGAATGAAGGTTAGGATTCAGAAACTCTGGCCAAACTACCCGTGACATTCACGTCTGGTTTACCTACTGTTGAAGAAGTGTGGGCTAAATGTTATCCAACACCCAGCCACTGCTTTCAATAAAACTGCGACTTCAGGTTCACTTCTGAGCATTCTCTGTCTGGCACTGGGAAATCAGGAAAAGCTCACCCGGGATCTGAGCTGGGTAAGTGTTCAGGACTTTATTAACTCATCTAACCCACTCCCACAGCAGAGGATGGAGACAGGGGCTGAATGCTGATCGCAATCAGCTTTGGTGCATGGGGGAACTTCTCTGAGGAGAGGGAAAGGGATTAGAGTTTCCATTCAGCAAGCTACATGCAACAGACGCTACTTACACTGAACAGAGGCGGTTCCTTGGGATGTGGGTGGAAGCCCTTCTGCTTACAGACAGAGATCTCATCCATACCGTGGTCCGTCAGCCTGAAGAAACCGGACCTAAACAGACGCAGAGATCAGTCAGAGCACAGAGCGAGGAGCACCAACCACACAAAAGGCCACAGCAATCCTCCTCACTACGAACGGGACAGGAAATCTGTACCCAATCATAGAATCACCAAGTCCTTACAGTGCAGAAGGAGGCCACTCAGCCCATTATGTCTGCATCGACCACAATCCCACCCAGGCCCAATTCCCCGTAACCCCTTATATTTGCCCTGCTAATCCCTCTGATGCTAAGGTTCCATTCTGCATGGCCAATCCATCTAAACTACACATCTTTCGAGTGTGGGAGGAAACCGGAGCACCCGGAGGAAACTCATGCAGACACAGGGAGAACGTGCAAACTCCACACAGACAGTGACCCAAGCTGGGAATCGAGCCCAGTTCCCTGGCACTGTGAAGCAGTAGTGCTAACCACTGTGTCACCGTGCCACCCCATGATATCAGGAAGTAATTCTTCATGCACAAAGTAGTGAAAATCTGGAACCTTCTCCTCAAAAAACTGACGAGACTGGGGCTTATTGGAAATTTCAAAGCTGAGATCACTAGATTTTTGGTGGGTGGGTGGGTCAAGGGATATGGAGTAAAGTGATGGGCTAACACGGTGGCACCGTGGTTAGCATTGCTGCCTCACAGCACCAGGGACCTGGGTTCGATTCCGGCCTTGGGTCACTGTCTGTGTGGAGTTTGCATGTTCAAGAGGTGTGGAGTAAAGTGGTGGACTAAATGGACTTAGGATACAAATCAACCAGGTTCCAGCTGAATGAAGGAGCTGGAGGGACTGAATTCCTGTAGGACTTGGATAAGGTTTCATTCGGAAAGCCGAACCAGTACTCTGACCTGAGGCAACAAGACAGGCAGAGGCAGGCAAGAGAAAACAGATGAGCTGAGATTCCAACAGCCGTTCCAAAACTGCTGCGCGAATTTTCTGAGAACAATGCCAGTAATATTTGCATACACTTTGACACTGGAAAAGTGAAAGCAGTGCAACCTTCTGTCTTCATGAACAGTTATGGGGAGGGCGGGAGGGCAGAGTGTGAGGATTTCCTCCCACAATCCAAAGATGTGCGGCTTAGGTGGATTGGCCATGCTAAATTGCCCTTAATGTCAGGGGGATTAGCAAGATAAATACGTGATGCTACAGGACAGAGCCAAGGTGGGATCATCATGGGTACAGGCTTGATGGGCCGAATGGCCTCCTTCTGCACTGTAAGGATTCAATGTTAGTTGGCATAGCTCTAATTTTAAGGTTAATCTATCTTCCTCTGAACTTTTACCAATGGAAGACATAAAGTTTATTTATTTATTAGTCACAAGTAGGCTTACATTAACACTGCAACCCCAGTCACCATACTCTGGTGCCTGTTCAGCTCGCACTGAGGGAGAATTTAGCATGGCCAATTCATCTAACCAGCATATCTCTGCACTGTGGGGGGGAACTGGGGCACCCGGAGGAAACCCATGCAAACAGGGGAAAACATGTTATCTCCTCACAGACAGTGATGCAAGCTGAGAATCAAATCTGGGTCCCTGTGAGGCAGCAGTACGAACCACTGTGCCACTGCTACCGCAATCGGGGGAGAAAGAGACAGAAACTTTTTAATCATAACTTTCTACACTGAAGGGAACAGAAGGCCTACTGTTTAGCAAGCTATTGTCAAACTTTAACCCTTTGGATGTTAGGTGAAGTTTGCACTCTTGAAACGGAGCACACACTGATCCCATCGCACACTCACTCCTGGTACTTGGGCGAACAAACGATGGCGATGGCCTCTGGAAGCATGATCTGGTAGGAGCTGTGGGTGTGGAGGTCCACGCTGGACAGGAAGGCAGTCTGGGTTGGATGGGTCTGGGGACGCACAAGAGAGAGATTACTTTCAGAATGATAAACAATCCACCATCGTTAAAATAGACATCAGCGTAGCCCAGGAGAGGAACAGTGAACAACAGCAGGCGGTAGGTTCAATCGCGTGATTCTCACTTTACTGCCCTGACACAGGACATCGCCAATGGAAGATCGGGGCATCAGCACACACCCAGGCTTCTGCGCCCACATCATGCCAATCCACAACCCACCCCTCTGCTTTCCCATTTTATCATTGCAAAACGAGAAGGTGTGAGGGTGGGGGAGGAGAGAACAGGTCACTCTGTCTGTGAGAACGTGAAGATTAAACAAAGAAGAATCACAGAATCCCTGCAGTGCAGAAGGACGGCCCATCAAGTCTGCACCGGCCACAATCCCACCCAGGCCCTATCCCCATAATCCCCATGCATTTACCCTGCTAATCCCCCTGACACTGAGGGAGAATTTAACATGGCCAATCCACCTAACCTGCACATCTTTCAGACTGTGGGGGGAAACAGCAGCACTCGGAGGAAACCCACGCAGACATGGAGAGAATGTACAAACTCTGCACTGACAGTGTCCCAAGGCCAGAATTGAACCCTGGCACCGTGAGGCAGCAGAGATAACCACTGTGCCACCCTAAAATCCGAAGGGAATACAATTTTCCCTTTCTTCCTGAAGATCTCCACACTCTCCCAGCCTGAAAGCTCCCAGAATTAGCCATTCCCCATGCAGGTGTCTCAACAGTGAGGACAAGCAGCATATTTGGGCGGCATAGTGGTTAGCACTGCTGCCTCACAGCACCAGGGACCAAGGTTCAATTTCTACCTTGGGCTGCCTGTGCAGAGTCCGTACCTTCACCTGTGTGGGTTTCCTCCCACACTCCAAAGATGTGCGAGTGAGGTGGAGTGACCATGCTAAATTGACCCTCATGTTACGGGATTAGTCGGGTAAATGCATTGATTATGGGAATAGGACCTGGGTGGGATTGTTGTCAGTGCAGACTCGATAAGCCAAACACCCTCCTTCTGCACTGTAGGATTCTACGATTTCATGGTGGGATGCAAATTTTTTTTTTATTAGTCACAAGAAGGCTTACATTAACACTGCAATGAAGTTACTGTGAAAATCCCCTAGTTGCCACACTTCGGCGCCTGTTCAGGTACACTAAGGGGGCAACTTAGCATGGCCAATACATCTAACCAGCATACCTTTGGACTATGGGAGGAAACTGGAGCACCTGGAGGAAACCCACACAGACACGGGGAGAATGTGCAAACCCACACAGTGACCCAAGCCAGGGATCGAACCCAGGTCCCTGGCGCTGTGAGGCAGCAGTGCTAACTGCTGTGCCACCATGCCGTCCTGAATGTCGTTCCAAAGCTCAGTCCAGTTCATTTTCCAGGGAGATGCACTGGATAATGATTGAGATTGATTTCACTCCATCCAGAATGCAGCACTAACACCCGCTCCTACAGCCTGCTTCTGATCCAGTGGCTTAGCAACAGAACACAGAGTTTCCTTCCCAGAGCTACAGCAGAATCCCACTCACATGGATCCAGCCCAAGGTTATTAGGTCATCTCGATCCTGAATCAGGAAGAGGTCCTCTTCGTTCTCCGTGTTACAGTAATCGGGACCCGCAGTCTGTTTAGGCACCAGAACGTGGGTTATGGTAAACTCATTCTGCATCTGGAGACAAAATCGAACAGATCAGGATACAGTGCAAGTGCCACTCAGCTACAAACCCAAAGAGCTGCATTGCTGGCTGGGCCCAGCCTTTCTTGCCAATCCCTAACTGTCCCTTGAACAAGTGGTGGTGAGCTGCCTTTCTGAACTGCTGTAATCTATGTGTTAGATATGCCCACGGTGCTGTTAGGTAGGGAGTTCCAAGATGTTGACCCACTGACAGTGAAGGAAAGGCTGATATATTTCCAAATCAAGTGACGGAGGGGAACTTGCAGGTGGTGGTATTCGCCATATATCTGCTGCCTTTGTCCTTCGGGATGTCGTGGGTTTGGAAGGTGTTGTCTAAGGATGAGTTGCTGCAGTGCATCTTGTAGATGGCACACACTGCTGCCACCGTGCGTTGGGTGGTGGAGGGAGTGGATGTTTGTGGATGGGGTGCTAATCAAGCGGGGTTGCTTTGTGTCGAGCTTCTTGAGTGTTGTTGGAGCTGCACCCATCCAGGCAAGTGAGGAGTTTTCCATCACACTCCTGACTTGTGCCTTGCAAATGGTGGACAGGCTTTGAGGAAATGGGTAGTTCAGACATACATTAAATGGACAACAGGGACTGGATTAACGCCCCCCAACATATGGCCTTGGTGGGATCTATAAGATGCTGTTCCCATGCCTCCTCTGTATTGAAAGGAATTTCGAGATAACACGTACGTGTCTTACAGCTCAAATGGATGAACAGAAGTAGAAAGGGAGATGTACTGCAGGTCCCTCACTGCTGTCTGAACATTTCCTCTCTGATCAGAGTGGCAAATCAATATTAGATTAACTGACTACAAATTTATTGTCCTGTCAGCTACCAACACCCATCACACCTCTCATTAATCATCTATCTCTGTTGAATGTGCTTTGCCAGAGCCCGCACGATCTCCTGTCGGGCACCGGGAGCCGCGGACACCTCCAGTTACAAAGCCAGAGAGTTTGCGAGTCTCACACACACACACGATTCCTACCAGTTTTCCGCACAGGATGCCGCAGGTTTCCACCCCTCGGGCAGTGTTGGTCTCGGCCAGTTGGAGAAATTGATGACACAGGCCTTTGGGAACCACCACGTTCCGCAATTTGTCTGCTGAGAAATCTGGAGGAGGCGAAACACACAGATTCCCGATGTTAGCAACCCCTCGAGAATGGACACGACATTCCTCTCCTGGCCCCAGCCGCCCAGTTGGGTGGAGGCTGGTCCAGCCTCCCATCATCGAGGTCACAACAATCAAAGCAAGGACTGTCTTATCTGTGTGGGTATGGTCCAGCTCCCTTTTGGGGAGAATGAGGTGTATTCAGCTGGGGGCGAGGGATGGCTGCAGGGTGTGGGGGCCCATTCGAGTGACCACCCACATTCACTTCCTGGCTGGCCCTAAAGGCAGGCCGCACGGTTTAGTCTGCCTGAGCAGGCAAAACGCTTTTATATCTTTCCAATTCTTAATCAAAACACAAGAGCAACTTTCCCAGTAAGTGTAGCTTAAACAAAAGTATCTGCTGCTCATTGAGGGGAATCACCTCAATAAAAGCTCAGCCTTCCAAGAGTTCCCACTCCGAGCGTTGACCCTACACAGTTGGAGGGTCAAATGAATTGAAGTGACTCGAATTTCAATCTGACATGAGCAGAACTGGCAACACAGAAACAGGCCACTTGGTCCAACAGGTTTGTGGTCTACACATGCCTCCCCCAACTCCATTCCAGCTCACAATTCTTGCTATTCCTCCCCCTCTTAACTAACTCATCTGAAAGATGTCAACTACTCTTGGTAGGACAGCAGGGGCCTCAGGGAATGGTCTCTGTGGGTCCTCCCAGCTCCAGGTAAAGATCCTACGCTCAGAGTGACACCCACAGTGGATTTTCAGTGCCAGAATCTCAAGGGGGAATAACTGTTTGCAGACAGAGGGAGGATCCTTGGTGAAGAGGGCTGGAACTTCCGTTAAGCACTCATGAGGAAGGCTATGGAAAACTTCCTCACGTATTCTATGCCCCAGTCACATGGCTTATCGAATTTGAAAATGGGGAACGGCTCCAAGCAACTGAAGAAGCAAATGCTGAACTGAGAGGTGTGGGGAAAAAAAAGAGTGGAGGATCTCTGCTTGGCTAGATTACTGCCTGGTCTGTGTGGTAGCGCTGTGCCACATTCACACCATTCTCTGGGTAAAGTCTTTTCCCTGAATTACTTACGAATCTAAACGTGACTATCCTACTGATCCAGACTCTTCATAATCCTAAAGACCTCAATCAGATCACCTCTGTTTTTTTGGCACAGTGGTTAGCCCTGCTGCCTCACAGCGCCAGGGACCTGGGTTCGGTTCCTCCCGTCACAGCCTGTGCACAGTCTGCATTCACTTCCCTGTTCTCCCTGTGGGTTTCCTCCGGATTTCTCCCACAGTACAAAGATGTATGGGTTAGGTGGATTGGCCATGCTAAATTGTCCCTTCGTATCCCAAGATGTGGAGGTTCGGGGAAATAGCGGGATAAATACATGGAGTTAAGAAGATAGTTGGATACTGTACTAGTTGGAACTATTGGATAGTTGGTGGGACAGTGCAGACTTGATGGGCCAAATGGCCATCTTCTGCACCATAGGTATTCTATGAAACAAAGAATGTCAGCCTGTTCAAACGTTTCTGACGGTGATTAAACGGTACAAGTGAGTATGTGATTGAAATGACAGAGTGTATATGGCTCAGTCCTCACTGTTCCAGTTGGTTCCAAGAGTTGCAGGTTTCAGTGACCGATCGACCACCGGCGGTCCAGCATTCGGGACCTTTGCAGCAGGCGGCGCTGTAGGAAGATTATCCGGTGGTCTCTGGATGCCTGGTATCAGAGGACAGTCTATGGACAGGGGGGAGTTTTCTGGTTTGGAATACTCCTCCAGCACTTTCAGCCTCTCCTTCTCCAGCTCCTTCCGCCTGATCATCTCCTCAAAGGCGTGGAACTGCTCCTGCTCCGCTTGCTGCTGCCGCAGGCGTGCCACCCGCTGCTTTTCATCCTCCAGTTCCTGCTGCCGCACCAGCTCCTGGGCAAATTTCTCCTCCTCCTTTCGCTGAGAAGAGGAAGAGAGAAGGGTCAATGATAATACAGAGTGTCACTCCCTCACAAGGGAGGGGTCAGTGATAATAGAGTCCGTCGCTCACTAACACAGAGGGGTCAGTGATAATAGGGAGTGTCACTCGCTAACAGAGCGAGGTCAGTGATAATAGACAGTGTCACTCACTAACACAGAGGGGTCAGTGATAATAGGGAGTGTCACTCACTAACAGAGAGGCATCAGTGATAATAGGGAGTGTCACTCACTAACAGAGCGAGGTCAGTGATAATAGGGAGTGTTACTCGCTAACAGAGCGAGGTCAGTGATAATAGACAGTGTCACTCGCTAACAGAGCGAGGTCAGTGATAATAGGGAGTGTCACTCACTAACAGAGCGAGGTCAGTGATAATAGGGAGTGTCACTCACTAACAGAGCGAGGTCAGTGATAATAGACAGTGTCACTCACTGACAGAGCGAGGTCAGTGATAATAGGGAGTGTTACTCGCTAACAGAGCGAGGTCAGTGATAATAGGGAGTGTCACTCACTAACAGAGAGGGGTCAGTGATAATAGGGAGTGTCACTCACTAACAGAGCGAGGTCAGTGATAATAGGGAGTGTCACTCACTAACAGAGCGAGGTCAGTGATAATAGACAGTGTCACTCACTAACAGAGCGAGGTCAGTGATAACAGACAGTGTCACTCACTAACAGAGCGAGGTCAGTGATAACAGACAGTGTCACTCACTAACAGAGAGGCATCAGTGATAATAGGGAGTGTCACTCACTAACAGAGCGAGGTCAGTGATAATAGGGAGTGTCACTCACTAACAGAGCGAGGTCAGTGATAATAGGGAGTGTCACTCACTAACAGAGCGAGGTCAGTGATAATAGGGAGTGTCACTCACTAACAGAGCGAGGTCAGTGATAATAGGGAGTGTCACTCACTAACAGAGCGAGGTCAGTGATAATAGACAGTGTCACTCACTGACAGAGCGAGGTCAGTGATAATAGGGAGTGTCACTCACTAACAGAGCGAGGTCAGTGATAATAGGGAGTGTCACTCACTAACAGAGCGAGGTCAGTGATAATAGGGAGTGTCACTCACTAACAGAGCGAGGTCAGTGATAATAGACAGTGTCACTCACTAACAGAGCGAGGTCAGTGATAATAGACAGTGTCACTCACTAACAGAGCGAGGTCAGTGATAATAGACAGTGTCACTCACTAACAGAGCGAGGTCAGTGATAATAGACAGTGTCACTCGCTAACAGAGCGAGGTCAGTGATAATAGGGAGTGTTACTCACTAACAGAGCGAGGTCAGTGATAATAGGGAGTGTCACTCACTAACAGAGCGAGGTCAGTGATAACAGAGTGTGTCACTCGATAACTGTTCCTCGTGGGGGAGGGTCGCCAGCAACGCCGAGGGATGGCTGTTAGGGATATGTTTTCCCCTCAGTTACAGTGTTTGCCTGGGTTCCTCTGCTCACAAGGTCCTGCTCTTGGAGGAAGATGCTGGATAGCTAAGGTGGTACAGTTTGTTCTGCTCACCTTGTGCGGAGCTGTGCTTACCTGGAGCTCCTGATGCTCGGCATATTCAATGGCGTATCTCTTCAGAAGCTCACTCTTTAGCTGCTCGGCCCTCGGGAATGCAATCTCTTTCAGCTTCTGTCACACACAGGGAGAGGGAAAGCACAAAGTTTCACAATGGGCAGCTTCCCCCTGTCAAAGCTTCACTCACAGCATTGCAACTGGCACTGCACACTCTTTTCAAACCCTACAGTACAATCAACGGCGGCACAGTGCTTAGCACTGCTGCCTCAGAGCGCCAGGGACCTGGGTTTGATTCCCAGCTTGGGTCACTGTCTGGAGTCTGCGCATTCTCCCCGTGTCTGCGTGGGTTTCCTCTGGGTGCTCCGGTTTCCTCCCACAGTCCGAAAGACGTGCTGGTTAGGTGCTAAATTCCCCCTCAGTGTACCCAAACAGGTGCCGGAGTGTGGCAACTAGGGGGGATTTTCACAGTATGCCTTCATTTGATGACAGTTTCCTGGGAGCTGTTAAATTGAGAAACTCTTTGCAAATGTCAACTGATAACTTGATCAAAAAATTGTCAAAGACACAGAGCTTTAATTGCTGCCCAGTCCCTTCAATGCCCTTTCTCTTCATAGGGCCAATGGGATCATCACCTATCCTGGAATATAATGGCTCAGAGCAAGTGTCATCCCATCAGCTTTTTTCAAGTCCACCCCTCCCAAATCCCCAACAATTCTGAACCTTGCCCAATCTGACCAGGATTGGGTCACATGGTGCTGGCTCCACAACCTCACCTCCGAGACCCTTCTGACAACTCAACTATGGGGGGCACCATGGGTGAGCCTGATCCCAGCCTGGCATGCCAGTCAAAACATAGGAGATAGTCATTGACTTCAGGAAGTGTAAAGGACAACGGGGACAAAGTCGAAAGGGTCGAGAGCTTCAGGTTTCTCGGTGTCCAGTTCACCAACAACCTCTCCGGTCCCCCATGCCAACACGATAGTTAAAGAAGCCCCACCAACACCTCTACTTTCTCAGAAGACTAAGGAAATTTGGCATGTCAGCTACGACCCTCACCAATTTTTACAGATGCACTATAGAAAGCATTCTTTCTGCTTGTATCACAGCTTGGTATGGCTCCTGCTCTGCCCAAGACCGCAAGAAACTACAAAGTGAATGAAGCCCAGTCTATCACTCAAACCAGCCTCCCATCCATTGACACTGTCGACACTTCCCGCTGCTTCAGCAAAGCAACCAGCATAATTAAGGACGCCACGCACCCCAGACATTCTCTCTTCCACCTTCTTCCGTCGGGAAAAAGACAACAAAAGTTTGAGGTCACATACAAACCAACTCAAGAACAGCTTCTTCCCTGCTGCTGTCAGACTTTTGAATGGACCTACCTTGCATTAAGTTAATCTTTCTCCACACCCTATCTTTGACTGTAACACTACATTCTGTACTCTCTCCTTTCCTTCTCTACAAACAGTATGCTTTATCTGTATAGCACCCAAGAAACAATACTTTTCACTGTATCCCAATGCACGTGACAATAATAAATCAAACAATACTTTTCACTGTATCCCAATACACGTGACAATAATAAATCAAACAATACTTTTCACTGTATCCCAATACACGTGACAATAATAAATCAAACAATACTTTTCACTGTATCCCAATACACGTGACAATAATAAATCAAACAATACTTTTCACTGTATCCCAATACACGTGACAATAATAAATCAAACAATACTTTTCACTGTATCCCAATACACGTGACAATAATAAATCAAACAATACTTTTCACTGTATCCCAATACACGTGACAATAATAAATCAAACAATACTTTTCACTGTATCCCAATACACGTGACAATAATAAATCAAATCAAAGCCCGGGATCCGTGGCACCCTGACAAGGAATCCCAGCGCCCTGGCAGTTATGGTGCTGAGAGCTGGGAGCAGCAGTGTGGGCACTACATCCCAGCCACAACACAAAAAACATATTGTCCACCCCTGCCCTTCAAATTACATCCAACAATGGGGACTCATTATTCTGAATACAATATGCTGAGAAACAGCTTGAATACACACACACACACTGACCCATTATTTTATTCCCATTTGTAGCAAGCAGCAGATCAAGGCAGGAATTCTTAACTGATCAGAGTTAATCGAGGTAGAGCGAGAGCTTCCCCCTGGGCCCCTCCCCACACACACACACACACACACACACACACACACACAGTATAGCTGCAGATCTGAGTAACCGCACAGAACAAGCTGCCCCAGGCAGCAGAACATAATGACAAGGCAGCATGGATAAACTAGGCAAATAGCAAGTGTGGCACTCGACTCCACTATCCCAGCACCATGACTGTGTGAAATGCTACACCAAGAGGCTCCTTCTCACCTTGATCGTCTCCTTCTTCTCTGGAATGATGCTGGTTTTATATTCTCGGTGCTTGGGTAGTTTTTCCAAAAACAACCTGGGCGATAAGCAGAGAACAATAATGTCACACCCGGGACAGACATGACAGGTGATCACAGAGACACAAGACAGAGAGAGCTTTCACTGAAATTACTCGTCAAGCCTCCTTAGACAACACCTTCCAAACCTGTAACCTCTCCCACCTGGAAGGACAAGGGCAGCAGATACATGGGGAACACCTCCAACTGGAATTTCCCCTCCATGTCACCCACCATCCTGACTTGGAAATGTATCGGCGGCTCCCTCACTGTCGCTGGGTCAAAATCCTGGAACTCCCTCCCTAACAGCACTGTGGGTGTACCTACACCACAGGGATTGCAGCAGGTTCAAGGCGGTGACTTACCCAACACCAGCTCAAGGGCAATTAGGGATGGGCGATAAATATTGGTCCAGCCACCTACGCTCACATTGGATGAACAAATGAAAACTTCTATTTTAAAAATGTCCTCCCGTCCTAACTAGTTTCATAATCTCAGCGCTGCGCTCCCTCGGCGCTGACCCTCCGACTGCGCGGCGCTCCCTCGGCGCTGACCCTCCGACTGCGCGGCGCTCCCTCGGCGCTGACCCTCCGACTGCGCGGCGCTCCCTCGGCGCTGACCCTCCGACTGCGCGGCGCTCCCTCGGCGCTGACCCTCCGACTGCGCGGCGCTCCCTCGGCGCTGACCCTCCGACAGCGCGGCGCTCCCTCGGCGCTGACCCTCAGACAGCGCGGCGCTCCCTCGGCGCTGACCCTCCTTTAGTTAACCAGCACCATGCAGTATAGTCAGTGATCTTACGTGATGTATTTATTGTAGAGCACGAACGCGCTTTCCAGGTTGCCTTCGTCCACGTAAACAGAAGCCATGCGTATAATTTCCACTCCGGAGCGGAAGTACCTCCGTGGAGGGACATCATCGTTCACATCCACCGAGCTGCCCTTCTTGGTGAGTGCCCGTACCCGCTCCTCGGGAGACAAACTAACATCAGAATGTTCCGGCATCGCACACTGCTCACTCTAGCCAAGGGAAAGGATTGCTCAGTGTCAGAACACAAGGCAATGCCAACCAGCTCACAATCACCCCTCAATGTACTGATCAGTAAAGGGCACACTGTGTTACTGCCTGACCTATTGATGAGTGGGACACTGAGATCCCTGGGGGTCTCTGCCATGGCCCCCTTTGCTCAGGCTCAACTCTGATGCTTCCACAGTGAAGCACCACCTCAGGTAGCCAACATTGGAATGGCTATCGGTGGGCGGTCAACGCCGGTGGAACTGAATTATAGTGGAAACGGGCACCTCCAGGCGTGAGCAACTGGTGGCACAGTGGTTAGCATTGCTGTCTCACACGCCATGGACCCGGGTTCAATCCCGGCTTCAGGTCACTGTCTGAATGGAGTTTGCACATTCTCCACATGTCTGCATCTTTCCTCCAGGTGCTCCGGTTTCCTCCCACAGTATGAAAGATGTGCTGGTTTGGTGGATTGGCCATGCTAAATTGCCCCATACTGTCTAAAGATGTGTAGGTTAGGGGTATTGGCCATGCTAATTTGTTCTTTAGTATCCAAAGATGTGTAGGTTAGGTGGATTGGCCATGCTAAATTCTCCCTTAGTGTCCAAAGATGTGTAGGTTAGGTGAATTGGCCATGCTAAATTGCCCCTTAGTGTCTAAAGATGAGCAGGATAGGTAGATTTGCCATGCTAAATTCTCCCTTAGTGTCCAAAGATATGCAGGTTAGGTGGATTGGCCACTGTAAATCCGTGGAGCTACAGGGTTAGGTTGGGGGAGAGGGCCTGGATAGGATGCTCTGTTGGAGAGTTGGTACGGCTTGATGGATCGAATGGCCTCTTGTTGCACTGTGGGGATTCTATGATTAGAAGTAATGGGGTAGCAGAGTGACAACGGGTCAAGATTCCCAGGGTCTGATCAACTCCAAGACTGGCGATGATGGAAGAATGGGAATAACAGGCAGCCATTCAGCCCCTCGAGTCTCCTCCGCCACTCATTCAGATTGAGACTGACCCTGCGCGCCTGCCATGTCCCTTGATCGCTTTGGTTGACAAAGATCGAGACATCTCAGGTTTAAAATTTACAACTGATCGAGCATCAGTTTCCCCTTTGGGGAACAGCGTGCCAAATTTTCACCATTACCGAGTACTGACTTCTCTCCGGGCAAGAGAATGTCAAAGATTCACGCCATTTGGAGGGGAATTTAAATCTCAACTCAGTCCTAACTGGCCAACCCTTTATTGTGAGACAGTGATCACTACTTGTGGGCTCTCTCTTGCCTGCATCCAGGGGAAACAGCCTCCCAGTATCAACACTGTCACTCCCTCTCAGAATGTGATGCTTCAATTAGATAACGTCTTGTTTTCCTAAACGCCTGGGGAGTGTCAGCCTGCGTCACTCAAACCTCTCCTCGTATAATGGACCCCTCAATCCAGAAACCAGTCACTGCGCTCCCTCTCCCTCAAATGAGGCCTCCCTTAGTTAAGGAATCCAAAACTGTGTGCAGTGCTCCAAATGTAGTGTCTCGCATACCTATATAAACCCAAGGAAGACTTTGTGGCTCTTCTACACTAATAGGAGAATGGGAATTAGGAGGGGGAGTAGGCAATTCAGCCCTTTGACACCATTTAATATGATCATAGCTGATCTTATCCTGGTCTCAACTCCACTTTCCTGCTTGCTTCCCGTCGCCCTTTATCCCACTTTCCATCAGAAACATATCTCTTGAATCTGCTGTACTCTGGGGCAGAGTTCCACAGATTCACAACCCTCTCAGAGAAGTAGTTCTCCTCATCTCAGCTTTGAACCCACCTCCTTTCACTTTATATCTATGACCTTTTGTCCTAGACAGTCCCACAAGGGGGAACATCGATTCAATGTCCATTTTATCAATCCACTTTAACATTTTATATACGTCGATCAAATCCCCCTCATTCTTCTGAACTCCAGCAAGTACAAGCCCAAGCTATCAAACCGTACTCTTCGTACGACAGCCCTTTAGTCCCTGGAATCAATCTGGTGAACTTCTTCTGAACTGCTTCCAGTGCCACCACATCCTTCCTCATATCAAAAGACCAAAACTGGACACAATAATGTACTAAAGACTAAAAGACCATCCAAAATATTTGCTGTACTTGTACACTACATTTTTGTGATTCACATACAAACTTTCCCTTTTAAAAGAACAAAGAGATCTAGGGTTACATGTTCATAGCTCCTTAAAAGTGGAGTCACAGGTAAAGAGAGTGATGAAGAAGGCATTCGGCATGCTTGGTTTCATCGGTCAGAACATTGGGATGTCTTGTTGAAGTTGTACAAGACATTGGTAAGGCCACACTTGGAAAACTGTGTGCAGTTCAGGTCACTCTATTATAGAAAGGATATTATTAAGCTGGAAAGAGTGTAGAAAAGATTTACTCGGATGCTACCGGGACTTGATGGTTTGAGTCACAAGGGGAGGCTGGATAAAGTGGGATTTTTTTTCTCTCTGGAGCGTAGGAGGCTGAGGGGTGATCTTATAGAAGTCTTTAAAATAATGAGGGGCACAGATCAGCTAGATAGTCAATATCTTTTCCCAAAGGTAGGGGAGTCTAAAACTAGAGGGCATAGGTTTAAGGTGAGAGGGGTGAGATACAAAAGTGTCCAGAGGGGCAATTTTTTCAAAGAAGGTGGTGAGTGTCTGGAACGAGCTGCCAGACGTAGTAGTAGAGGCGAGTACAATATTGTCTTTTGAACACAAGAAATAGGAGCAGGAGTAGGCCATCTAGCCCTTCGAGCCTGCCCCGCCATTCAATAAGATCATGGCTGATCTGTCGTGGCTCAGTTCCACTTTCCCGCCCTCTCCCCATAACCCTTAATCTCCTTGCCTATCAAAAGCCTATCAACCTGCGTCTTAAATATATTTAGCGAGGCAGCTTCCACCACTTCAACGGGCAGAGAATTCCAGAGATTCACCACCCTTTGAGTGAAGAAGTTCCTCCTCAACTAAGGGGGGCGCTCCCCCCTTATCTTGAGGCTGTGCCCCCTAGTCCTACTGTCCTTTCTGAGCGGGAAGAGTCTCTCCACCTCTATCCTATCCATCCCATTCATCATCTTATATGTCTCAATGAGATCTCCCCTCATTCTTCTAAACGCTAACGAGTACAAGCCAAGTTTATTCAGCCTCTCCTCATAGTTCAACCCCCTCAACTCTGTTATCAGCCAAGTAAACCTCCTCTGCACTCCCTCCAAGGTCAAAATATCCTTGCGTAAGTGCGGCAACCAAAACCGCACACAGTACTCCAGCTGCGGCCTCACCAGTGCCCTGTACAGTTGCAGCAAGACCTCCCTGCTTTTATATTCAATCCCCCTCGCTATGAAGGCCAGCATCCCATTCGCCTTCCTGACCACCTGCTGCACCTGCAGGCTGGGTTTTTGCGACTCATGCACAAGGACCCCGAGGTCCCTCTGCACCGTTGCATGCTGCAGTTTTTTGCCATGTAAGTAATAGTCCTTACCTTTTTGAAAAGCATTTAGACAGTTACATGGGTATGATGGGTATAAAGGGATATGGGCCAAACACAGGCAATTGGGATTAGTTTAGGGGTTTAAAAAAAAGGGCGGCATGGACAAGTTGGACCAAAGGGCCTGTTTCCATGCTGTAAACCTCCATGATTCTAAATCCATCTTCATTCTATTCAATCATATTATCTCCATATATTTTTTAATGTGCTATCTTCATAACAGATGCAAGCATTTCCTAGATGCTTGATTGTAAGGATTACTGGCCTCCTGTTCCTAGCTTACTCCATTCCAGCTTTCTCGAAAAGCAGGCTTGTACTTGCCATCTTTTAATCTGCAGGGAGCATTCCAGAATCTAGGGAGGTGTTGCTGGCAGGGCAGACATGTTGTCAAAGTTTTGCATCTTGCACTCAACAGGATAAATGCAAGAAAACCTCATTTCAAACAAGCACAACTGCAGGAGGAAAGAGTGCCAATTGTTCTCTGATTGGGTGAGGCATTGCCATGGCAAAAGTCTCATCGAAGTTCATATATCTTAGAATCCCTTCGGTGCAAAAGGAGACCATGTGGCCCATTTAGTCTGCATCAACCACGATCCCACCCAGACCCTATTCCTGTAACCCCACATATTTACCCTGCTAGACCCCCTGACACTAAGGGACAATTTAGCATGGCCAACGCACTTAAAGTCTTTCGGACTGTGGGAGGAAACCAGTGCACCCGGAGGAAACCCACGCAGACACGGGGAGGACATGCAAACTCCACACAGACAGTGACCCAAGGCCAGAATTGAAACCAGGTCCCTGGCGCTGTGAGGCAGCAGTGCCAGCACATCACCCGTATCAGTTCCCCAAGCTCCAAAAAAAGGCTTAAGGCTTGAATAAATTCCTTTCGTCTGCAAAGTATGGGCGTATGAGCTTATGGGTGGTGCGGTGGCACAATGGTTAGCCAGGGTTCAATTCTGGCCTTGGGTGACTATCTGTGTGGAGTTTGCACGTTGTCCACATGTCTACATGGATTTCCTCCCACAGTCCATCAATGTGCGGCTTAGGTGGATTGGCCATGGTAAAATCGCCCCTTAATGTCAGGGGAATTAGGAGGGTAAATATATGGGGTTCCAGGGACAGGACCTGGGTGGGCATTATGTCGGTTTTGGCTTGATGGGCCAAATGGCCTCCTTCTGTAATGTAGGTTCTATGATTTAGTATAACCTGTGATAATGTTGCTTCTGGCAAGAGTAATTCAGTCATTTTACAGCCTTGAATGATTACCTTAAAGTAGTTACAAGCACACTCAGGATTGGTCAGCAAGTGCTGCCCAACTGTGGAATCATATTGAACAGCATCTCTGTCCCTAATTTGGTATCCATGGTGAACTTTGATATCCAATTACTTGTTCGCAATCCTTAATGTACATTATGAATAACTGGCATGACCCCTGTGGAATCCCGCTTTGTACCTTCCTCCAATCTTCATCATTACCCTATATCCCTTAATCTCTGCTATGTTATAGAATTATAGAACGGTAAGAGCACTGGAGGCCATTCGGCCTGTAGTGCCTCTGCTGGCTTTCTGCACGAATAACTCAACTTGTTCCACTTGCTTGCTCTCTCCCACAGTTCCTGTTCAGGACAACTTGTTATCGAATCAACTTTGTGCCCTAACTAATTGAAGGTTTTTTGAAACTCTAAATATATGACATTCACTGTAATACTCTCGTCTGCTATTTCTATGTCAGCTACCTGGTCAGCTGGAATTTCTCTGGGGGCTCAGTCACTTTACAGGGCACTACGGTGGGGGATTCTTCAGCTGCACTCCATTAATAATAATCAATGTGTTCCAGCTCATACAGGGGACCTGGTTATGGATAATAGTGGTGGAAATCGGTTTGAGGAGCCTGGCTCCCCGGGAGAAGGACCCAGTTGTTCGGGGGGGGAAGGTGGGCAGGAGGGCTGGCCATGTGGGGGAGGGGCCCGGCTGTCAGGGGGAGGGGCCCGGCTGTCAGGGGGAGGGGCCCGGCTGTCAGGGGGAGGGGCCCGGCTGTCAGGGGGAGGGGGCTGAGCCACTGCTGATGCCATTTGCGGTCACGATCCCGGATCACGCCCTGCTTCTCCCTCCCGATCAACCTCCGCGCCTTCAGGCCGGTATTCTACTCCCAGCCCTCTGGAGGATATAAAACAGAATAGAGAGTGGGTGACCGAAATGCCTCACTTACCCGTCCGAGGCCCCCAACCGTTTCGATGCTCGCCTCCCGTTCACTGGAGCCAGGATGAGCGACAGCGACTGGGCCCCAGCCCTGCCCACTCGCGCTGCTTCTTGGGAAACCCCCGGGCGGTGGCAAACCCCGCCCACTGAGCAATCCCCGCTCACCGGCCAATCACAGCGCGGGCCTGCTCAAACCTCACCCACCGGCCAATCACAGCGTGGGCCTGCACAAACCCTGCCCACTGGCCAATGACAGCGCGTGCCTGCGCAAACCGCGCCCACTGACCAATCACAGCGCGCGCCTGCCCAAATCCAGCCCACTAACCAATCACAGCGCACCCCAAGACAAACCCCGCCTACTGACCAATCATGGCGCGCCTGTCCAAACCCTGCCCACTGACAACCCAATCAGCTGGGTCCCGCCCAGCTGTCAATCATCAGGAACCTTTCCTCTGGACATTAACACTGCAATGAAGTCACTGTGAAAATCCCCCAGTCACCACACTCCGACGCCCATTTGGATACACTGAGGGACAATTTAGGACCGAACCAGCATCATGTCTTTCAGAGTGTGGGAGCACCCGGAGGAAACCCATGCAGGACAGGCAAGACCATAACAAATAGGAGCAGAATAGGCCACTCAGCCCATCAAGTCTGCTCCACCATTCAATCATGGCTGATATTTTTCTCATCTCCATTCTCCTGCCTTTTCCTATAAACACTGATCTCCCTTATTTATCAAGAACATAAGAACATAAGAAATAGGAGCAGAAGTAGGCCATCTAGCCCTTCGAGCCTGCCCCGCCATTCAATAAGATCATGGCTGATCTGTCGTGGCTCAGTTCCACATTCCCACCCTTTCCCCATAACCCTTAATCCCCTCTCTTATCAAAAAACCCATCAACCCGCGTCTTAAAAATATTTAGCGAGGTAGCCTCCACCACTTCAATGGGCAGAGAATTCCAGAGATTCACCACCCTTTGAGTGAAGAAGTTCTTCCTCAACTCCGTTCTAAACCGTCCCCCCTTTATCTTGAGGCTGTGCCCCCTAGTCCTATTATCCTTTCTGAGCGGGAAGAGTCTCTCCACCTCTATCCTATCCATCCCATTCATCATCTTATATGTCTCAATGAGATCTCCCCTCATTCTTCTAAACTCTAACGAGTACAAGCCTAGTTTATTCAGCCTCTCCTCATAGCTCAACCCCCTCAACTCTGGCATCAGCCTAGTAAACCTCCTCTGCACTCCCTCCAAGGCCAAAATATCCTTGCGTAAGTACGGCACCCAAAACGGCACACAGTACTCCAGCTGCGGCCTCACCAATGCCCTATACAGCCGCAGCAAGACCTCCCTACTTTTATATTCAATCCCCCTCGCTATGAAGGCCAGCATCCCATTCGCCTTCCTGATCACCTGCTGCACCTGCAAGCTGGGTTTTTGCGACTCATGCACAAGGACCCCGAGGTCCCTCTGCACCGTCGCCTGCTGCAGTTTTTCGCCACGTAAGTGATAATCCTTCCTACCATTATTCCTACCAAAGTGGACCACCTCGCACTTGCCAACATTAAATTCCACTTGCCATTTCCTGGCCCATTCGATCTCTGTCTTAAAGACACTCAATGACCTGGTCTCCACAGCCTTCTGAGGCAAAGAGTTCCACAGATTCACCACTCTCTGGCTGAAGAAATTCCTCCTCATCTCTGTTTTAAAGGATTGTCCCTTTAGCCTGAGATTGTGCCTTCTGGTTCTAGATTTTCCTAATAGTGCAAACATCCTCTCCAATGTCTACTCTATCCAGGCCTCGCAGTATCGTTTCACTTTCAACAAGCCCCACCCTCATCCTTCTAAACTCCAATGAATACAGGTGCAGAGTCCTCAACCATTCCTCATACAATATGCTCTTCATTTCAGGGATCATTTCCAAGGCCAGCACATTCTTCCTCACGTATGGGGCCCAAAACTGCTCACAATACTACAAATGGGGTCTGGCCAGAGCCTGAGATTTATACAGCCTCAGAAGTACATTCCTGTTCTTGTATTCTAGCCCTCTCGACATGAATGCCAACATTGCATTTGCCTTCCTAACTTGCTGTCTGAACCTGCGCGTTAACCTTAAGAGAATCTCGAACAATGACTCCTAAGTCCCTTTGTGTTTCCTAAGCATTCCTCCATGTAGAAAATAGTCTATGCCTTCATTCCTCCTCCCAAATGCATAACCTCACACTTTTCCACATGCAAACTCTGCACAGACAGTGACCCAAGCAGGGAATCAAACCTGGGTCCTTGCCGCTGTGAGGAAGCAGTGCTAACCACTGTGCGGTTATCCAGCCAGTTTCAAGCTCTTACACCTTCATTCCCAATCCTCAAAACTCAGTAAGTCTTCACCCAGTTGCCAAAGTAACTCACTCCCTGCCCTCCTTCTACCTGCCTGTTCGTGGAATGACCCATTCTGGCCATTCTATCCATTGAGTCTCATTCTCCTCCTCTTTCCCATAGCCCATGGGCCGTGGATGCCACTGGCAAGGCCACCATTTCTTGCCCATTCCTAGTTTCCTCTGAACTGAGCCATTTCAGAGGGCAGTCAAGAGTCAACCACATTGGTGTGGGTCTGGACTCACCTGTAGACCAGATCGGATAAGCATCAGCCGCAATTTTAAATGGCAGAGCAGGCTTAAAGGGCCGAATGGTCTGCTTCTCCATTTTCATATGTTCATATTTTGTTCCCTGAAGGACATCAGTGAGCTAGCTGGGTTTTTATAACAATGATTGTTTTATAAAAACAATCGGTGATAGTTTCATAGACACTATGACTGAGATTCGCTTTAAATCCCAGATTTCGATTAATCAATAGAATTTAATTTCCACCCACAGCCATGGTGCCATTGATTTGATTTGATGTATTATTGTCACATGTACTGGGATACAGTGAGAAGTATTGTTTCTTGTGTGCTATACAAAGTATACTGTTCATAGAGAAGAAAAGAAGAGAGTGCAGAATGTCGTGTTACAGTCAGAGCTAGAGTGTGGAGAAAGATCAACTTAATGCGAAGGAGGTCGATTCAAAAGTCTGACAGCAGCAGGAAAGAAGCTGCTCTTGAGTCGGTTGAGACGTGACCTCAGACTTTTGTTTCTTTTTCCAATGGAAGAAGGTGGAAGAGAGAATGTCCAGGGTGCATGGGGTCCTTGATTATGCTGGCTGCTTTTCCGAGGTAGCAGGAAGTGTAGACAGAGTCAGTGGATGGGAGGTTGGTTTGTGTGATGGGTTGGGCTACATTCACAAAATTTTGTGGTTTCTTGCAGGTCTTGGTCAGAACAGGAGCCATTCCAAGTTGTGATACATCCAAAAAGGATGCTTTCTAAGGTGTGTCTGTAAAATTGGTGAGAGACTTGGGGGACATGCTGGAGACAGCATTAAAAAAGAGGTGAATTCACTGCTCAATGCATCATATTCTTCAGCTGGGGAGGTGATGGCCGAGTGGTATTATCGCTGGACTATTAATCCAGAAACTCTCAGCCATGGTGGCATTGATTTGATTTATTATTGCCACATGTATTGGGATACATTATTGTTTCTTGCACGCTGTGCAAAGCATACCATCCATAGAGAAGGAAAGGAGAGGGTGCACAATGTAGTGTTACAATCTTAGCTATCTGGTACCATGTTCCCAGTGCATGAGCGTGGGCTTCTTGGTTACAGTAAATCTTGATTTAGCGTTGCTTTGTTCAATGTTGTTTAACAGATTTGCCATGGGAGAATGAACCTATTGAAAGTCACAATGTTTGCAATTAGGTGGATTGTTTAACGTCGTGTTGTTTTGGGGGCAACAGTTTGACTTGGTTGGCAAAGGCATTTGATTGAGGTAAGACTTCTTCTGTTGGCTGGATAGAAATGTGCAATGTAAGTACCTGATTGCTTTGTAGGTGAATTGTGGCACTCACATGATCTAGTCTTGTCACATCTTTGGAGGACCAGGTATGGGCTTTTAATGACTACTTTGTATCAGGTGCTGGCAAAGTCAATATTTTGAAATGATTTATTTTTTTCACACGTATTGGGATACAGTATTATTTCTTACGTGCTACAAAATGTACTGTTCATAGAGTACATGGGGGAGAAGGAAAGTAGTGGGTGCAGAATATAGTGTCACAGTTACCCATAGGGTGAAGAGAAAGTTTAATATATGATAGCACCATTCAAAGTCTGACGGCAGCAGGGAAGAAGGGTGGCAAGGTGGCACAGTGGTTAACACTGTTGCCTGACAGCTCTGGGGACCTGGGTTTAATTCCGGCCTCAGGTCTATATGGAGTCTGCATGTTCTCCCAGTGTCTGCATGGGTTTCCTCCGGGTGCTATAGTTTCCTCCCACAGTCCAAAGATGTGCAGGTTAGATTGATTAGCCATGCTAAATTGACACTAGTGTCGGGATTAGCAGGGTAAATTTGTGGGGTTACGGGAATAGAGCCTGGGTGGGATTGTGGTCGGTGTAGACTCGATGGGCCAAATGGATGGTCATATTAAATTGCCCCTTAGTGTTCCAGGATGTGTGGATTATGGGAGTAAATACATATGGGGATAGGTAAGATGCTCTGTCAGAGAGACAGTGTAGACTTGATGGACCGAGTAGCCTCCTTCTGCACTGTGGGGATTGTCTGAATACCAGCTTGAGCATCTCATTTCTACTGCCCCAGATCATCCCAACAACCCTGATTTTTTACCAGAAAATGTGATGGAACTTTTCCTGGCAACTAACAGGACTCTATTACCACAGACCATGGATCAGGGGACAGTGGTGACATTCAGATTTATTTTTCATGTTGTACACTGCCCCAGCTCATAAAGAAAATAGAATAAGTCAACGAGTGGGTAATTTTAGCATGTCTATAACATCACAGGTATCCATGAGATCACTGATCCGGGGGTTTGTTATAATGTTGTATATGAATGGTGGGTGGCCAAAAGCGGGGCACAAATGTGTCAACAGCCTTAGAGGATTTGATGACCTGGTCCCCAGTGTTGAGCAGGAGTTCGCCACCTTCGCAAAGTCAGTTAGTCATTGAGGTTTACAGCACAGAATCAGGCCCTTTGGCCCAACTTGTCCATGCCACTTCTTTTTTTTCAACCACTAAGCTCATCCCAATTGCCCACATTTGGCCCATATCCCTGTTTTCCCATCGTACCCATGTAACTGTCTAAACGCTTTTTAAAAGACAAAATTGTACCCGCCTCTACTGCCTTGGGCAGCTCGTTCCAGACACTCACCACCCTCTGTGTGAAAAAATAGAGGGTATGAGCTTTGAAGAGGGGCTGGAACTGAGAAGAATTGTCAGATGAGGATTTAATGCGTCTCAAGATATGAGTTGTTGACGAAGATGCACTGTTGCAACACCATCCCCTTGCACATTAACAACAAAGTTAAGAGTTATCTGATTTATTAAGGAAACATTTGAAATCTTTGCCGAGCACCGTCTGAACAGAGAACTCAGCTCCAAAGCCAACATGTGGCCATATGGGCGGTACAGTGGTTAGCACTGCTGCCTCACAGCGCCAGGGACCTGGATTTGATTCCTGGCTTGAATTGCTGTCTGTGTGGAGTTTGCACGTTCTCCCCGTGTCTGAGTGGATTTCCTTCGGGTGTCCGGTTTCCTCCCACAGTCCAAAAATGTGCAGTTTAGGTGGATTGGCCATGCTAAATTGCCCCTTAGTGATAGGGGGGATTAACTAGGTAAGTAATAAATGGGATTATGAGAATAGGGCCTGGGTAGGATTGTAGTCAGTGCAGACTCGATGGTTCGAAAGGCCTCCTTCTGCACTGCAGTTGTCATTGTCACCTGCCTCTGACAGCTCATTCCATGTATGCACCACCCTCTGTGTGAAAAAGTTGCCTCTCAGGTCCCTTTCAAATCTTTCTCACCTTAAATCTATGCCCTCCAGTTTTGGATTCCCCTACCCTGGGGAAAAGACCTGAGCTATTCACCTCATCTATGCTCCCTCTCATTATTATATAAACCTCTACAAGGTCACCCCTCCTCATCATACGCTCCAGGGAAAAAAGTCCCGTCTGTCTAGCCTCTCTTCATAACTCAAACCTTCCAGTCCTGGTACCATCCTTATACATCTTTTTTGCGCCCTTTCCTGTTTGACTCCTTTCCTTTAGCAGGGTGACCAGAACTGTACACAGTGCTCCAAATGTGGCCTTACCAAAGCATTTGAGACAATGGATCCTTCATCACCAAACAGCTGAGAAAGTTCTTTTCCAATGAGCTCCGAAAGCATAAGATCCCTCCCACATTTATTTTTAAATTCAATTGTGGAACATGGGTGTCACTGGCTGGCCAGCACTTATTGCCCATCCCTAGTCACCCTTGAACTAAATGGCTCACTGGGCCATTTCAGAGGGCAGTTGAGAGTCAACCACATTGCCGTGGCTCTGGAGTCACATGTAGGGCAGACCGGGTAAGGATGGCAGATTTCCTTCCCTAAAGGACATTAGTGAACCAGATGGGGTTTTGAAGAGGGGCTGGAACTGAGAAGAATTGTCAGATGAGGATTTAATGCATCTCAAGATATGAGTTGTTGAGGAAGATGCACTATTGCAACACCATCCCCTTGAACATTGACAACAAAGTTAAGAGTTATCTGATTTATTAAGGAAACATTAATAAATCGACAATGGTTTCATGGTCATCAGTAGATTCTTAATTCCAGATAATTCCATTGCTCGTCGCCCTTGAGAAGATGGTGATGAGTGACTTCTTGAATCACTGCAGTCCATGTGCTGTGGGTTGACCCACAAGGGAGGGAGGGAGGGAGAGAATTCCATGATTTTGACCCAGTGACTGTGAAGGAACAGCCGATACGTTTCCAACTCAGGAATGGTGACTGGCTTGGAGGGGAACTTGCAGGTGGTAGTGTTCCCATGTAACTGCTGCCCCTGTCCTAGATGGAAATGGCCCCGGGTTTGGATCTTTGGTGAATTGCTGCAGTGTGACTTGTAGATGGTACACACTGAGCATCTGTGGTGGAGGGAGTGAATGTTTGTGGATGGGATGCCAATCAAGCAGGGCTGCTTTGTCCTGGATGGTGTCGAGCTTCTTGAGTGTTGTTGGAGCTGCAAATGGAGAGTCCATCAGACTCCTGACTTATACCTTGTAGGTGATGGAAGGTTTTGGGGGAGTTAGGAGGTGAGTTATTTGCTGCAGTATTCCCAGCTTCTGGTCTGTGCTTGTCGGTAGTGTTTATGTGTTGAGTCTTCAGCTGTTCTATCACTCACCTTCCTTCCAACATAAAGTCAGAAGTGAGGATGTTCGCTGATGACTGCACAACGTTCAACACCATTCGGGATTCTGAACCAGTCCATATCCAAATACATCGGCACCCCCTTCACCTTCACCACTGACGCACAGCGGCAGCAGTGTACCATCAGCAAGATGCGCTGCAACAGCTTGCCAAAGCTCCCTCAACAACACCTTCCAGATCCTTTATCTTTACCACTTTGTAAGACAAGAGCAGCAGATGCATGGTGAACACCAGCACTCAAAGTTCCCCTCCAGGCCCCACACTATCCTGACTGGGAAATGTATCACCGTTCCTTTGCTGTCACTGGGTCTAAATCCTGAAACTCCGTAACAGCACTGTGGGTGTACCCAGGAACCGGGAGAGAAGTCATTCTGTTTCCAAGCTCTTTAACTCCACCACATCCCCCCCAATCTTTAGCATAGCCAATTCATCTAATTAGCACAACTTTCAGCCTGTGGGAGGAAGCAGGAGCACCCAGAAGAAACCCAGACAGACACGGGGAGAATGTGCAAACTCCACACAGTGACCCGAGCCCAAAATTGAACCCAGTCCCTGGTGCTGTAACCATTGTGCGACCCAAGTCTAATGTTTCTCCTTGTTTTAATTTGTGTGATGTCCAGATTTAGGAACCATAGTCACATTGGGATTAAACTGTTTAATATATATTTAGAAAAACACACTGGGCTTTTGTACTTGGGCCTCTATTTATAGAGCTCATTGAAAATTCAGCTTTCAATCTGATACTTGGGCCTGATATTTGATTGGAGTTAGTGTTAAAAACATTACTGACATTGTTGGTTCGGTTTTGTGCCAGGATTGACATTTCTTCTCATGGACCGATCAGAAAGCAAATTGCTGATTCGAGGAACAGCCTTTCTGTCCAATCGCGAGTTCCTCATTGCTTCCGCATCTTCAAACAAATTAAAACATGGAGGAACATTAGACTTGGGCAGCACGCTGGCACAGGAGTTACAGGGACCTGGGTTCAATTCCCAGCTTGGGTCATTGTGTGTGGAGTTTGCACATTCCCCCCATTTCTGCATGGGTTTCCTCCCACAATCTGAAAGATGTGCAGGGTAGGTGGATTGGCTATGCTAAAATGCCCCTTAGCTTCAGGGGGACTAGCAGATTAAATACATGGGGTTATGGGGCTAGGGCTTGGGTGGGATTGTGGTCGGTGCAGAATTGAGCTGCCGCATGGCCTTGTTCTGCACTGTAGGGATACTATGGGTATCTTGTCAGAAGTCCAGGTATAATCAGCTATCCGGATTCTGACAATTTCGGGGACACAGTGGTTAGCATTGCTGCCTCAGTGTCAGGGACCTGGGTTTGACTCCTGGCTTGGGGGGGGGGGTGGTATCACTACCTGTGTGGAGTTTACACATTCTCCCCACTTGTGCATGGTTTTCCTTCAGGTGCTCCAGTTTCCTCCCACAATCCAAAAGACTTGCTGATGACTTGGACTGGCTATGCTAAATTGCCCCTTAGTGTCAAGGGGAGTAGCAAGGCAAAATGCATGGGGTTATGGAGTTAGGGCGTTAGGGCTTGTGGTCAGTGCAGACTCAATGGGCCAAATGGCTTCTCCTGCAGTGTTGGGTATCTTGTCAGAAGTCCAGGTACGTTCAGATGTTCCATTGGGTACGATCAGCTATCCGGATTCTGACAATACAGGGCATACAGTGATTAGCACTGCTGCCTCACAATATCAGGGACCTGGGTTCGATTCCTGGCTTGGGGGGGGTGGGTCACTGTCCAGACAGAGTCTGCATGTTCTCCCCATGTCAGCGTGGGTTTCCTCTGGGTGCTCCGGTTTCCTCCCACAGTCAAGCGGGTTAGGTGCTAAATTCTCCCTCCTCAGTGTACCCGAATAGGCGCCAGAGAGTGGCAACTAGGGGATTTTCACAGTAACTTTATTGCAGTGTTAATGTAAGCCTACTTGTGACACTAATAAACTTAAAAACATGTCACCATTCATTCTCCGCTTTCAGCTAATGAACCCTCAGTGGTTTTCCATTGAGAGTTTTCTACCTGTGCTTTCCCAGTGTCCTGCTCCACCTTTTACAGTCAGACACCTTAAAGACTGTTTCACCATACAAGTGAGGAATGTGTGACTCAGAGAAAGAGCGTGAAAGACAGAATTGAACAGGGAATGTAAACCCAACTGGGGAAATAGGAGTGGACAGAGATGATACAAGACTTTGCTCGGAGGGGTGGAAGTTGAGAATTTTACTTGACACACTGTCACAACACTGCTGCCTCACCACACCAGGGACACAAGTTCAATTCCAGCCTTGGGTCACTGTCTGTACGTTCTCCCCATATCTGCATGGGTTTCCTCCAGGTGCTCTGGTATCCTCCCACTGTCTAATGATGTGTAGGTTAGGTGGATTGGCCATGCTCAGTTAACAGTGTCAGGGGAATTAGCAGGGTAAATATGAGGGGTTGCGGGGATAAGACCGAGGTGGGATTGTGGTGTGTGCAGGCTCATCAGGCCGAATGGCCTCCTTCTGCATTATATATGTCACAGTTTCGGTGGCCACTGATTGAAATGTTCCCAACTCGCCCACAGCCAGTCCACCGCCTATGGAAGATGGAGATCTGCCAATCCCTCCATTATACAACTCTGGTCAAAGTCTATGCAAGGGGCTGAGAATTGAAACGCTCGACTTGGCAATGTGTAACAGCTCAGGAAAACCAATATCTTGCTTCATTGTAGATTCATCGAGAATTGTAGAATCCCTACAATGATGAAGATGGCCATTTGGCCCATCAAGTCTGTGCCGACAGCAATCTCACCATGCATTTACCTCGCTAAACCTTCTAACCTAGAACCACAGAATCCCTACAGTGCTGGAGGCCATTTGGCCCACCGAGTCTGTACCGACCACAATCCCACCTGGGCCCTACCCCCATATCCCTACACATTTACCCGCTAATCCCTTTAACCTACACATCCCAGAACAATAAGGGGTAATTTTGCATGGCCAATCCATCTAATCCACACATCTTTGGACTGTGGGAGGAAACCGGAGTACATGGAGGAAACAGGTGGACACGGGGAGAATGTGCAAACTCCACACAGTGGCCCGAGCCAGGAATTGAACTCAGACACCTGGCGCTGTGAGGCAGCAGTGCTAACTACTGTGCCAACCTCCACATTGGTTTGTGTGGCCAGAACCATACTCCTCCCAACATTGGAAAAAAAACCAAAGGTGGGGTGGGGAGCACCCTCGGCAACTGTCACCATCATCCACAACGCCAAAGGACTGGCGTCAGCAAGCGGGAAGGGGACAGAGAGAGAGAGGCAATGGCCGAGAGCAGAGAGGGGGAACAGTGAGCACCAACCAACTGAGTTTTAAAAAAATAGTCCTGGGGGGTACTTCAGGACTCAAAGCAGACATCAGGAGTTTAAGCAAGCGTGCACCCTAGGCAGACAACAACCCTGCATGTTCACGATCCCTGGGGTGAGGAAACTGCAGGCAGTGGACTCGGAAACTCATTTATTCGTGAATTCAAGATTTTGCACAGTGCAGAGTAGAAAGATAAAACAGTCCTGGAAATGAAAATAATTTTAAGACCATTTGATTTTTGAAAAAAAAAAACCTCAAGCTTTGTCTCACTTGAACGCTGAGAGGTCAGGGAGAAGCTGGTGAAACATAAAGGCCATTTTTGGTTGCTGGTATTGTTGAGAAGCAACAGGTTAGGGAATAAGGGCTGGCTGATCTCACCTGGTGTCCGTTCCCCATGAGATAAGACAGTAAAGGGTTCGCAGATTGCACGACTACTGCATGAACAATGCAGAGCTAAGCCGGACCTCCGCAATGGCATCAGACCCACAGGCCGGGGGCCCACTGATCAGGAGTTAGAGGCTCTGACCCATTTTGCTTCATCACATTCCACCCTCAACCAGTGAATTTGGCAGAGTGCTGTTCAAAGACGGGTGAACGGAACAGGAGTTGGATAAATTGAAAGGAACAATTTAAAAAGAAATCCAGTTTCAAATACAACAACGTTGTTTCTTCGCGTTATGGAGTTTTCTGACAGGCCTGGGTAAAAAGAGCTGCAGTCAGATCAGACATCAACCCAGACAGCTGAATATAAAACAATCGGTTTCTCAGAGCAGGAGCACCAGTTCAGAGCCCGGGAAGTGGCAAACATCCATCACCATCAGTGACAAAGTCAGGGAGAGCTGGAGTCTGGAGTGGGTGGGTGAGTAGGTGGGTGAGGTGCAGGGAATGGTCTCCTTACTCCTCTCCCCAGCCCAACTCCACTGTAAGCTGATCACAGATACAAGGGAATGGTCACTATACAAGAATGGGAGAGAACGTGGGGTCTGATGGCACCAGGGAAGACTCAACACACAAGGCAGCTCAGGAACCTGGATGGTCAAAAAGTGGGATCTCTGCAGCGCAATACTAGCCAACAGGCTTCCAAACCCGGGGTTATAGGTTAACACTGCAGTTAGGGCTGTCAACGAAGGGTTGGTACTGGTGTCAGGAAATGAGCTAAGTTCCTCAAATACACCGGTTAACAGCGCTTGGCACTGACAAACGAGACAAGCCCAGTGAAACATTAAACACACGCTCGCTCCCGTTGAGCTACTCAGTTTTATGGCGAACAGTATTTTAGAACAAATCAGTATTTATAAAAAAGCATTGCGAAATATGTTCACATGTCAGCAGACTAAGTCCTGACAACCTTTCCTCTTCACACTCTTAATTGTCTCCCCGTATGTATGTATTCAATCAGTCCCAACCTCCAGAGTTTAGCTTCTGGTTCCTTTTACCCTTTCCAGCACATGATGGCTGATAACTCTGCCAGGAAGACTGGGACTGACCGCTCTGCTGCGTGGCCTTGGGCTGACCGCTCTGCTGCGGGGCCTTGGGCTGACCGCTCTGCCGCGAGGCCTTGGGCTGACCGCTCCGCCGCGAGGCCTTGGGCTGACCGCTCCGCCGCGAGGCCTTGGGCTGACCGCTCCGCCGCGAGGCCTTGGGCTGACCGCTCCGCCGCGAGGCCTTGGGCTGACCGCTCCGCCGCGAGGCCTTGGGCTGACCGCTCCATTGTAAGCCCTTTGACTGACCGCTCCACCGCGAGGTGTCAGACTGACCACTCCATTGTAAACCCTTTGACTGACTGACCCACTGCGAGTCCTGAGACTGACTGCTCCACTGTGAGGCCTCAGACTGACCACTCCACCATGAGGCCTTGGGCTGTCCACTCCATTGTGAGCCCTTAGATTGACTGATCCATCCCGATGTTTCAGACTGACCGCCCCACTGCAAGTCCTCCTCTGGCTGACTATCCCTCCAGGACAAGTTCTGACTTCTGGATTCATTGTTGGGATATGTCTTAACATTGCTGTTATACCACACCGTATGGTCAGTTCCAATCCTGTGTCCTTTGGGATGCTGCACATAGGGATGAGCAGACTGACCTGCTGGATAGGTCGACTGGCTGAACTCTCGGTAGCCATTGCGATTGGGATATTTCCCAGGGATTGGTCTGCAAGACAAACGTGACCGCATTATTCACAGGTTGCAGCACTATGCGAATTCATTCCTGTGTTTCATACACTCTGCAGAATATGGCACCATGTATGCCCAGAAATAACATGCAAGTCAACATTACCAACGTAGGCAAACCAACACTACTCTGTTTTAAAACTGTCAACTGCCTGTAAACAGCCAAAGGCAGTTACTGCTGTGTAGATAAATATTCTGCACTAATAAAGACCCCACAAATCTCACTGACAAATGACCAGTTCAATTGTTTTAACTGACCGTCTGACAGGGCGGCGCTCCCTCAGCGCTGACCCTCTGACAGGGCGGCGCTCCCTCAGCGCTGACCCTGACAGGGCGGCGCTCCCTCAGCGCTGACCCTCTGACAGGGCGGCGCTCCCTCAGCGCTGACCCTCTGACAGGGCGGCGCTCCCTCAGCGCTGACCCTCTGACAGGGCGGCGCTCCCTCAGCGCTGACCCTCTGACAGGGCGGCGCTCCCTCACGATTCTCATCTGTACCAGCGGGCTTCTTTGAGAGTTTGCTCTAACTCCTCTGACAATGCAATATTCTTCAGTACCGTCCGTGTGACAGTATAGTCCCCCCTCAGTGCTGTTCCTCTTACAGTAGTGAGGGAGGTAGGGGAAGATGAGCATAATAATGCTGCTGCTATGTTTATGTTAACTTGGTTACTGAGTCATTCTGTTAAAAACAAGCTCTCACTCACTCCTCTCCCTCCCTGACTCCCTCCCCCAAACCCCTCACTCCCTGACCTGACTCCTCCCCTATCACTGACCCACCCGCTCTCGAACTTTTGCCTCAGTGTCTCTGCATCTCAGTATCTCAGAACATAAGAACATAGGAACATAAGAAATAGGAGCAGGAGTAGGCCATCCAGCCCTTCGAGCCTGCCCCGCCATTCAATAAGATCATGGCTGATCTGTCGCTGCTCAGTTCCACTTTCCCGCCCTCTCCCCATAACCCTTAATCCCCTCTCTTATCAAAAACCCATCAACCCGCTTCTTAAAAATACTTAGCGAGGTAGCCTCCACCACTTCAACGGGCAGAGAATTCCAGAGATTCACCACCCTTTGAGTGAAGAAGTTCTTCCTCAACTCTGTTCTAAACCGCCCCCCCTTTATCTTGAGGCTGTGCCCCCTAGTCCTACAGTCCTTTCTGAGCGGGAAGAGTCTCTCCACCTCTATCCTATCCATCCCAGTCATCATCTTATATGTCTCAATGAGATCTCCCCTCATTCTTCTAAACTCTAACGAGTACAAGCCTAGTTTATTCAGCCTCTCCTCATAGCTCAACCCCCTCAACTCCGGCAACAGCCTAGTAAACCTCCTCTGCACTCCCTCCAAGGCCAAAATATCCTTGCGTAAGTACGGCGCCCAAAACTGCACACAGTACTCCAGCTGCGGCCTCACCAATGCCCTATACAGCCGCAGCAAGACCTCCCTACTTTTATATTCAATCCCCCTCGCTATGAAGGCCACCATTCCATTAGCCTTCCTGACTACCTGCTGCACCTGCAAACTGGGTTTTTGCGACTCATGCACAAGGACCCCGAGGTCCCTCTGCACCGTCGCCTGATGCAGTTTTTCGCCACGTAAGTAATAATCCTTCCTACCATTATTCCTACCAAAGTGGACCACCTCGCACTTGCCAACATTAAATTCCATTTGCCAGTTCCTGGCCCATTCACCCAGCCTATCTAGATCCTTCTGTAGACTCTCCACACCCTCCGCGCAATTTGCCGTTCCCCTAATCTTGGTGTCATCAGCAAATTTCGACACCATACACTCGGTTCCCTCCTCCAGATCATCTATATAAATGGTAAATAGCTGAGGCCCCAGCACTGACCCCTGGGGCACTCCACTAGTCACCAAAGATGGCAAGCTTGAGACAGGTGGTCACGAACAGGAGGAAAGTGAGTTATTGATAGTTGGCAAGAGGATTTTTGGGCCATTTAGGTTCAAAGCAACGAGACAGTTTTGATTGTATAATGTTCAGGTTCGTTATTACATGGAAAAGTGATTGGTTTGTAACATGCATTTTCTGGAAAACATTTTTGTGCTAAACGCAGGCTTGCTGCATCTGGGAGAGAACGGCTGCTGTTTAAATAATAGAAATGACACTCCTCTCCCCTCGACAGTGGAACACAATATCAAGCAGGTGTTATTTCTGCATATGCCACTGAAAGGGACAACAAACAGATGTATACACAGGAGACTGCAGCATCCCTGTGGGATGTTAGACACTCCATTTACTGCAGGTCTGGCCTCTGCCTTTGCAGCTAACTGCAATCAGAAACACTGCATAACAAGAGGCACGTGACACCCTGCAGCAGCTGAGGGACCATCGTCCCCGTGAAGGAATCACACAACAGGCTGCAAGCTGCAGCCAAAGGGAGAGCCACAAACTTGGCACGCAGCACCATTCTGGAGTGGGACACCCAAGTCAAGGCGGCTGCTCCAGTCCAGACAGAAATGCTCATGAACATGGCTGAATGCTCCCTGCACGCTTCATTCAACATGCTGGAGTGCACTCAACACAATACTACACCTCAAAACACAGATACAGGCCATTTGGCCCAGCCAATCCATGCTACTATTTACCAACCAGGCACCCTCTTCCTTCAAACATCTGTCCATTCTTCAGCATTGTGTGGCAATCTGAGAGGTAGCAAGATTCTGACCATTATCAGGAAGAAGAGGGAAATTGGGAGATCTCATAGAAACTTATAAAATTCTAACAGGGTAGATTCAGAAAGAATGTTCCTGATGGTGGGGGAGTCCAGAACTAAGAGTCACAGTTTGAGGATAAGGGGTAAACCTTTGAGAACTGAGGTAAGGAGAAATGTCTCCACCCAGAGGGTGGTGAATGTGTGCAATTCACTCCGACAGAAAGTATTTGACGCTAAAACGTGTGATTTCATGAAGAAATTAAGATATACCTTCGGGCTAAAGGGATCAAGGGATATTGGGGGGGGGGGGGCGGGGCGTGGGGGGGAAATCAGGATATCGAATTTGATGATCAGCCATGATCAAAATAAATGGCGGAGCAGGCTCAAGGGGCCGAGTGGCCTACTCCTGCTCCAAGTGTCTATGTAACACACAATCAGGAATGTGTCCTCTGTTTGGTTGGACAATTTGAAAATTTCACACCAGAGCCAGTAACATGTCAACTTGGGAGTCATCAGGTGTAAACAAATGGAATGACCATGCACCTGTCTCGCTGCTTGAACATGGCTTGCTGGCTGAGCGGTTCCTTCTGCTCCTTAACTGGGCACAGAGCGGGTACATCAATTCCATTATTACTGCAGAGGAGAGAGAGTGAGATACAGAAGCAAGTTGAGCTGACATATCTTCTCACTGTCAAATACAAAGCAATGAGGAATGAAGGAACTTATTTGAAAGGCAGGAGGTTTAAAATCCACAAAGCCCTCCAGAGTACAGACTCGCATTCAAGGGACTGTTCGAGCATACACTCCCAACAGAAACGTGACGGGCAAGAACTGAGTACGGCAAGAATTTTTCTTTTATTCATTCATGGGACATGGGTGGGATTGTGGTTGGTGCAGACCTGATGGGCCAAATGGCCTCCTTCTGCACTGGAGGATCCTATGATTCCATGATAATGTCAGTAGGTCATCGCCTCCCCACATAAAGTGAGTGAGCGAATCTGGGTGAGAAGCAGACTGCAACTTTGTTACTGCCCTTACAGCGGCCCGACATACTGAGAAATTGTTTCCTCTTGTGGGAGAGTTGAGGAGCAGAGGGGCAGAATCTCAGAGTGAGGGGGTCGCCATTGGAGACAGAGATGAGGAGAAATTTCTTCTCTCAGAGGAGAGCGAGTGTGTGGAACTCTTTCCCGCAGAGGCTTGTAGAGTCTGGGTCAGTAAGTTCAAGGCTGAGATAGACAAATTTTTAATTAGTAAGGGGATCGAGGGACTAAGGGGGGAGAATGGAGTCGAGGATTATCACCTCAGATCAGTCAGGGTCATTGAGGTTTATACATGGAAACAGGCGTTTCAGTCCAACTTGGCCATTATGCCACTTTTTGTTAACCACTAAGCTGGGCCCAATTGCCCACATTTGGTCCATATCCTATTCTATACTGACTGTACCCATGTAACCGTCTAAATGCTTTTTAAAAGATAAAATTGTACCCGCCTCTATTACTGCTCTACTATTCACTGGATAGGCATATGGATAATATTGGAATAATTTAGGTTAGAGGGTCATTAGATTGGTTCCACTGGTCGGCGCAACATTGAGGGCCGAAGGGCCTGTACTGCGCTGTAATTTCTATGTTCTAACATCAAGCGCTGGTTATCAAGCCCTCTATTCAGTTTGATGCTGAGTCTGTGAGCCTTACCTCCTGCGTGGCCCATGCAGTAGGTCCTGTATGTAATTTGACCTTTCTATCCGATGTCCTCTGGATTTATTGAACACTGGAGAGAAAGAAGCAAAGGTTAGGAGGCTGTGAAAGCAGCAATCAACGTATCAGCCACGATCAGTGTGAAAAACTGGAGCTTACAATTGATTGCATCGCGAGGCTCCATCCCATCCACGTCGATCAGGTACCTGAAACAAAGCAGACAGAGAGGGGAGTTGGTAAGAGGATAGCACACAAGAATACTGGCAGCTGCAGCTCACTGGGTCTGAAACAGGACGACCTGCATTCCAATTCCACTCCATGCTTGAAGCATTAAACGGAGTGCAGTACTGAGGGACTGCTGGCCTGTCAGATGAGCCATTAAACCAAGGCCCTCGTCTGCCTTCTCCAGCTGAGGAAGAAGGTTCTAGATTTTCACTACCTTGTGCATGAAGATGTACTTCCTGATTTCGTGGGGTGGCACAGTGGTTAGCACTGCTGCCTCACAGCTCCAGGGACCTGGGTTTGGTTCCTGGCTCAGTTCACTGTCTGTGTGGAGTCTGCACATTCTCCCTGTGTCTGCAAGTGTTTCCTCCGGGTGCTCCGGTTTCCTCCCACAGTCCGAACAACCAACTGTAGGTTGGTTGGCCATGCTAAATTGCCCTTTAGTGTCCCAGGATGCCTAGGTTAGAGGGATTAGTGGGATAAACATGTGGAGTTATGAGGATAAGGCCGAGGTGGGACTGTTTTCAGTGAAGACTTGATGGGCCAAATGGCCTCCTTCTACACTATCGGGATTCTATGATGATTCGACGATGAAAGATCTCAGGGCACCATTTTGCAGAGCAGGAGGGGGACTCCTCCCTGCGTCCTGGCCAACATTCATCCCTTACACAACGTCAGAAAAACAGAGCAACTCACGATTTTCACATTGCAGCTTGCGGGAGCTGTCTCTGCATAAACTGACCACCACATTTCCCACAAAATACAGCAATGCAGACTCCGTACTGTACTTTGTTGCGTGTAAAGCATCTGGAGCATTTCGAGTTTGCGAAAGGCACTCCAGAAATACTCGCCTTTCAGTATACAGTCATGGCCCAATTTGCAAGGCATCTGCTTTCACCTAATCACTAACACAACTAACCACATTCAGATATCTGGAGAAAAAACACAGAATTCAAACTCACATGCCTCATCCTTTCACACTACAAATTCATCCTCTCCCCGTGTTGCTGTCTCTACACGAGGCCCCAGCTTGCAACAAGTGTGGAATTGTACAGCTGACGGGTTAACAGTTCCAGGGGGACAGAGCGTATACTGTGACACTATAATTACTGGAAGCCAGTCCTCAAGACACTGGAAGGGAATGCATCAGAATCACTCAGGAACGTGTTTGAACAGACACTGCAGTGAAATGTTTCCTGTGTGAACACACTATATTCTGGTCTTAGCTCGAAGACTAGTGCACGGTTAGCGTTGCC
Organism: Carcharhinus amblyrhynchos; assembly: GCF_965287045.1. Lineage (NCBI taxonomy): Eukaryota > Metazoa > Chordata > Chondrichthyes > Carcharhiniformes > Carcharhinidae > Carcharhinus > Carcharhinus amblyrhynchos. Next base: position 6,218,422 of record NC_137357.1, read on the forward strand.
TGTGAGGATCCACTCACACAAACACAGATGAACTGTAACATCACACCAAGAGATAGCTCTCAGACTAACCTAACTGCGAAATTCTCCAAAAGCACAACTCAGTCCACCAGTCCATTCAGGCAAAGTGTGGAATCCTTCAGAGGTACCACACCCAGGGTCTCCTTCCGATGGAACAGTGAGTTAACCCAGAGATGGGGAATGTCTCCCAAGCGATCAGTGGCCTGGGCAAGCGAAAATAGAATCATAGAATTCCTACAGTGTGGAAGGAGGCCATTCAGTCCATTGAGTCTGTACCAGCAACAATCCCACCCAATCCCCCGAACCCCACATATTTACCCTCCTAATCCCCATGCACTCAGGGGCAATTTAGCATGGTCAATCAACCTAACCCGCACATGTTTGGAGTGTGGGAGGAAACCGGAGCAGTCTTGAGGAAACCCATGCAGACACTAGAGAACATGCAAACACCACACAGACAGTAACCCGAGGCCAGGAATCGAACCCAGGACCCTGGCAATATGACGCAGCAGAGCTAACCACTGCCGTGAGTTAGTTGACTTAGTTGGAAGAGGAGGTATGGACAAAGGAGCTACAGCTTCCCTGCATGAAAGAGGGGGAGTGTGACAGGGAATCATCCCCAATTAATGAACACACAGGAAAGCGCGTATTAGAGATCTGAATGGGATTTGGGCGCGTAGACTTTAATCATACACCGAGACTCACTCCAAGGAATCAAAGCCTGCAGGAGAGGAGGGTAGGTAAAGGTCGAGTTGTAACCAGCTCAATGAACTCTCAGAAGCACGTGGGAAGTGGGGGGGCAGCTGTCTCTTAACTCCCTCTGCTTATTGGGTCAGGAAGGCTGAAGCTCCGTCTTGCAAAATCAAGAAAGATGGGGGAAGACCACTTCCTCTCTGCTCTTGGGCATTATGGGCGGCGGCATGGTGGCACAGTGGTTAGCACTGCTGCCAGGGACCCGGGTTCGATTCCCAGCGTGATTCATTGTTTGTACGTTCTTCCGTGTCTGCGTGGGTTTCCTCCGGATGCTCCGGTTTCCTCCCAAAGTCCAAAGACGTGCGGGTTAGGTTGACTGGTAATGCCAAATTGCCCCTTAGTGTCAGGAGGACTAGCTAGGGTAAATGCGTGGGGTTGTGGGGATGGGGCCTGGGTGGGACTGTGAACAGTGCAGACTCGATGGGCCGAATGGCCTCCTTCTGCACAATAGGGATTCCATGATTAATTATTAATCTAGCCAACCACATACCTGCAAATTAGATAGCCAGTTCGGTTAACTCCATGAGTGCAGTGAACTCCAACAAGGTTATCTACAAGTAGATGAACAAAGAGAAAGGTTCAACACAAAGCTTAAAGCTCCATCCCAGCACCTGAAAGTCCAGGAAGTGCCAGCAAATAGCCAGACTCTCTGACATGTTAACACTCAACGCAGAATGTCTGAGGGGCTAAATCAAGAAAACATGCATCGCCTGAGGCCGTGCCGCACTGCCACAGGGTCAGCACTGAGGCCGTGCCGCACTGCCACAGGGTCAGCACTGAGGCCGTGCCGCACTGCCACAGGGTCAGCACTGAGGCCGTGCCGCACTGCCACAGGGTCAGCACTGAGGCCGTGCCGCACTGCCACAGGGTCAGCACTGAGGCCGTGCCGCACTGCCACAGGGTCAGCACTGAGGCCGTGCCGCACTGCCACAGGGTCAGCACTGAGGCCGTGCCGCACTGCCACAGGGTCAGCACTGAGGCCGTGCCGCACTGCCACAGGGTCAGCACTGAGGCCGTGCCGCACTGCCACAGGGTCAGCACTGAGGCCGTGCCGCACTGCCACAGGGTCAGCACTGAGGCCGTGCCGCACTGCCACAGGGTCAGCACTGAGGCCGTGCCGCACTGCCACAGGGTCAGCACTGAGGCCGTGCCGCACTGCCACAGGGTCAGCACTGAGGCCGTGCCGCACTGCCACAGGGTCAGCACTGAGGCCGTGCCGCACTGCCACAGGGTCAGCACTGAGGCCGTGCCGCACTGCCACAGGGTCAGCACTGAGGCCGTGCCGCACTGCCACAGGGTCAGCACTGAGGCCGTGCCGCACTGCCACAGGGTCAGCACTGAGGCCGTGCCGCACTGCCACAGGGTCAGCACTGAGGCCGTGCTGCACTGCCACAGGGTCAGCACTGAGGCCGTGCTGCACTGCCACAGGGTCAGTAGCAAGGCCCCTTGCCATAAAAGCAAATGTTCTATTTGCCTTCCTAACTACTTGCTGTATCTGCACGTAAATATTTTGTGATTCACAGACGAGGACACCCAGGAACCTCTGTACCACAGCATTGTGTAATTCCCATTACAATAATTCTCCTTTTTATTCTCCTGATAACCTCACACTTTCCCACATTAAACTCCATTCATAAAGTTTTGCCCACTTACTTAATATCTAATTCCCTTTGCAAATTCTCTACTTGCTTGCTTGTGATAGGATCATCATTAAATTTGGCAACCAACTTATCCGAGTTATTAACACAGCTTGTCAATAGTTGAAGCCTCAGCACTGATGCCTGTGGCATCCACTCACTTCAGAATTGTCACAGCACAGTCAGGCTTGTCATGTCTGCACTGGCTCCTTCTCGGGGCAAGCTACCTAGAGCCACTCCCTTGCTTACTTTCTTTTCAGGGTGTCCAGTTCCCACTTGAATGCTTCAGCCGAGTCTGCCCCTTTTCCTGCATCATGGCAAGCTTACCATTGTCCATGTTATCCGACAGGAAGCTTTGTACAGCTTTTTTGAACGAGACAATGACTTTCGCACTTGGCACTTGATGTCCGGCAGTGAAAATCTTCTCGTAGACCAAACCCTCCGGCAACTCCTACAACCACAGAAATTAAATTGATAAGTTAACTGGCACAGCAACAGGGTGTGCATCTGTGGAGATGGATTCAGTGCGGTTGTGATCTAACATGGGATCAACATTGGCATCCCTGCAGGCTGTACAATGCATTTGCAGCCCCTTGCCCCCACTCTACCCAATGTTTGTCCCAATTACCAATTCGAGCTCCACACACGCTTACAAGAGGACTGTACAGCTAAATGTTCAGATTTCAAACTTCACACAGCCACCATTATACTTCAGTAAGAATCCTGCTCACAGTGCTGGCTGTCTCTGTGCTCCTGGATTCTCTAATCTAATTACCTTCTACCCCACATTCCCACCCGACAATATAATCATCCCCCTCCCTGCAGTCTTGCACACTTGCCGGTGAAAATGGAGACTGCGGTTCTGCTGGAGACAACGCCAACAATCTATCCTTCACGGAAGAATTCCTTCATTGAATCCCTACAGTACGGAAGGAGGCCAATCGGCCCATTGTGTCTGCACCGACCACAATCCCACCCAGGCCCTATCCCCATAACCTGCACATCTTTGGACTGTGGGAGGAAACCGGAGCACCCGACGGAAACCCATGCAGACATGGGGAGAACGTGCAGATTCTGCACAGACAGTGACCCGAGGCCGGAACTGAACCCAGGTCCCTGGTGCTGTGAGGCAGCAGAGCTAACCACTGTGCCACCCCAACCCACAACTTTCCAGAAATAATGTTAAAATTGCCTCAGCATTCGGGATCCTCCTCCCTCCCCAATTTTGAAGCAATACAGTTATAAAAGCAAGGAGTGCCATTTCCTACGCCAAGATTGAACCATAACCCTGATGTGCAGCCCAACTAAGACGTCAGTCAGTAAAATTTCAACAGGGGACAGAAATCCTATGTGTGAATCGAAACCGTGACTGGCACCCGCTCTCTGTCCCCACAGTCTGTGTTACCTTGGAGTCATAATAACGTTCCGTAAAGGTGAGGTCGATGATTTTCCCCAACTCCTCTCTCCGGTCCTTGATCCGTCTCAGGAGGTCAGTTGGTGAGAAGAATTGATTCGGTTGCAGCTGTCTTTCGAATGTCTGAAGCAAACATACATCACGGAGATGGAAATAAAAGAGAAAGAGAAAGTCACAAAGAAAATGAGCAATAACACCCTAAGACATAAGAACCGAATTCAGCCACTCAGCCCATCGAGTCTGCTCCACCATTCAATCATGGCTGATATTTTTCTCATCCCCATTCTCCTGCCTTTTCCTTATAACCCCTGATCCCCTTATCAATCAAGAACTTTTCTATCTTTGTCTTAAAGAACTCAATGACCTGGCCTCCACAGCCTTCTGGGGCAAAGAGTTCCACAGATTCACCACTCTCTGGCTGAAGAAATTCCTCCTCATCTCTGTTTTAAAGGATTGTCCCTTTAGCCTGAGGTTGTGCCCTCTGGTTCTAGTTTTTCCTATTAGTGGAAATATCCTCTCCACGTCCATTCTATCCAGGCCTTGTAACATGTGTAAGTTTCAATAAGATCCCCCCTTATCCTTCTGACGAGTACAAACCCAGAGTCCTCAACCGTTCCTCATACGACAAGCTTTTCATTCCTGAGCTTATTCTTGTGAACCACCTCTGGACCATTTCCAAGGCCAGCACATCCTTCCTGAGATTTGGGGCCCAGCGCTGCTCACAATACTCCACATGGGTCTGACCAGAGCAGGAGTGGGCCACTGGGCCTCTTGTGCTTACTCCCAACATTCAATAACATATGGCTGAACCAATTGCGGTCTCAACCTCACCCTATGAACCTCGACCCACTTGCCGATCAAAAATCGGTCTAACTCAGTCTTGGAGCAGATTAAATAACCAGCCTCTCTGGGGGAGACGATTCCAAAGATTAACAACCCTCGGAGAAGAAAATCCTCCTCTGTCTTCTTACTTTGAGACTGTGCCCCCTTTGGTTGTGGAATCCCTAATGAGAGGAAACAGCCACCTGTGAAGTTAACTCAGAATATTATACATTTCGATAAGATCATCTCTCCTTCTCCCAGACTCCAGTGGGTTTAGACCCAACCTGTTCAACCTTTCTTCATAAACAAAGTCCTTCATCCCAGGAATCAATCCCATAACCTTCTCTGAACTGTCTCCAATGCAAGTACGTACCTGCTTCAGCGAGGAGACCAAAACTGAACAGCCGCAGCTGTGAGCTTTGAAGATTTTAAGGACTTGCGAATGAGTTGGAGTCAAGAGTGCTCTTCGCAACAAAGGTAGTGAAAGAATGGTTATGGAAATCCTGAAGTGCAAGAGGAGTATGTTTAGAGGTTAAATCGAAACTGGGTGACTGATGCGAAAAGATTACATGTTGGATTTGGTGCGAGGTAAACTCCCATAATTCAAGGCCCAACCTTTCCTCATCATACAACCCCTTCATCGCATGAATCAATTTTGTTAACCTTCTCTGAACTGTCCCCAACACAAGTATTCCTTCTTAAATAAGGAGACCCAAACAAGACTCAAGATATGGTCTCACCAAAGCACTGTACAGCTGTAGTAAGGCCCTTTACAATGAAAGCAAATGTTCTATTTGCCTTCCTAATTATTTGCTCTATCTGCATGCAAACATTTTGGGATTCACATACGAGAACACCCAGGTGTACCACAGCATTCTGTAACCTCCATTACAATGATATTCTCCTTTTTATTCTTCTGGCCCAAGTGGATAACCTCATACTTTCCCACATTAAACTCCATTTGCCTGCTTACCTAACCTCTATAAATCCTCACCTTCGTTGGTACCCACGTCCTTTTTATGCACTTTCAGAAACTTTTTAGCCCCTCGAGCCCTTCAACTAAATCACAGCTGTGCTGAGTCCTAACTTCGTATACCTACCTATCTTTATACTTTTGGGGAACAAATCTCCAGCCATCTTGGGTTTAAAATGATCAAGTGTCAACTGCTGCTTGTGGGCAAGAGTTCCAAACTTCTACAACCTTTCGCATGTTGAAATGTTTCCTACTTTCATTCCTGAAAGAATCTGACTCTGATATTTAGACCCTATCCCTGAATCAAGATGTTCCCCAACCAGCAGAAATAGTTTCTCTTTGTCCACTCTATCCATTTCCTTTAATATAATGAAAACAGTTGCAGCATAGAAAGCATTCTTTCCGAATGCATCACAGCTTGGTTTGGTTCCTGCTCTGACCAAGACTGCAAGAAACGACAACGTGTTGTGAACATAGCCCAATTGATCACACAAACCAGTATCTATCTTCAAACTCAACTTGCTTGCTTGTATTAGGATCAGTAAATTTGTCAACCAACTTATCCAAGTCATTAATAGGGATTGTAAGCCTCAGCACCGATTCCTGTCGCATCCACTGATTTCGGAATTGTTAAAGCATAGTAAGCTGACCATGTCTGCACTTGCTCCCTGTACGACAGCAATCTATCTAGTGCCACTCCCTTGCCTCCTTCCTTTACGGATAATCCAGTTCCCTCTTGAATGCCTTAATTGAATCTGCACCACACTCTCAGGCAGTGCATTCCAAATACTAACCACTTGCTGCAAGAAAAGTTTTCCTCATGTCATCATTGCTTCTTTTGCCAATTGTCTCAAATCTTACTTTACTTTAAATCCTCAAAAGAATCAGTGTTTACTTCTGCAACTTTGTCCTTCAGAGGAGTCGGCCATTCAGCCCTTTGCAACTACTCCATCAGTCGAGAAGACTGGCTGATTGATTACGGTCTTAACTCCACTTCCCTGGCTTTCCTCCCAACAACCCTTGTCGATCAAAAATCTGTCTAACTCAGCTTTGAATAAATTCAATGACCCACCCTCCACTGCTCCATGGAAGAGAATGTCACAAACTTGTGACCCTCAGAAGAAAATAAAACTCTCCTCACTTTCACTGGTACCCACTTCTTTTTTATGTACTTTCAGAAATGATTTCACCTCTCGAGCCCTTCAACTAAATCACAGCTGCTGTGTCCTAACTTTGTATACCTACCTAGCTTTATACTTTTGGGGAACAAACCTCTCGCCATCTTGGGCTTAAAATGATCAAGCGTCAACTGCTGCTTGTGGGAGAGAGTTCCAAACTTCTACAACCTTTTGCATGTTGAAATGTTTCCTACTTTCACTCCGAAAGAATCTGACTCTGATGTTTAGACCCTGTCCCTGAATCAAGATGTTCCCCAACCAGCAGAAATAGTTTCTCTCCATCCACTCTATCCATTTCCTTTATTATAGTGAAAACAGATGCAGCATAGAAAGCATTCTTTTTGAATATATCACAGCTTGGTATGGTTCCTGCTCTGACCAAGACCGCAAGAAACTACAAAGTGTTGTGAACATAGCCCAATTGACCACACAAACCAGTCTATTGTCTCCACTTCCCACTGGGAAACCAGCCAGCATAATTAAGGACCCCATGCACCCCGGACATTCTCTCTTCCACTGGGAAAAAAGTACACAAGTCTGAGATCACATACTGACCAACTCAAGAACAGTTTCTTCGCTGCTGCTGTCGGACCTTTGAATGGACCTACCACACATTAAGCTGATCTTTCTCGGCACCCTAGCTATGACTGTAACACAAGTGCAAGAAACAGGGCAAGATTTTCCAGACACGCACAGAGACCGGAAAATCCCACCCAAACTCAACTGATCTTTCTGCGGTCCACACCCCTCGCCTGCGATTGATTCCCATGGAGGGTGGAAAATTTACACCACAATACTTTTCACTCTGTCCCAATATACACGACAATAAAAAAAACAAATTTTGATCCAATCATCCTTTGGCCTTCTCAATTCTAGGCACCACTACCCTAACTTGTGGGACCCCTCCTCATGATTTATTCCTTGGAATCTGGCTATCAAGTTGATGAAACTGCAGATCCTTCAAGACTAATATATCCTTCATTCACTGTAGTGCCCAGAACAGTTGTGGTCTAACTAGGTCTTAGAGGGATTTTTTTCTTTGATTTATTATCACACGTAATGGGAAGACTCTGATGTCAGCAGGGAAGAAGCTGTTCTTGAGTCGGTTGGTACAAGATCTCAGACTTCTGTATTTTGTTTTTGATTGGATTTGATTTATTGTTACATATATTCAGATATAGTTACAAGTATTGTTTCTTGCACTCTACACATATAAATCATTCCCTTCAGACAGAAGGCAACAGAAGAGTTCAGAATGTAGTGTTACAGTCATAGCTAGGGTGTACAGAAAGATCAACTTCATGTAAGCTAAGTCCAATCAAAAGTCAGATGGCAGCAGGGAAGAAGCTGATACTTTCAGGAATCATTTCTGTAGTTTTTTACTTGAGAAATGTGTTCTAAATTGAGTTGGTTGGTACGTGATCACAGACTTTTGTATCTTTTTGATTGGATTTGATTTGTTACATGTATTGGGATACAGTGAGAAGTATTGTTTCTTGTGCACTATGCAGACAAAGCATACCGTTTATAGAAAAGGAAAGGAGAGAGTGCAGAATGTAATGTTACAGTCATAGTTAGGGTATAGAGAACGATCAACTTAATATATTTTGATTTATCGCTGTTACATGTACTGGGAGACAGTGAAACGTATTGTTTCTTGCACGCTATACATACAAAGCATACTGTAACTAGAGTACACAGTAAGTAGTCTCTCAACACCAGGTTTAAGTCCAACAGATTAATTTGGTAGCATGAGTTTTCAGAGAACTGCCCCTTCACCAGATGTATCATAGAGTACACAGGGGAGGAGAAGTGCAGAATGTAGTGTTCATCATAACTAGGGTGTAAAGAAAAATCAACTGAATATTTGATTTGATTTATTATTGCCACATGTATTGGGACACAGCGAAAAGTATTGTTTCTTGCGAGCTGTACAAAGCATACCATTCATAGAGAGAGAAAGGAGAGGGTGCAGAATGCAGTGTTACAGTCATAGCTAGGGTGTGGAGAAAGATCAGCTTAATATCTGCTTTGATTTATTATTGTCACATGTATTGGGATGTAGTAAAAAGTATTGCTTCTTGTGAGCTACACAGACAAAGCACACCATTCGTAGAGAATGAAGCAAGAGAGTGCAGAATGTAGTGTTACACTCATAGCTGGGGTGCAGAGAAAGATCAGATTAATATTTGATTTATTATTGCCACATGTATTGGGACACTGTAAAAAATATTGTTTCTTACGCACTACACAGACAAAACATACCGTTCATAGAGTACACAGGGGAGAAGGCACAGAATTTGTACTTTAAATGTGAAGGCCAAGATCCTGTACCTTTTTCAATGGGACTTTAAATGCGATGAACCTGGTCCCAGGGAGCCGGAGTCCCAAGGCAGAATACTTCTGCCACCTGCAGAGGGAATGGAGATCACATTAGACACTGCCTGCTGCCCAGGCCCAAACCAGCCTGAGCCCAAACTCCCCTCCCCGCTGGAGCCTAGGCCCAAACCGCCCAGCCCGCTGGAGTCCAGGCCTCACCTGTCCGGAATCTTGTCCTTGTTCTTGCTCATGGCTTCGCTCAGGCTCTCACCTACTCCGCCGCCTCTCCCCTCACTGCGGCCCCAGAAGCGCCTCCCGCTGCCCACCGCCGACAGCAGGCCCAAACCCCGGCGCCCGGCTCCGATCATTGCGCAGGCGCTTGGCGGGTGGGGCCGGGTAGGAGCCATGTCGCAGCCATCTTTGTGAGGGGCAGAGGAACAGTCAACTATGGGTGGGGTGAAAGGTGACCTCCATCTTTGTGAGGGGCAGTGGGGGCCTCAACTATGGTGTGAAGAAAGCTGGCCGCCATCTTTGTGAGGGGCAGGGGGACTGTCAACGGTGGTGGGGAGTAAGGTGACCTCCATCTTTGTGAGGGCAGAGGAACTGTCAACTGTGGTGGGGAGAAAGGTGACTTCCATCTTTGTGAGGGCAGAGGAACTGTCAACTGTGGTGGGGAGAAAGGTGACCTCCATCTTTGTGAGGGGGGAACAGACAGCCGCCATCTTCGCGAGAGGGGAAAATTATACCGCCGCCATCTTTGTAAGGTAGTCATGATGTGGATGTGCCGGCGTTGGACTGAGGCTTGTGAGTTTACTATCAAATAAATCGGTTGGACTAAAACCTGGTGTTGTCAGACTTTTTACTATCTTTGTAAGGGGCAGAGGAATGGGGAGATAGGGGGAGTGACCATCATCTTTGTGAGGGGTAAATGTTTTATGAGGAGGTGGAGGCACTGCTGCCATTTTTGTACCAGATAAGTGGACAGCCGCCGCCACGTTTGCAAGGGGAGACACACCCAATGGCATCTTTGTGCCGGGTGACCGTAAAGTTTGCGATACGTAAATGGTATCGCCGCCATGTATAGCTGTCGTGGGGAGGAAGAAAACGGACTGTCGCTATGTTTGTGCGGGGCAATATACGCCCGCCATTATTGTGCAAGGCAATGTGTGTCCGCCATTGTTGTGCGGGGCAAATGGGTGGCTGACATGATAGTGCGGGGCGACGCTGCCGCCATCTTTGTCAGAGGGGAAGGCAAAGTCAGCAAGGTGTGTGGACCGGGCTCCTCTTCTCTTTCTGTTCATTCCAATCACATTCAAGTCCGTAAAGTCCAACACCGTTATTTGTAGGTTTTAAAATCACTATTTTCCCTTCTAAGTGGCGCCTTTGTGCAGCAGGTGACGCTTTTTATTTTATTGCAGGGTCAATGGCACATTGCTGGTGCAGAGGCAGAGCTCTGACAGGCGCCATAGAAATGCAAGTGTTCACATTCCCTATGTGTGTGTACAGGAGGCTGGGGAAATGAGATCGGGGAGATATAGAATTAAATTTTTTTTATGTTTGCGGAGTGTGTTTTCTCTCTCACATTTCTATATTATATATTTTTTGTGGTTGCAGAGTGTGTTTTCTCTCTCTGTCAGTTGTTGTGTTTTTTTTGGTACAGATAGGAAGATGGCTGGACAGTACAGGTGTCCAGAATGTGGCTCCTCTCAGGTGGAAGAGGATTCCCATTATAGCCAGAACCACCTGGTGTGCACTGACTGTGGCTTCCTACTGACTGAGGGTCTCCTCACAACTACACGCTCTGAGGAATCTTTCTCCCAAGGTACAGAAAAAAAACTAATTTCTCCTTCGGGTGACCCTTCTCAGAAATTACTGTGGCGTTTCCTCCCATCTCGACGGGGTGGTTAGCACAGTGCCACGGAACCAGGTTCGATTCCTGGCTTGGGGTCACTGTCTATGCGGAGCTTGCACGTTCTCCCCATGTCTCTGCTGGGTGCTCTGGTTTCTTCCCACAGTCCGAAAGACGTGCTGATTAGGTGCTAAATTCTCCTGTGTACCCAAACAGGTGCTGGAGTGCGGTGATTAGGGGATTTGCACAGTAACTTCATTGCATTAATGTCAACCTACTTGTGACACTAATAAATAAAATTAATACATAAAAGTAGAACGTGTCCCAGAAGTGGGTGTGTGCTGGCACCTTGTCGTTATCACATCTCATATCAATACCCCTGAAATTAGCTGGGATTTGCTCCTGTTTCTTTCTGCTCCTTGTTACTCACCATGGAAGGTATCTCTTGCCTCCCGATGTGAAACCTGTAAGACTTGGGAAATGACTGGTACTGGCCCATAGTGAACTGCATTTTAAGATATACAGGACTTGTTCAGAACACTATTCATTTAGAAGGTTTTGTGCGTTTAGAGTTTTACTGCACAGAAAGAGGCCCTTCAGCCCATCATGTATGCGCCAGCCATCAAATACCTATCTATTTTGATCCCTTTTCCAGCTCTTGGTCTGTAGCCTTGTATGTTGTGGTGGCGTTTCAAATGCCCGTTTAAAAACTTCTTAAATGTTGTGAGGGTTTCCTTTCAGGCAGTGAGTTCCAGATTCCTACCACCCTTTTGGGTGAAAAAGTTTTTCCTTGCATCTCCATTAAACCTCCTGCCCTTAACTTAAATCTGGTTATTGACTCCTTTGCTAAGGGGAAAAGTTTCTTATCTTCTTTCTCTAACTGTTTTGCCACCCACTGGGTGGCACAGTAGTTAGTGCTGCTGCCAGGGACCTGGGTTCCATTCCTGGCTTGGATCATTGCCTATGCAGAGTTTGCATGTTCTCCCTGTGTCTATGTGGGTTTCCTCCAGATGCCCCTGTTTCCTCAGTCTGGAAGACATACTGGTTAGATGCATTAGCCATGCTAAATTCTCCCTCAGGGTACCCGAACAGGTGCCGGCGTGTGGTGACTAGGGGATTTTCACAGTAATTTCATTGTAGTGGTAATGTAAGCCTACTTGTGACACTGAGAAATAAACTACAACTTCAACTTCAAATTTTTAGGTGTCCAGATCACCAACAACCTGTCCTGGTCCCCCCCTATGCTGATGCTATAGTTAAGAAAGCCCCACCAACGCCTCTACTTTCTCAGAAGACTAAGGAGATTTGGCATGTCAGCTATGACTCTCTCCACCTTTTACGGATGCACCATAGAAAGCATTCTTTCTAGTTGTATCACAGCTTGGTATGGTTCCTGCTCTGACTAAGACAGCAAGGAACTACAAAAGGTCCTGAATGTAGCCCAATCCATCACGCAAACCAGCCTCCCACCCATTGACTCTGTCGACACTTCCTGCTGCCGCGGCAAAGCAGCCAGCATAATTAAGGACGCCACACACCCTGGACGTTCTCTCTTCCACCTTCTTCTGTCAGGAAAAAGATTAAAAGTCTGAGGTCACATACCAACTGATTCAAGAACAGCTGCTTCCCTGCAGCTGTCAGACTTTGGAATGGACTTAGCTTGCACTGAGTTGATCTTTCTCTACACCCTAGCTATGACTGTAACACTACGTTCTGCGCTCTCGTTTCCTTCTCTATGAACAGTATAGCTTGCAAGAAATAGTACTTTTCACTGTATGTTAATATATGTGACAATGATGATTCAAATAAAAAAAAACACATGCTGGAAAATGGGATTAGGCCTGGGAGGGTTAGTTTGTCAGCTGGCACAGACACAATGTCAGATTGGCCACAATCTGTGCTGCAAATTCTGCTCTATTTTCTAAACATCTGGAAAGGAGGAAGGCTGGGGGAGTGGTGTATGTGAATTGCTCCTGAGGACAGCCAGCGCAGATACAATGGGTAACATCGAAGATAGGAAGGGGCCATTCAGCCCTTCGAGCCTGCTCTGCCATTCATCACCATCGTGGCTAATCGTCCAACTCAATAGCCTCATCCTGCTTTCTCCCCATAACCTTTGATCCCATTTCCCCAAGTGCTATATCCAGCCGCCTCATGAATACATTCAATGTTTTGGCATCAACTACTTCCTGTGGTAATGAATTCCACAGGCTCACCACTCTTTGGGTGAAGAAATGTCTCCTCGCCTCCTTCCTAAATGGTCCACCCTGAATCCTCAGAATGTGACACCTGGTTCTGGGCTCCCCCACCATCGGGAACATCCTCCCTGCATCTACCCTGTCTCGTCCTGTTAGAATTTTATAAGTCTCTATGAGATTTTATTCCCCCTCTCCTACAATTCATCTGAACCCCAGCAAAAACAATCCTAACGTAGTCAACTTGTCCTTATATATCAGTCCTGCCATCCTGGAATCAGCCTCAGAGCAAGAACATCCTTCCTCAGAAAAGGCGACCAAAACTGCACACAACATGAATGTCCTTCTGGACTGTTGCAGTTCTGTCAATGAGGCAGAAGATAGGCACTGATAGGGAGCATGAGAGATGGCTTTTTGTCTGTTCTCTCAGGCAGGATTGCAAAATCCAAATAGATATTGTGGGGGGGTGGGGGGAGGGGATACATGTGGTTGTTTTGAGTCCTGTGCCTGGACAGCAGACACGACACACAACTTAACTAATCACAACTTCTGTCAATTTTAATCTGTACTGTCGGTAAATCTCTTTCAATCCCTTTCCACAGCAGTGAGATACAGCGAGAGTACAGCAGAGGTGAAGAAGCCTTGTCGCAATCAGATACAAGGTAAGATACGTGAATAATGAAGGTGGAAAATGCTGGAAGCAGTCAGCCGAGTTGACAATTCGGGTCAATGATACAAATGTAGAAACTAGAAGCAGGAGGAGGCCATTCCGCCCTTCGAGCCTGCTCCGCCATTTATTATGATCACGGCTGATCACCCAACTCAGTAATCTTGTTCCTGCTTTCCACACCCCACCCCATATCCTAAGTTCTCTACAGCCCCAGAGCTATCTCTGACTTCTTGAAAACATGCCATGTTTTGGCCTCAACTATCCTGTCTAGTCCTGTTAGATTTTCACAGGTTTATATGAGGTTCCACCCCATTCTAAACTCAGCGAATATAATCCTAACAAACTCAATCTCTCCTTGTACGTCAGCCCCACCCAGGAATCAGCCTGGTAAACCTTTGCTGTACTCCCTCTACAGCAAGAACATTCTTCTTCAGATAAAGAAACCAAAACTGCACGTGTTATTCCAGGTGTGGCCTCACCAAGGCCCGATACGATTGCAGCAAGACATTCCTGCTCCTGTACTCGAATCTTCTCACAATGAATGCCAACATAGTGAGGGCTTGTGGTATTATCATTAGACTATTAACCCAGAAACTCAGCTAATATTCTGGAGACCCCAGGTTGGAATCCTGCCATGGCAGCTGGTGGAATTTGAATTCAGTAAAAAAAAATCTGGAATGAAGAATCTGCTGTTGGCCATGAAACCATTGTCGATTGTTGGAAAAACCCATCCGGTTCACTAATGTCCTTCAGGGAAGGAAATTTGTCTCCTGACTTGGTCCAGAGCCACAGCAATGTGGTTGACTCTCAACTGCCCTCAGGCAAGCAGGGCGGAACTCCACAAATTGTTGCCTGCCACTTGGGAAAAGACATGTTTAATCCTACTCTTTGGGCGGAATTTTCTCATCCTTCCCGCCACGGGAATCGTTGCAGGTGGGACACGGACTGTGTCGATTTCGGGCGAGATTTTCCGGCTGGAAGATTCTGCTCTTTGTTTCCAGTTTTGTATCCATCTCAATACAATACCCCCAATCCCATGCACTTTAATTTTAAATGTAAATCCCTTATGCGGGACTTCATCGAAAGTCTTCTGAAAGTCCAAATAAATCACATCCACTGGCCCCTCTCGTCAACTCTACTAGTTACACCCTCCAAGAACTCCCATTGATTTGTCAAGCATGATTTCCCTTTTGTAAATTCTGTCACTGTTTTCCAAGTGTACTGCTATTAAATCTTTTATAATGGACTCCAGAACTTTCCCCACTATCAATGTCAGGCTGACTGGTTTATAATTCCATTTTCTCTCTACCTCCTATTTTAAATGTTGGGCTTATATTTGCCACTCTCCAATCTGCGGCAACTGTCTCAGAGTCTAAAATCTCAGAAGATGACCACCTGTGCATCCAGTGTTTCCAGGGCCACTTCCTGAAGTACTCTGGGATGTAGAATATCAGGCCCAGGAGATCTATTGGCTTTAAATCCCATCAGTTTCCTCAAAACCGTTTCCCGACTAATACTGATTTCATTCAGTGCGGCACTCCCCCGGCGCCGACCCTCCGACAGTGCGGCGCTCCTCCGGCGCCGACCCTCCGACAGTGCGGCGCTCCCTCGGTATTGCTTTGAATGCAAGATGATATCATTTGTTCGACTACTGTTTTTAGTATCTTGTTGCCCGCAGCCACGTCCCTATTGTGGTCCTCTCCTCTCAGTGATTCCGCTTGTCTGTCTGTCTGTCTCTCTCACATTGCTCCCACCCATCGCTCAGGTCAGAAGCGGGTCCATGACCTCTGCCGGATTCTCCGGGTGCGTCCAGTTGTGGAGGACACGGCCAGCGAACTCTACCTGAGGGCCTACGAGCATCAGAGCTTCCTGCACGTCACCCTGGAGAAGAAGGAAGCCTTGGTGGGCTGCTGTGTTCACGTCTCCTGCCGTCAGCACAACTGGCCCCTGACCATGAGCACCGTGTGCTCGCTTCTCCACGTGGAGCCTGGTCTGTTCTCAGCAGTCTACCAGCAGCTGGTGAAAGAGCTCACCCTGGATATCCCCACTCTGAGCCTCCAGGACCTGGTGAAAACTCACTGTGACGGGTCAGTACATCCCCGTTTATTCTCACTGACCTCGCAGTGCACAGCTCCCGTCTTCCTCCTTTAAACACTGCTTCCAGGGAGGTTAACTAAAGCAGCTTCATGCTCAGAAGGGATCGCCACATGGGTGGTACGGTAATTAGCACTGCTGCCTCACAGTGCTAGGGACCCAGGTTCAATTCCCGGCTTGTCCACTGTCTGTTCTGCACGTTCTCCCCATGTCTGCATGGGTTTCCTCCAGGTGCTCCGGTTTCCACCCACAGTCCGAAAGACGTGCTGGTTAGGTGCTAAATTCTCCCTCAATGAGTGTGGCGACTAGGGGATTTTCACAGTAACTTCATTGCAGTGTTAATGTAGCCACGATGTGGAGACGCCGGCATTGGATAGGGGTGGGCACAGTCAGAAGTCTCAGAACACCAACTTAAAGTCCAACAGGTTTATTTGGAATCACGAGCTTTTGGAGCACTGCTCCTTCATCAGATAAGTGATAACAAATAAATCATCTCACTTATCTGATGAGGAAGCAGCACTCCGAAAGCTTGTAATACCAGATAAACCTTTTTGGACTTTAATCTGGTGTTGTGAGACTTCTTCCAGTCTTAATGTAAGCCTACAGTGACACTAATCAATAAACCTTAAACCAATTAGTATTCAGATGAAATGGAGTCTGAGCCCCCCACAGCTGAGGAGGCAGGTGTGCAAGCTCTCAGACCTCTGGCATTGCCCACCCCTGCTGGGTATTGTGTCCGAATTGCAGACACCAATGTTTGTGAGCAGTGGTCCTTGCTTCTTGCATGCATCCTGACCACGTTCGGGTCAGCTTCAGTAACATGTGGAGTACCGGGGAGAAGGCCGCACTGCGCGGTGTTGTATCTAACCTACATTCACAAAACTCAAATTGAACCGTCATTGAAAGCAACTCCTATCAGCAGGCGCTGCAAATTATGTTGCATAGGTCAGATGGTGTCTGAATGAGAATGAGCTACTAGCCCTTTTCTGCTGACCCCCCCCTTGTTGCCCCCTGACCTGGGTCACTGGTGGTCAGCCATCCTCTTGAACGACTGCAGTCCCTGTGGTGTAGGTACACCCACAGTGCTGTTAGGGAGGGAGTTCCAGGATTGTTATTGGACATCAGTCAGTCTGTGTGGTGTAGGTACACCCACAGTGCTGTCAGGGAGGGAGTTCCAAGATTTTGGCCCAGTGACAGTGAAGGAACGGCTGATTATATTTCCAGGTCAGGAAAGTGAGTGACTCAGAGGGGAACTTGCAGGTGCTGGTATTTCCCATGTGTCTCCTGCCCTTGTCCTTCTAGATGGGAGATGTCACGGTTTGGGAAGTTGCTGTCGTGGAACCTTGGCAAGTAGTTACAGTGCTTCTTGTAGATGGTACACACTGCTGCCACTGTGTGCCGATGGAGGAGGGAGTGAATGTTTGTTGATGGGGTGCCAATCAAGCGGGGTTGCTTTGTCCTGGATGGTGTTGACTTTTTGTGTTGACTTCTTGTGTTGTTGGTGCTGCACCCATCCAGGCAAGTGGAGAGTATTCCATCACACTCCTGGCTGGTGGACAGGCTTTGAAAGGTCAGGAAGTCGGTTACTCGCTGACAGATTCCCAGCCTTTGACCTGCTATTGTAGCAAAACTATGTATATAGCTGGGTCCAGTTCAGTTTCTGGTCAATGGTAAGCCCCAGGATGTTGATAGTGGTGGGGGCGGGTAATGGTTAGATCCTTTCTTGTTGGAGATGGTCATCGCCTGGCACTTGTGTGGCATGGACGTTACTTGGCACTTATCAGCCCAACCATGATTATTGTCTGAGTCTTGCTATGTATGGACCTGGTATCCGAGGGATTCGCAAATGGTGCTGAATATGGTGCAATCGTTAGCAAACATCCCCACTTTTGACCAGTGATGGAAGGTCATTGATGAAGCAGCTGAAGGAGGTTGGGCCTAGGATCTAGGATCTAGGACCTGAGGAACTCTTGCAGTGATGTCCTGGAGCTGAGCTGATTGACCTCCAAACACAACCTTTTGTGTTGGGTACGAGTCCAGCCAGTGCAGCGTGTTGCTGCACCCCCCCTCACCCAGCTCGGCCAGCACAGCACGTTTCCCCTGATTCCCAGCGAGTTTAGTTTTGCGACAGTACAAGTCTCTCAACACCAGGTGAAAGTCCAGCAGGTTTATTTGGAGTCACGAGCTTTCGGAGCACTGCTCCTTCATCAGGTGAGGGCTGCTGTGAGAAGGAGCAGCGCTCTGATAACTCATGATTCCAAATAAACCTGTTGGACTTTAACCTGGTGTTGTGAGACTTCTTGCTGTCCCACGTCAGCATCTCCACATCTTAATTTTGCTCAGGCTCCTTGATGCCACCCTGTCAAATGCTGTCTTGACATCAACAATAGCCATTCCCATCTCATCTCTGGAAGTCCATGTTTGGACAGTAAGAAGTCTCACAACATGAGGTTAACATCATGAGTCCATGTTTAGACCAGGGGTGTGATGAGATTGGGGCCCAGTGGCCTTGGTGGAACCCAAACTGAGCATCAGTAAGCAGGTTGTTGCTGTGTGTGTGTGAGACAATGAGGTGTGTCAGGATCTCCAGTGCCCACTGCCACTCTGATTTTCTTCCCCTTCCTGCCCCTTCTTTACAGGTTCAGTTTGTTCCAGAATTCTGCGTCAGTCCCGGCCGTGTTTTTGGAGGATAAAGACAAGGTGGTGAATCGTGCCCTGCAGCTTGTGGAGCTGGCCAGTGAGACGTGGCTAGTGACTGGGAGACACCCTGTGCCCATCATCACGGCAGCCGCTTACCTGGCCTGGCAGTCTCTGCAGCCTGGGCACCGTCTGAAGTGCAGCCTGGGGAGGTTCTGTAAGCTGGCGGGGGTCAAGCAGCCCCCGCCCGCCTCGCAGCGGGTCAAGGAGATGGTTGACATTCTAATCAGGCTGGCATCGCAGCTAGCGTGGCTGTCATCTCAGCAGATCGATGCCAAGACTGTGGTGAAGTACACCAATGATATTCTCCGCCATCGGGCCCTATTGCTCCGACAGACGCTAAGCCTCGCGTGGGCAGAGAATGCCAGCGGGCAGACTGACCCCAGCGAAGGAACCAGTACAGAAACGGGTAGGGAGGTGGAGGGCGAGGCATGTGGGGAGACCGGGCCCCCTCTTCAGAACCAGCCGAGCCCAAATGGGGACAGGCCCAGTCACAAACGTGCAGCGCCAATCTTCCTCCCTCCCTGCCTCACGCAAAGCAAGCGGAGGAAAGCCTGCCCAGAAGCAGAGGGCAGCCGAGGCAGCAAGCTGATCACCGGAGAGGAGGAGATATCGGACAGTGAGATCGAGCAGTACTTGAGGACTCCCGAGGAGGTGGCAGCCTTCCGGGAAGCACGTGCTATTCTGTGAATGGTTCACTGATCGGTAACTCAATGATGTTTACTGTCGGGAGCCACTGTCCTGATGGGGGAAGGGAGGAGGGTTGGGGGAGGTGCCTGCTTCTGGCTTCCCTTTGTAGATGCTTCTGCCTGGAAAGGATCACTACGGTGCCTTGCCGTGTAACACCAAGGGTGCCTCGCCATGTAACACCAAAGGTGCCTCGCCGTGTAACGCCAAGCACTGAGGGTCAGTTAACTTTATGCACACTAAACGTTCTCAGAGCTGCTCCCATGTAGCATTACTGGATGATGATCAGGAGCCCGTGTCCTCCTCACCATCCTGTCTCCCATATGCAGGATGTGGAGACCAGATATACCCAGGCTACTGTGACTGAAATCAAACACACCTTCACGTTTACTGAGCTGCCATTGGCCTGAGGAGGAGGCCATTCAGTCCCTCCAGCCTGCCCCCGACATGGCTGGTCCTATACATGAATTCCACTTGCCTGACCAATCTGAGTGTTAATTCCGTAAAGCGTTTTGTCCCGAGAGAATGCTGCTGGTATCTTTGTGCAATGGAAGGTATGATTGTAATGATGTGCACAAGCCTGTTAATAAAGGCCTTGGACGCTGCTGCACATAACCAAGTATCTCAGTCTTAGTCTCAGAGCAGAGACTGCATTATCCTACACTTCTACTTCTCTGAACTGTCAGCCTAACTCCAGGACTGAGTGGAGATGATAGTAACTGATACACGCCTCCAAACTGACTGACATAAATTCGAGGCTGATTTCAGGTCTGTTCTCTGTATTGGGTCTTATTTATTAAACCACCAGTGGGACTGTGAAGCATTTAAATTAAAAAAAACAATGTGTTTTCATGATGTTTGATCAGTGTCACCCTCAGTCCTGCCTCTCTGACGGGTCGGCGCTCCCTCAGTGCTGCCCCCCCACCCCCTGACAGGATGGCGCAGCCTCAATGCTCCCCCCCCCCCGCGACCTGCCCATAAGACAGTGCCTCAATGCCACCCCCTGGCAGGGCACAACGCTCTCAGTGCTGCTCCCTTGCTCCAACAGAGCGGTGCTGCCTCACTGTTGCCCACCCCAACAGGGTGGCGGTGCCTCAGTGCTGCCCCCCCTCCCCCCACAGCAGTACTGCCCCTCTGGCAAGGTGGCACTCCCTCAGTCCTGCCCTTCAAATGGGGTGGCACTGCTCTCCCATCCCATGACAGGCAGTGCTGCCCTCCCCGACAGGGTGGTGCTCCCTCACTCCTGCACCCTCCGACAGGGTGGCACCTCAGTGCTGCCCCCCGGACATGGCAGTGCTGCCTCAGTCCTGCCTCTGTGACAGGGTTGTATTTCCACCCCCCCCCCCCCCCCAAAAAAATCTTTGAAATACAATATGGTCAATCTTTTCCTTTTAATCACAAAATAAAATGTTTGTAGCTACCGGCAGCTGGTGTTACAGGCTGTGATTAAAACATACACCAACTCCTCCTTGTGACAAGGGACACATTCTCTAAACAACTAGCTGAATTTAAAACCATTCGCTTTCATCTCCCAGCATCAACAGTCTATCTACAAATAATAACAATACAGGTGGGAGGAGGGGGATCTTCACATGATGCGGTCATCTTTACACATAAATAAAACTTCCAACTGTGCAACCCCTTACCTCTGAAATGTTCACAACATTTCACATAATTAATTATTTTAAAACATTGCCAGACATGGATCTTGTACCTTACATGCCCTGAGCCACATACAAGTATAAAGCAGGAGTCGGGGGGGGGGGGGGGGGGACAGTGGGGAAGGAGCCATCACTCGGGTTTCTGAGGCTGACCTCTGCTTTGGCAGGATTTGCGTTCCACCGGCACGAAAAGGCAATTAACCCCCCCCCAAAGTCTTTCACACACCGTTCCGCGCGCAGGCTCATCCCACAGTTCAAATTTAAGATGGGAGTCGGGAAGGAGAAGAAGAAAAGTTTCCAAAAGCCCTCACCGTGACGTACGTACAGTCAGTTGAACCTAAAACAGAAAACTGAAAGAGGGACGGATTGTCTGAGTGCTGGAGAACGTGTACAATGTCCAGTGACAGTTCAGTGGTCTCTTGAGAAAAGGCACTGCGGCCACTCTGGAGCTTAGTCCGGTTCCGATGGGTATTTGACAAATGATATTGCAGCCAGCTCCTTACAGAACTCCTCCAAGACAATCACAGCCTTCAGTAGCGTGGCGTGATCCACCCTGCAAAATTCACATTAAAACACACATTTTATATTTGAAGACGGCGATGGAGCTGTTTAACCCCAAATTTAAATGATGCTGTCCTAGAACATAGAACCCTACAGTGCACAAAGAGGCCCATCAAGTCTGCACCAAACACAATCCCACCCAGGCCCCATCCCCATATATTACATCCACTAATCCCTCTAACTTATGCATCCCTAGATACTAAGGGACAATTTCTTAGCATAGCCCATCAACCTAACCCGCACATCTTTGGACTGTGGGAGGAAACCGGAGCACCTGGAGGTAACCCACGCAGACACAAGGAGAATGTGCAAATTCCACGCAGGCAGTGACCCAAGTCAGGAATCGAACCCAGGACCCTGGAGCTGTGAAGCAGCAGTGCTAACCACTGCGCTACCGTGCCACCCATTGTCCTCTTGCCTTTTAACTCCAGCGAAAAGCACAAACCAGCTCCCTCAATAGCTGCTCAAACTGCCCTGGAATGGATGTTTCAATATCTTGACTTTGTTTGTACCTTATGTGGGCTCCGTGAATGGTTTCTTCAGTGGCAGACACTGCTGCCTCACAGAGCCAGGGTTCGATTCCCAGCTCAGGTCACTGTCTGTGTGTTCTCCCCATGTCTACATGGATTTCCTCCCACAGTCTGAAAGACGTCATGCTAAGTTGCCCCTTTGATGAGATGGGTTGAGGCATGGTATTACATGAATAGGCTGGGGAGAGGGCCGGGATCAGAGACTGTGTCAGAGAGTCGGTGCAGACTCGATGGGCCGAATGGCATCCTTCGACAGCACAGGCTAGCACTGCTGCCTCTCAGTGCCAGGGATTCAGGTTCGACTCCTGTCTCAGGTCACTGTCTGTAAGAAGTCTGCATGTTCTCCCCGTGTCTGCATGGGTTTCCTCCGGGTTCTCCGATTTCCTCCCACCGTTCGAAAGATGTGCTGGTTTGGTGCTAAATTCTCCCTCAGTGTAACCCGAACAGGAGTGTGGAGACTGGAAGATTTTCACAATAACGTCACTGCAGTATTAATGTAAGCCTACTTTTGACACGAGTAAATAAACTTTAATTTCATCCAAAATGTGGGCGCAAAGGAACAGAATGCAAAATTTAATCTTGAAATGAGATGTACAAATGTTTAATGAAGTGAGGAGGGGGACAGGGGCGGTTGCATACTAAGAAGAGAGGGACAGTAGGGATGGAAAATCTCAGCAGGTCTGGCAGCATCAGTAAGGACAGAAAGGAGTTGACGTTTCGAGTCCAGATGACCCTTTGTCAAAGCAAATTATTCGGTCATCTGGACTCAAAACGTCAGCTCTTTTCTCTCGTCACAGATGCTGCTGAAACTTTCTAGCTTCTTCTCTTTTGCTTTCAGATTCCAGCATCCGCAGTAGGGATGGGGTTTGCAAACTGAGTGCCACACAATGGATGGCTTCATGAATAGGTGCTGACTTTGCAGACCCAAACATATCACACTGTGGGTGAAACCATGATCAGGCAGGGGACGAGGCTAGCCCATTGCATTTTGAGGTGTGCTGACGCCTGCGACGCTGGTTTACCCAGGCCTGGGTAGAGTAAAGGATGAGCGTAGCCAATGAGATTAAACTGAGGCTTTACCTGGTGTAATTTTATGAAGCCATCTCGGCCTTTTGGCTAAGATAAAGCCTGGGATGCGGTGCAGTGCCGCATCCTGTCAGCATGGGTCTTGTTTGATTGAACTTAAGGTGGGGTGCAATGCCTCAGCTTGGATCTTGTTTGTCCCTTACATGGGGACCAGGAATTGGATTTAATTTGAATTGTTTTTTTTCCTGGATTGGAATAAAAGTATCAAACAGAAAAGCAGAGGTTTCAAAGAACTCCCAGCCACAAGCCACCCTCAATCATGGCAATTGTGCACCTGTGTCATTCAAAACTGCAGCTTCTGAACAAATAGAAGCAAAACTCTGCTCATTCTAACGCAGTGATCTGGAGCACATTTTCACCCTCATTCTAAAGGTACAAGATTCATCAGTGTCAGAGAAATGCTTCCTTTGACAAAGGTCCTCTTTGATAATAGTTTGAACAGGGGTGGCATAATGATTAGCACTGCTGCCTCACAGTGCCAGGGACCCAGGTTCGATTCTCGGCTTGGGTCACTGTCCCTGTGGAGTTTGCACATTCTGCCCCGTGACCGCGTGCTCCGGTTTAAAAGTTTATTAATTAGTCACAAGTAAGGCTACATTAACACTACAATGAAGTTACTGTGAAATTTCCTTAAAAGGTTCCTGGTTTTGCTGCCCACTTGGTTATACTGTGCCACCCTAACCACTGGGTCACCCCAAGTGCAGGATGTTGGCGAAGTTGGCAGACCTGACATTTATTGCCCCGAGAAGGTGGAGAGGGCATGAGGTGTAGAGGGTGAGACTGGAGTCACGTGTAGGCCAGACCCAGTCAGGAGAAATCCAGTTGGATTTTTTTAAGGAAAAACTATTCCTGAAATTCTTGGTTTCCTCCTACAGTCCAAAGAAGTGTGGGTTCGGTTGATTGGCCATGCTAAATTGCCCCTTAGCATCAAAGGGACGAGCTAGGATAAATGCATGGGGTTATGGGGATAGGGCCTGGCTGGGATTGTGGTTGGTTCAGTCTCGATGGGCAAAATGGCCTCCTCTGTGCTGTAGGATTCTATAATTCACACACACAACTTACTGAATAACAGGAAGATTCAAAATGATTCCATGTCACTTACACATCTTCAGGTTCCAGTCCCATCAGCTGTCTTCTGACCAGCAATAACTTGGAAGGAAACTGAGAGATTCTCTGGATTCTCTGCATGAGATCTCCGATTACCTGAGACAAAGCAGACAACAGACAGTTCCAATAACAGTAATCGTGACATGGTGACCTGTTTCGGAAAAGGCCCCTTTAAAGGAAGTCAACAACTGATTTTGTTTTCAGGTTATTCTTTCTTGCAGGGAAAAAAAATGAGCATTGTTGGCAAGGCCAGCATTTATTGCCCACCCAAATTACCCTTAAAATGAGGGTGGTGAGCTGCGCTCTTGAACCACGGCTCTGTGGTGTACGTGCACCCACAGTGCTTTTCCATGTGCCTCGCTTGGCCATTTTGGAGGGCAGATCGTCAGTCCGTCTTATGCTACTGGATGAGGGATCCAGAGGCTGAGACTAATACTCAGACCACTTCAATGCTGTCCTCTAGTCACACTCGTCATTCAAAAATCTGATGGCAGTGGGAAAGAAGCTGTGGCACAGTGGTTAGCTCTGTTGCCTCACAGTGCCAGGGACCCAGGTTCGATTCCGGCCTTGGTTCACTGTCTCCACATTCTCCCAGTGTCTGCGTGGGTTTCTTCTGGGTGCTCCAGTTTCCTCCCACACTCCAAGTTAGGCTGATTTGCTATACTCAATTTCCCCTTCGTGTCAGGGAGATTAGTGGAGTGAATACATGGGATAGGGTCTGGGAGGGACTGCTGTCAGCGCAGGCTCAATGGGCCGAATGGCCTCTTTCTGCTCTGTAGGGATTCTATAATTCTAGGCTGTTCTTGAGTCAGTTGTATCTTTTTCCTGGTGGAAGAGAGTGTGCCTGGGGTGCGTGGGGACCTTGATTATGCTGGCTGCTTTGCTGAGGCAGCGGGAAGCGTAGACGGAGTCAATGGATGGGAGGCTGGTTTGGACTGTCCACTCAATCAGCTGCAGAACTTCCCGTCTCCATCACGATCGCAGCTGCCTATTTAATTCGGCACAAACTGCAGCCCACCCTAGACCCTCATGGTCGCTTGGAGGAAGGTACACCAATCACAGCACAAGGTGAGAGTACTCACTCGGACAATGACAGAGAAGAGAGACCGGCAGCCAGGGGCGAGATTAATGTACGGGTCCAGTAAATACTCGTGGAGGTGAGGGTGAGGGAAGAGCGCAACTTTCGATATCACCGACGTGATCTGCAAATTCAAGTCGTACGGCTGGAAGGGAAAACACGTAGAGCGTAATGTTCGGCACAATCAAACTTATACTGTTTAGTTTAAAGAGAAAAGCTATTTAATTAAAGTGCAGGGAGAGGTATTGAGTGCTAAACATTACCAACAGTAATTTCTGAAATACCTGACCACAGTGGAGGATCACTCAATGATAGAGAATTGTTAAACAGCTAGAATCCCTGAACCTCTCCATCTCTCCACTCCCCTCTCACCCTTACAACCATCCATCTGCCTCCTCCAAGCAACTGGTCACCTCACATCTCCTTTGGCTCAGCATTCAGGCTTTTTCACAGTTTTCACAAAGCATTTGGGTGTCTTTCTTTCTACTTGAAGGGAGTTGATAAATGTTAGTTGTTCTCAATCAGTAGAAGCTCATTGACTAATCACCCGCCTGTGAAGAGTCACCGACTCCCTGAGAAAGAGAGATTGAATTTCTGTAGCACCTTTAAAGATTTAGGGTTGTGCCACAGCGTCTTACAGACAACAGTGTCCTTTCTTTAAAAGCTAATCAGTAAGATCAACACTGCTGCCTCACAGTGCCAGGGACCCGGGTTCGATTCCCAGCTTGGGTCACTGTCTGTGCGGAGTCTGCATATTCTCCCCGTGTCTGCGCGTGTTTCCTCCGGGTGCTCTGGTTTCCTCCCACAGTCCAAAGATGTGTAAGCTTGGTGGATTGGCCGTGTTAAATTTCCCCTTAGTGACAGGGGGACTAGCTGGGGTAAATGCATGGAGTTATAGGATAGAAGCGTGGAATCTTACAGTGTGGAAGGATGCCATTCGGCCCATCAAGTCTGCACCAACCACAATCCCACCCAGGCCCTATCCTGGATGTAGGGATTAAAGAACAAAGAACAAAGAACAAAGAACAACCCAGCACGGGAAACAGGCCCTTCGGCCCAACGAGCCCGCGCCGCCGCATCACCCTACACCTATTTTACCCTGCATGTCTACGAATGGGACCCTACTCAGTCAGATTCAGGGAAGAAATAGTGTCAATTTGGTGGAAACCGATTAGCCTAAGAGCACATCTTTGGGGTGTGGGAGGAAACCGGAGTGCCCGGAGGAAACCCACGCAACCACAGGGAGAATGCACAAACTCCCACAGACACAGACCCAAATCCATGTATCTGCACAGCTAGCAGTGCTAGTCACTGAGCTGTTGTGGCGCCCGTCTATCGATCCAGGATCAAGCACACACACCGACATGAAGTACTAGGCCACTCCTGGACTTCCAAGAGCAGCCCACGCACGACCCGCCGTGTGCATGCCCCTCGCTTGACACGAGGTGGACCTCCGCCTGTGGAATAAAGACAAAAAATATTAATCATACAGCCTGCCCTTCCGGTGTCTCCCGAGGTTTAACCCTATTTAATAGCCCCTACCATATCCCTCCATTCTTGTTTCACTCATGTGCCTATTTAACTGCATCTTAAACGAGTCCAACGTTCCTGCCTCCACCACCCTACTCGGTAGCGCATTCCAGACCCCCACAACTCTCTGCGTAAAGAACCTTCCTCTTACCTCCAAATTATACCTCCCCCCCTCACCCTTAAGTGATGACCTCTCGTGTTCGTACCCAGTCTAGGGAGCAGTCTCTCACTATTAACTCTATCTATTCCCTTCAGTATCTTATATACCTCTATCATGTCCCCTCTTAATCTCCGTCTTTCCAAGGAGAATAGCCCCAGTCTCTTCAATCTCTCCTCGTAACCCAATCCCCCCATGCCAGGCAACATCCTGGTAAACCTCCTCTGCACCCTTTCCAGAGACTCCACGTCCTTCCGGTAATAAGGTGACCAGAACTGGACGCAGTACTCCAAATGCGGTCTAACCAACGTTCTGTATAACTGAAGCATTAGACGGCAGCTTTTATACTCTAAGCCCCTTCCTATAAAGGCTAACATCCCATAAGCCTTCCTAACAACGTTCTCCACTTGTGACGCAACCTTCATGGATTTGTGAACCTGCACTCCCAGGTCCCTCTGTACGTCTATACTCCTAATCGGCCTACCTTTTATCACATAGCTCCTCTCTGCATTATTCCGTCCAAAATGCATCAAAATTGTGGTCGGTGCAGGCTCGATGGACTGAATGGCCTTCTTCTGCACTGTAGGATTCTCTGATTCTATGAGTAGGAATCAGCCCAGTAAGATCCCACAGCAGTAATGAGATAATGGTCAAATAATCTGTTTTTAGGTGTTAAAAGAACTCCCATCTTCTTTAATTAATGAGATCTTTTAAACCCACCAGAGGACAGATGGGGCCTTAGTTTAACATCTCATCCGACCTCCAGTGCACCACTTCCTCAGAACTTCCCCTGAGAGAGTGCAGTGTTGACTCACAATGCCTTACAACATTGTGGTGCTCCCTCAGCAATGGTATTTCAACAGTGCGTGTTTCCTCAGGACTGTCCTGTGACAATGCAGTGTTCCCTCAGTAATGACATTCTTTCTGAATCTACCCTGTCTAACCCTGTTAGAATTTTATAAGTTTCTATGAGATCCCCTCTCACTCTTTTAAACTCCAGTGAATATAATCCTAGCCGACTTAGTCTCTCCTCATATGACAGACCTGCCATCCCCGGAATCAGCCTGGTAAACCTTCACTGTACTCCCCCTATAGCAAGGACATCCTTCCTCAGATAAGGAGACCAAAACTGCATACAATACTCCAGGTGTGGCCTCACCAATACCCAATACAATTTGAAGTTTATTGATTTGTTCGTCACAAGTAGACTGACATTAACACTACAATGGAGTTACTGAAAGTCCCCTATTTAGTAATTGCAATAAAACATCTCTATCCCCGTGCTCAAATCCTCTCGCTATGAAGGCCAACATACCATTTGCCTTCTTTACTGCCTGCTGTACCTGCGCACTCACTTTCAGAGACTGATGCACAAAGACTCCAAGTTCTCGCTGAGTACCTCTCTCAATTTACACCCATTCAACTAATAATCTGTCTTCCTATTATTGCTACTGAAGTGGATAATCTCACATTTATTCACTAGGTCACGATCCCCGCAACACGTTATTTGATGAAATTCAAAAAGCAACAACAATCTATTATTATCTCAGATTTCATTGTTCCTTTTTTGCTTGCAAGTTACCTGCTGCAGGATCTGTGCCATTCGGTCAAAGAGGACTTTCAAGAAATCTCCCTCATAAAATATCCCGCCTGGGTCAGAGCTTTCCAAATGGCTGGGGACAAATGGCCATTTCCACTCCCTGGCATTGATACAGCAACCCTGGAACTACAGAGCACACAAAGGTATAAAGCCTGGAATTCAATCTGGCCTCAGCGGGTAGCGTCATGTCTTGGGAAGCACACACCAAATTGTGATCTTAAGCTGCAGTTTTGAGGGGAGGCGATGGCCGAGTGGTATTATCACTAGACTATTAATCCAGAAACTCAGCTAATGTTCTGGGGACCTGGGTTCGAATCCCCACCACAGCAGATAGTGGAATCTGAATCCAATAAAACAAAATCTGGAGTAAAGAATCAACTGATCACGAAACCATTGTCAATCGTTGGAAAAACCCATCTGGTTCACTTATGTTATTAGGGATGGAAATCTGCCATCCTTACCCCGGTCTGGCCTACATGTGACTCCACAATCACAGCAATGTGGATGACTCTCAACAGCCTTCAAGCAACTAGGGATGGGCAATAATGTTGGCCCAGCCAGCGACACCCCTGTTCCACAAATGAATTAAAAAAAAAGCCTCAAGTTCGACCAAGTGACATTCGAGCCCCCTGTGCCCACACATTGGGGACTAATCAGGCGAGCCTGTGTATCTTTGACACAGAAAGGGTACAGCTTCCTTCTTGCTGCAGAAGTGTGATCCCAGAATCATGTGTTCCAAAACATTACACTAGTTTCACAAATGGAGTTCGTAACCCTGCACATTTAGTTTTTTGACACTGTGTACAAATTTCTCACTATCAATTGGTTGGCTTAGCGAAACTCTGAAAGTCCCGGAACAGGTAACCATACCCGCGCACCAGCAAGTCAAGGAGGCAGCTTACCATTCGATGTGCATCCACGAGATAAGTGTCGTAGCCGCAGCCTGCCACAAGGTGAGAGGTCTTCACGGCATCAGGAACAAGACACAAGAAGCTGCAACACAAACACACTGGAGTTAAAGTCGTGAAACATAACCAGCCTCGTGGACTCTTACCGTCCTTCCTCTCACCATCTCTTTTCAGCCTTCTGTGGCTCAATCGATACTACTCTTGTCCCCGAGACAAAAGGTTATGAAGTCAAATTCCACTCGAGCACAAGAATTCCAGGCTAACACTCCGGTGCACTACTGGAGGCACGCTGCACCTTTGGACATTCTGCCTTTTGGATCACAGATTAAAACCACAGGGCCCGTGTGCACTCCCAGGTGGACAACAAAATACCCCGGCACGATTCCGAAGCACAGCAAGGAAATTATTCCTAGTATCCAGACTGATATTTATCCCTCTGCCAACATCACAAAAACAAGGGATCTGGTTAGTTTGGGAGAGTGTGCCACCCCCACACTGGCTGCTGTATTTCCTACATTACAACAGTGACTACACTTCAATAAAGTACTTCATTGGTTGTAAAGCACATTAAAACAAACAGTGATCATGCTTTTTTTTATTTGTTAGTGTCACAAGTAAGGCTTACATTAACACTGCAATGAAGTCACTGTGAAAATCCCCCAGTCGCCACACCCTGGCGCCTGTTCAGGGACACCGAGGGAGAATTTAGCACCTAACTCGTACGTCTTTCGGACTGTGGAAGGAAATCGAAGCATCCCAAGGAAACCTGCGCAGACATGGAGAGAACGTGCAGACTCCGCACAGACAGTGCCCCAAGCCAGGAATCGAACCCGGGTCCCTGGAACTGTGAGGCAGCAGTGCAAACCACTGTGCCACCGTGCCGGCTACGTGAAAAACGCTACACAGATATAAGTCTTTCCAGGTCAGTTAATGCACTCCAAGACCACGCTCTTCTCCGGTCAACCTCCCATCACCATTGAGAAATTCTAGGATGATCCTCTGCACAGTGGGTGACGTGGTGGCACGGTGGTTAGCACTGCTGCCTCACAGCACCAAGAACCTGCCTGTGTAAAGTTTGCACATTCTCCCCGTGCCTGCGTGGGTTTCCTCCGGGTGATCTGGTTTCCTCCTGCAGTTCAAATACGTGCGGGTTAGATGGACTGAAAATGCTAAATTGCCCCTTAGTGTCAGGGGATCTAGCAAGGGTAAATACATGGGTTTATGGGGATGGGGCCTGAGTGGGATTGTGGTTGGTGCAGACTCGATGGGTCGAATGACCTCTTTCTGCACAGCAATATTCTATGCCTCGATCCTTTCGGTCGCTCAGAAATATGGACACTTGCAACGCAGATACACAACTATAGTCTGAGCACTCACCATGGAGAACAGAAACCTGAGATATGGCACTCACCGTCGGGAATAGAGACCCAAGATACAGCACCCACCATCGAGAATAGAGACCCAAGATACGGCACTCACCATCGGGAATAGAAACCCGAGATACGGCACTCACCATCGGGAATAGAAACCCAAGATACGGCACTCACCATCGGGAATAGAAACCCGAGATATGGCACTCACCATGGAGAATAGAAACCCGAGATACGGCACTCACCATTGAGAAGAGACCCGAGATACGGCACTCACCATGGAGAATAGAAACCCGAGGTACGGCACTTACCATCGGGAATAGAGACCTGAGATACGGCACTCACCATCGGGAATAGAAACCCAAGATACGGCACCCACCATCGAGAATGGACACCTGAGATACGGCACTCACCATGGAGAATAGAGACCCGAGATAGGGCACTCACCTGTTGACAATTCGGTTAACCTCTGGTTTCCCATCAGCTTTAGTTGCCTCCTGTGTGGTTACTGGTGGAACAAGCCAGTCAGATGCTGGGAATCTGCTCCCTGTGTAGATGTCAGTGAAGAATGGATCTTCTTCCAAGTCTCTGAAAAAGCAAAATGATTGGAAATCAGATCTCTCTCCATTTCTGGCTCAATGAAGCAAGCTCACCATTATTCAATGGTAGACAAGGATAGCGTTTATGGCACTTGATCAAATAATCTAGAGACAAACTTCAAATCCCACCAGAGAGGAAATTAAATTCAATAAATTAATTCTAGGATAAAAAGCTGATATTAGTACTGGTACGACTGGGTTGTCACCAAAACCCATCTGGGTCACTATTAGGAAGAGGTCACAGATGCCACCTCACGGCGCCAGGGAGCCGGGTTCAATTCTAGCCTTGGCTCTGACCTATATCTGACTCCAGACCCACAGCAGTGTGCTTGATTGTTATGTACCCTCAGAAATAGTCTAACAAGCCACTTAAATGCTTCCACTAGATCACTAGGAAAACGCGGAATGGACAATTACCGCTATGCCAGCGACTCCATATTCCGATGCTGAAATAAATAAAAATTCCTGTTGGATCCATTCTTTCGTTTGGAGAGACAAGGGGACAGCACTTGGTACAATTTTAAAATGGTTTTATTGAACAGAGTGGAGCAACATGGTGGCACAGTGGTTAGCATTGCTGCCTCACAGCGCCAGGGACCCAGGTTTGATTCTGGCCTCGGGTTACTGTCTGTGCGGAGTCTGCATGTTCTCCCCAGCTCTGCGTGGGTTTCCTCCCACAGTCTAAATTTGTGCTGGTTAAGTTGATTGGGCCATGCAAAATTGCCCCTTAAGTGTCAGGGGATTAGCAGGGTAAATATTTGGGGCTACGGAGATAGGGTGTGGGTGGGATTGTGGTTGACGCAGACTCGATGGGCTGAATGGCCTCTTTATGCACCGTAGGGATTCTGTGAAGACCTAAAAAGTTGAATATGACAGAAGTGAAAAGAAAGCAATCTTGGAGACTTGCTTCTTGAGACACTCCCTGTATTGAACATGAATACACTGAACCGAACAGGATCTTCAAACAACTGACACACACTCTGAAACCAAAACATATTTCAACCCTTATCCCACCACTGGAAGTGTTTTCCGCAGGCTATTCCTGTCTTAGAAAAACAATCCTTGCAGCTGCTGTTATGAAAAACGTGTTTGCCTGCATTGTGTACCCTTCAGGAATGCAGTCAAATCTTTAGCTAACCTTTAGCCTTCTGATTCTACATGTCGTCAAGTCAGCAGTCAATTGTTAAGCTTAGCAGAATTGGTTGCATTGGCAGAAATATCTTAAAATGGAGACTTTGCGCACACTGAAGCAAACAGGGCGAAACATATAAAGGATCTCTCATTTCCCCCAGACAGCGGAGAATTCATGACCCGTCTCAAAGCCGATGTTTCACGTTGCTGTGACTTTGCGCTGACCTGAGCACACACGTAACGACACAGGAGAGGCAGGGTAACTCAAGTCAGCAATCTGACCCCTGAATGCAGAGTCAATAGTTGGCCTCACATCATTTGTGAGAGTTTGTGTCCAGTGCAATCCCCAATCCTGGGATCAGTGTGAAGGTCGTGTTTCAAAAGCGCCCAGGCACCCGGCACCACTCACGCACAATAAGATGTGGAAGGATGTGCTGGCCCTGGAAAGGGTCCAGAGGAGATTCACAAGTTGGATCCCTGGAATGAAGAGATTGTCGTATGAGGAACGGTTGAGGCCTCCAGGTTGGAGTTTAGAAGGATGAGGAGTGGGGATCTTATTGAAACTTACAGGAAACTTACAGGCCTGGATAGAGCGGACATGGAGAGAATGCTTCCACTAGAACCAGAGGGCACAAACTTAGCCTAAAGGAACGATCCTTTAAAACAGACCAGGAGGAATTTCTTCAGCCAGAGAGTGGTGAATCTGTGGAACTCTTTGCCCAGAAGGCTGTGGAGGCCAGGTCACTGAGTGTCTTTAAGACAGAGATAGATAGGTTCTTGTTTAATCAGGGGTTATGGGGAAAAGGCAGGCAATGAGGATGAATTAGATATCAGCCATGATTGAATGGTGGAGCAGACTCGATGGGCCGAGTGGCCTAATTCTGCTCCTGTGTCTTAAGGTCTGAACATCTGTCATCCCTAACCTTCTCGTTTTCATGGAACCTCCTTGATGTCCACTACAAAACCTTGCAGGCTCCACTTAAAAGTTTACGTCGAAGCTCCTGTTCATTTTCAACTGCCTCAAGCTCCAGATATTGGTGTCGTGATACAGGCTGAGTGAATCACTGACCAGCAGAAACAACAACCCTTCCCATTGCTCCTGATCCAGACTCAAACAGGAGCAAAGGCAGTGAGTGAGAAACACAGGTAAGTCACCGAGCTTACACCCAGCCAGATTTGCAAAGGAAGAAAACCAGTTTGAACCCAGCCAAAGCTTTACACCATCGCTGAATCTTACTCGTTTTCTTCCAGTTGTTCACTCTCCACAGCTCTGTCCTCGTGCCCGGTACTGTTTCCAATGTAGCAGCGGCCTCTCAGATTCCGGAGCACCAGGTTATAAATGATGTGTTCCTGAGGTTTCTGCAGGAGCTGCTCAAAGAACCTCAGTGTGGCCATGCTGATCTGCAAGGAAACAGAAGACATGCTCACTCACACAACCGTACACACGTGGTGAACCTCACAACCTATTTGTGTATTCACAAACTCACACTCTGAGATGGACCCAAGCAACTGACTCAACATCAGAATGCTGTCAGCTAAGCCCGACTGAAGCTGCATTGAGCAACAATTGCTTCAACAGAAGCTGACTTACCTTTGAATGAGCGCAAGAGACTCAACCTCACCATGCTGACCTCAATTCAGGGCAGCACAGTTGGAACAGTGGGTTAGCATTGCTGCCTCACAGCGCCAGGGATCTGGGTTCAATTCCCACCTTGGGTCATTGTCTGTTTGGAGTCTGCACGTTCTCCCCGCGTCAGTGTGGGTTTCCTCCGGGTGCTCCGGTTTCCTCCCACACCCTGAAAGACGTGCGGGTTAGGTGCTAAATTCTCCCTCAGTGTACCCGAACAGGCACCGGAGTGTGGCAACTGGGGAGTTTTCACAACAACCTCACTGCAGTGTGAATGTGAGCCGACTTGTGACACTAAGAAATAACCTTGTATTTACTATTTGTCTGTGACACCCCCTCCGGCCAAACCACACTGACCTGTGACCTCTCCCTGCTGGCTAAACTGTACTAACCTGTGATCTCTCCCTGCAGTGATCATAGAATCCTCGACTCCCTGCAGTGCAAAAGGAGGCCATTTGGCCCATCAAGTCTGCACCAACCACAATCCCACCCAGGTCCTATCCCCATAACCCCACATATTTACCCTAGCTAAATTTACCCTGACACTAAGGGATAATTTATCACGGCCAATCAACTTAACCCGCATATGTTTGGAATGTGGAAAGAAACCGGAGCACCTGGAGGAAACCCACATAGACACGGGGAGAATGTGCAGACACCACACAGACAGTGACTCAAGCCGGGAATTGAACCCGGGTCCCTGGCACTACGAGGTAGCATCTGTGACCTTCTCCTGATTTGGCTATCGACTTCTCCCGTTAGTGTCCAAAGGTGTGCGGATTAGGTTGATTGGCCATGATAAATTGCCCCTTAGTGTCATGGGGCTTAGGAAGGTAAATACGTGGGGTTACAGGAATAGGGCCTGGGTGGGATTGTGGTCGGTGCAGATTTGATGGGCCAAATGGCCTCCTTCTGCACTGTAAATTCTATGTTGAGCGGTGACCTCTCCCTGTGCTGACCTGCGGCCTCAGCCCATGTTGATTTGCAGTTTCTCCCTACATTGACGTGGCTCCTCTCCCCAGGCTGACGTGTGACCTCTCCCTGGGCTGACCTGTGACCTCTCCCCATGTTGACTTGTGACCTGTCTCCGGGCTGACCTGTGACCTCACCTCGTCGGACAGGTGGTTGCAGCGATCTATTAGCTGGTAACGCAACTGGTGGCAGGCCGGGTCCATCGGCACCTCTGCCTCTCTCTCTGCTCCCAGCAAGAAGAGAACAAGTTCATCCAGCAACCGGGGTGACGTAATGTGATTCATGACCCCCATAAGCAGCGCCGTGGACGAGAGGATCCCGACCTCAGACCTGCGGAGGGCAAACAAGGTCGACAACTATCAATCACGGGCAAGAAAGCGCTGATCAGGGCAGTAGCTTTTACTAAAGATACACAAGTCCAGCTCTCTGTTCAAATAAATCTTTGACACACCGATTGGAGCTGACACCTCCCAGCTGGGAGGTACCACTGACCAGAATCTTAACTGGACGCAGCCATCTAAATACTGTGCCTACAAGAGCAGGTCAGAGGCTGGGAATCCTGTGGAGAGTAACTCACCTCCCAACTCCCCCAAATCCTGTCCACCATCTGCAAGGCACAAGTCAGGAGTGTGACGGAATACTCCCCACTTGCCTGGATGGGTGCAGCTCCAACAACACTCAAGAAGCTCAACACCATCCAGGACAAAGCAGCCCCGCTTGATTGGCCCCCCATCCACAAACATCGCTCTTTGCACCACCGACTGTCATTAGCAGCAGTGTGTATCATCTACACAATGCGTTGCAGCAATTCACCAAAGATCCTTAGACAGCACCTTCCAAAGCCATGACCTCAACCATCTAGAAGGACAAGGGCAGTAGATACATGGGAGTACTCCCACCTTCGAGTTCCCCTCCAAGCCACTCACCAACCACACTTGGAAATATATCGCCGTTCCTTCACTGTCGCTGGGTCAAAACCTTGGACTCCCTCCCTAAACAGCAACGTGGGTGCAACTGCAGCACACGGACTGCAGCTTTTCAAGACTCAGTAGTCAGTGATGTCGGTGAATGGAGCTGGCATAAGATCAGCTTCTTCAGCTGGACAGATACAATGATGGAGGAAGTGAAACAAGGCAGGTGGGATATGCTAGCAGAGAGGGCAGGGACAAGGTGAGTTCTGATGGAAGGGTTCAGAGGTCGCACTAAATGTGACTCATCTGCTGTGGTTTCTCACAGCAGGTAGAAATTCAAATTAATTGGTGCGTGGATCACACTTTTCGTTGGAAAGAGAGAGAAAAACAACTACTTACACCTGCAAGAGTTGCGGCTCCAAGACTTTGACAAAGAAACACCTCCTCATTTCCTGGACCACAGCAGCAGCAATTACCTGTAGGGATTGGAAGAGGGAATGGAGGTTATACTCACTCAACCTGGAAATAGGCCGCCATTGAGTATCATACAGCACAGTGTCTGTCAGTCAGGATCCCCCCCTCACGCTAATGAGCTGGGTAATGACAGGTTTGTACTGCACCACCAAGCTCACAGCCTGGAGCACTGGATCATCAGCAGCTGAAATGGGTGCAACAGTCCCAGGGCAAAACTTGACGAGATCACCAGCCTACTCTTTCAAGAAAGAAGCGTCAGAGTTCAGTGGGCACTCTCTCAGTGAAAACTCCACACTTTGCAGCAGGTAAACGGTCAATTTCTGTTCATCTTCCTAACTACTGTGGAGCTCATCATAGCATCCGCACAATCCTTAGAGTGCAGAAGGTCATTTGGCCCATTGTGCCTGCACCAACAATAATCCCACCCTCACTCCAACATATTTACCCTGCAAATCTCCCTGACACTAAGGGACAATTTAGCATGGCCAATCCATCTAACCCGCACATCTTTGGACACTAAGGAGGGGGCAATTTAACATGGCCAATCCACCTAATCTTTGGACACTAAGGGACAATTTAGCATGACCAATCTACCTAACCTACACATCTTTGGACACGAAGGGGGGGAGCAATTTAGCATGGCCAATCCACCTAATCTGCACATCTTTGGACACTGGGAGGAAACCGGAGCACCCAGAGGAAACCCACCCAGACACGGGAGAACATACAAACTCCACACAGACAGTCACCCAAGGCCAGAATCAAACCCGGGTCCCTGGGGCTGCGAGGCAGCAGTGCTAAACAGCTGTGCCATCGTACTGATGCATCTTTGCTTTTCAGAAAACAGTAATTATTTCAAAATGAGAAGGCTGGATCTTTCTCAGCTAATGAGGATGACATGCTATCCATTATAATACCACGTCGTAAACGCATCGCCTGGCTCTCTGCAGAAGAGCGTCGGTGCACTGCGGGGCCGTTTTCCCACCTGATGCAACTGCAGTCTCAACTCCTTCACACTGCTCCGCGCTAAAGCTTAGCAACAAGATGGGGAGGGGGGGGGTAGACTGAAGCCTTCTTGGTGCTGGGAAACCCCCCCATCAACATCCTCTTACCTCTGTCCTGCAGCCCCACACATCACTGCTGCAGTCCTGCAGCGTTAGGCTTTGTGGAATAGAACAGTGGTGGTGTGTGTGTGTGTGTGTGTGTAAGTGAGAGAAGAGGGGAGGCTGGTGGCTTTCGCCCTCTGAAACCCACTCATTTCTGAGTTTGCGAATACACAAGCTGAAATCCTCTTCCCCCCGCGACATGCCACAGTCGTACGCCTGCTGACGGGCACCTACCTGGTGGGCCTCCTTCACCAGCTGGTCACAGTAATCCAACCACGAGAAGCAAGACATCACAGCCTCTTTACCTGGAAAGGAATCAGCATCTTCTGCCCGACTGGCAGCATAGTGCGACCTGCGGGTGCAGAGCAAAGCAGGGCACAGCGTCAGCATCCAGCAGAACCCTCACCAAAACAGCCTCAAGAGAAACCTAAGGCAGAGTGGGAGGCCATTCAGGCTGCCATGCGTGTGCCAGCCCTTTGACACAGCAGTCATGTCTGGTCCCACCGCCACCCACTCCCACCTCATACTTTTAAGTTCCTCATCCACAAGTAGCTGAATTTCAGAACTAACTGAAGAGTCAAATGGACTCAACGCGTTAACTCTGTGTCATCCTCTCCTGCCAGATCTGCTGAGTTTCCCCAGCATTTTCTGTTCTGATTTCAGAAGTAATTCAGTGCGAGAGGCCCTTGGCGAAATCCTGATAAGGAGCTGGAGCTTTTCCTGTTTCTTTGCCCCTCCCCTGCCCCCCTACCCCACCCCACCCCCGAATTCACGAACGGAAATAGCCCCGCTTACCGCCAGTTTACTCTTCCCAACACCTCAACTTGTCCAGGGTCGACGGAGTCCGGTATCAGCCTGTAGAGATCAGACAGTCTGTTGGTCAGTGTGCGACACAGCGCTGTGCTTTCCACCATGTACCGTGCTGCCACTTCCTCTGGGAGCATGGCCAACAGGAGCAAGCCTTCGCAGGCCTTCAGTGCATACTGAGTTTTCTAAATACAGAGAACGTACATGTGATGAAGGTCCGCAGCATATTTAAAATCTCACGCGCGCAATTTTGTTGCATTCTGAACCCCCTGCTCACATTTATAACAGCAAACACCTATGTCACCAAAGTACAAAGGAGATTACAGCACAGGAACAGGCCCTTCGGCCCTCAAAGCCCACACTGACCATGCTGCCCATCTGAATTAAAACCCCTGACCCTTCCGGGGAACATATCCCTCTGTTCCCATCCTATTCATATATTTTTCAAAACGCTCCTTAAAAGTCACTATCGTATCTGCTTCCACTACCTCCCCCAGCAGCGAGGTCCAGGCACTCACCACCCGCTCTGTGTAAAAAGTTTGCCTTGTGCATCTCCTTTAAATCTTGTCCCTCGCACCTTTAACCTGTGCCCACTAGTAACTGACTCTTCCGCCCTGGGAAAAAGTTTCTGACTATCCACTCTGTCCATGCCCCTCATAATCTTCCATCAGGTCGCCCCTCAACCTCCGTCGTTCCAGTGAGAACGAACCAAGTTTCTCCAACTTCTCCTCACAGTTAATGACCTCCATACCGTGCAATTCTAAACTTGATCAGACCGAGCAGAACCCATATTTATAAAGGTTTGATGTGATGTAAATGTGACAAATACTTAATTTCTCATGCTGTTAATATATTCACAAAAACAAGAGCTTAATGTTTGATGCATGGTGAAACTGCCTCTTGGGGTCACTGTTCCCTGCTTCTGAATGATGTGAGTTCCCATTTGACCACACACACACACACACACACACACCTCCCCATCACAGCCTCCTGAGAAAGTGAGAGAGTTAAAGGAACAGCTGTTCGATCGTGTGGCAATATTTATTCAATTACTGCCCTTTCTCAAACCCTTTGGTAACTGAGAGAATTTTCATTAATTTGATCTGCACAGGCAGCACAGTGGCACAGTGGGTTAGCGCTGCTGCCTCACAGTGCCAGGGACCCGGGTTCGATTCCCAGCTCGGGTCACTGTCTGTGTGGAGTCTGCACGTTCTCCCTGTGTCTGCATGGGTTTCATCCGGGTGCTCCGGTTTCCTCCCACACTCCAAAAGATGTGCTGGTTAGGCGCTAAATTCCCCCTCAATGTACCCGAATAGGTGCCGGAGTGTAGCGACTAGGGGATTTCCATAGTAACTTCATTGCAGTGTTAATGTAATCGTACTTGTGGCACTGATAAATAAATGAGTTGATCAGCAGGGGTGAAAAGTAACTTTTATGAAGATTTCAGTCAGTTGTCTATCCTTACAACAATCAGTTTGCTACCACGAGAGGCATATCAGGGTTTTATTTGGTACAGTACGCCTGCAGAATGATTCACTTTTATTCTAAAGGACAAAATTCTCTCAGGGATGAACAAATGAAATGATTTGACTCGCCAATGGTCCCAATCTCGTGATCCCCCAAGCCCTCAAACCCACTCCCCCCCGACCCCCCATCCCAATCCCTGCCCCCACCCCCCTCAGTCCCCCGAGACCCCTCTTGCCTGTCACATACAGCATTGCTGGATCTACCTCACTTGCAGTCAGAGTCAGCAGGGCACTGTGCAGGTTCTGTTCTCGCTGGCTGCCTTCCCCCTCGGGAGATTGGTCAGGCTGCGAGCAGCTGACCCCTTGGGAAGAGCTGGACGCTGGCGATTCCGTCCCGCTGGCATGGTTTTGCTGACCTCTGGACTCCTCCAAGGAGCAGGACGGCAATCTTCTGTAATCAGCAGGATTCTTCTTCTGAAAACACAAGAGCTCATTGAAAAAGAAAACAAAGACTCAATATTTCCCCTGCGCCTTCCACAACCATCAGATGTCCCAGAGAGCTTTGCAGCCAGCAAAGGACTTTCAAAGTTCCTGCCATAATGCAGGAAAGGCGACAGCCAATTTGCGCACAGCAAGCTCCCAGAAACAAATATGGTGATCTGATAATTGGTGTATCTTTGTTATGTTGACTGGAGGGATAAATATTGGCTTGAGTATCCAGGAAAACTCCCCTGCTATTCTTCATATTCGGAGATTGAGAGGGAGCAGACATTTTAACATGGCTCAGTGGCTAGCACTGCTGCTTCACAGCGCCAGGAACCCAGGTTCGATTCCCGGCTTGGGTCTGTGCGGAGTTTGCACATTCACCCCATGTCTGCGTGGGTTTCCTCCGGGTGCTCTGGTTTCCTCCCACAGTCCGAAAGATGTGCAGGTTAGGTGCTAAATTCTCCCTCAGTGTAACCCGAACAGGCACCAGAGTGTGGCAACTAGGCCACTTGTGACACTGATAAATCAATAACTTTAAGGAGATAAAAATTGCCTTGAGCCTCCAGGAAACCTCTCCTGCTAGTCTTCAAATTAGGAGGTTGTGAGTCAGGGGGGCAGATTAACATCAGATCAGAAAGGTGGAATGGGTATTTGGATACACAGTACCTGCGAATCGCAAGGTCTTGGATTTGATTTGATTTACGGAGATACATTGAGACGTATTGTTTGGGGTGCTAGCCATACAGGCATAGCTCGCAAAGAGTTGCCTCCAGCGCCATCTCGAAACATGGAGATGGTCAGTCCCCAGTGAGATCAGCAACATCCTTGCTCTCTCCCCACTCCCTGTGTTGTGGGGACTGGCTGCAAGTATGTTGGAGGCTTACGGACTGTTGGTGGGACCAGCACACAACAAGTTCCGGCAGCTCTCTGCTGAACAGGGATGCATTGTGAAGAATCATATAATCATACAGTGCAGAAGGAGGCTATTCGGCTCATCGAGTCTACACCAACCACAAGCCCAACCAGGCCCTATCCCCGCAACCCTGTGCATTTACCCTATCTAGTCCCCCGACACTAAGGGGCAATTTAGCATAGCCAATCCACCTAACCAGCATGACTTTCGGACTGTGGGAGGAAATGGAGCACCTGGAGGAAACCACACAGACATGGGGAGAACGTGCAGACTCTGCACAGACAGTGACCCAAGCTGGGAATTGAACCCAGGTCCCTGGCGCTATGAGGCAGCAGTGCTAACCACTGTAGTGCCCAAAGAAAATCAACCTGCCCACAGCACGGGTAACAGGAGAAGGAGGGTGGTTATGCACTGTTGGGATTCGATGCAGCAACCGCTGTGAATGGGGGCACACTTGTGCACTGGAAGCAGTGTCACTTTGCGCCAAGTCTTCAGTCAGGCTAAAACCACAACGCAAACAGCTTCCAGCGTTGCTAACCTGCAGATCCAACTCCCAAAAGAAGTGTCCTCAATCCAGATCACTGCAGTTTGCTGTGTGGAACTGGACTCACCTCAATGAAGAAATTGATCAAGTAGGGATCCTGGCTGAGTTTTGCACAGACTGTGGTCAGAAACTGCACCTCCTCCTTTTCTGTTTTGGATCCCGGGCCCTCGCCGCACAA
Source organism: Carcharhinus amblyrhynchos (assembly GCF_965287045.1). Taxonomy (NCBI): domain Eukaryota; kingdom Metazoa; phylum Chordata; class Chondrichthyes; order Carcharhiniformes; family Carcharhinidae; genus Carcharhinus; species Carcharhinus amblyrhynchos. The sequence goes on from NC_137357.1 coordinate 6,260,530, forward strand.
CCGAATTAACTTCTAACAGAACGAGAGAGAAAAGACGGGCACCGTCAGGCACGGGCTGCACAGGTGACGACGAGCAACAAAACTGCACTTGGTCATCTTTAGATAGAACTGGTACAAGCTTTCGAGAAGGAGGCAGGAAAAGTGGACTCTATTGAAGAGAAGGCACTGGCAGCGGGGCAGGGCAGTAACTGTACCTACCTGCACAGGGCGGTGCACGTTGATGTGAGGCAGCAAAGGCTGCTGAATCTGCCCTAATAGTTTGGTGATTAAGAGCAGCACTTGCTGTTTCATGCCAGGGGGATACTGCGGAAACACACAGAAAGGGAGACGTCACTCATTGTCAGAGCACACAGCGTTGGTGCTGTTACAGTGGCACACAGAACAGCTCCCCCCCGCCCTCACCGTCCTTACCCCAGCTTTGGCCAGTGTGCAGAGAGTCTCCAGTATCTTGTGCTGCAGGAGGTACTCCATACATGGCCCTGTCTCTCCATTTTCCATCTGCTTCTCCTCGTAAACCAGAATGTCCAGCATCTGCCTTAGACGCCATGGGATGTCTGTCTGTTTCACAGGGAGGGTGTCATCTGCAAAGAAGCACAACATCCAAACATTTCCAGTAGTTTTGATTTGATTTATTATTGTCACATGTATTAGTACACAGTGAAAAGTATTGTTTCTTGCACGCTACACAGGCAAAGCTTATTGCTCATAGAGAAGGAAAGGAGGGTGTGCAGAATGTAGTTTTACAGTCACAGTGAGGGTGTAGAGAAAGATCAGCTTAATGCGAGGTAGGTCCATTCAAAAGTCTGATGGCAGCAGGGAAGAAGCTGTTCTTGAGTCAGTTGGTGCGTGACCTCAGACTTTTGTATCTTTTTCCTGAAGGAAGAAGGTGGAAGAGAGAACATCCAGTGTGTGTGTGGGGTCCTTGATCATGCTGGCTGCTTTTCCGAGGCAGTGGGAAGTGTAGATAGTCAATGGATGGGAAGCTAGTGATGGGACTGGGCTACATTCACAACCTTTTGTAGCTCCTTGCAGTCTTGGGCAGAGTAGGAGCCATACCAAGCTGTGATACAACCTGAAAGAGTACTTTCTCTGGTGCATCTGTAAAAGTTGGTGAGAGTCGTAGCTGACATTGCCAAATTTCCTCAGTCTTCTGAGAAAGTAGAGGCGTTGGTGGGCTTTCTTAACTGTAGTGTTGGCATGGGGGGGACCAGGACAGGTTATTGTTGACCTGGACACCAAGAAACCTGAAGGTCTCAACCCTTTCTACTTTGTCAGGAGCTCAGGATCCTGGAGAGTGAGCAGTATCGCATCCCCCATGCTTTCGGATCTATCACCAGCAGTGGACTCAATCCAGTATTGAAGGTCGTAAAGAACTTCCTTTCATGTTCTGATTACACCATGACACTGACACACTGAAACGTGAGATGGACCCAAACTGAGGGCAGCCACTCACTGTTTCAGGATAACTCTACAGCAGGACTAGGTGCTGAAACTGCAATCCAATTATCAGTTGCCTCCCCCTCAGCATTCAATGTGACAGCAATGATAGCTTTCACCATGCAACGTTGGCATTTATAGCTAAAGGAGTAGAATATAAAGGTAAGCAAGTATTGTTGCAACCGTACAAGGCACTGGTGAGACCACACCTGAAATTCAAAGTGAAAAGAGTTTATTTTCTTAGTGTCACAAGTAGACTTACAATAACACCGCAATGAAGTCACTGTGAAAATCTAGTTGCCACACTCTGGTGCCTGTTCGGGTTACACTGAGGGAGCATTTAGCATCTAACCAGCATGTCTGTTGGACTGTGGGAGGAAACACACGCACACACGGGGAGAACATGCAAACTCCGCACAGACAGTGACCCAAGCTGGGAATCGAACACGGGTACCTGGTGCTGTGAAGCATCAGTGCTAACCACTGTGCCGCTCCCAATATCCAGAGTATTGTGCACAGTTTTGGTACCCTTATTTAAGAAAGAACTAATGGCATTGGAGGGGGTTCAGAGGAGCTTCACTACATGAATTCCAGAATGGAGGGATTTGTTGTATGAAGAGAGATTGAAAAGTTTAGGCCTGTACTCTCTGGAATTTAGAGGAATGAGAGGAGATCCAATTGAGCTATACAAGATGATAAACAGTATGAATAAAGTAGACATGGAGCGGGTGCTCCCTCTAGTGGGACATTCCAGGACAAGAGGTTATAGTCTTAGCATAAGGAGCAGCAAACTTAAAACAGAGTTGAGGAGAAATTACTTCTCCCAAAGGGTTGTGAATCTGTGGAATTCGCTACCCCAAAAAGTGCAATGGATGCTGGGATAGTGAGTAAATTAGACAGATTTTTAATTGGTAATGGGTTGAAGGGTTACTGGGAGAAGGCAAGAAAATGGGGATGAGGAGCATATAAGCCATGATTCAATGGTGGAGCGGGCCCGATGGGCCAAATAGCTCAATTCTGCTCCTATGTCTTATGAATTAATGAACCACTGTGCAAACAGCACAATGATAATATAGGAGCGCAAGATAATTTAAGGAAGAGGAAAGGCTCAGTATTGAATCCATCCCTCGAACGGACAGTAAGAAGGAATTGCCAATCATAATGTCTTTCCTCACTTCCTGTCATCCTAGGCAGTTAACAGAGAGAGCACAGCGAGGAGAAATTTCTTCACCCAGAGGGTGGCGAATGTGTGGAATTCACTCCCACAGAAAGTAGTTGAGGCCAAAACATTGTGTGATTTTAAGAAGAAATTAGATGTGGCTCTTGGGGCTAAAGGGATCGACGGATATGGGAGGAAGGGTGGATCAGAATATTGAGTTTGATGATCAGCTGAGAATTCATAATGAATGGCAGAGCAGGCTCGAAGGGCTGAATTGCCTACTCCTGCTTCTAGTTTCTATGTTCCTATGAATGTAAACATTGGTAGAGTGAATCTGTATTATTAATAATCCAGTCCAATCCCATGGTTTTGTGTAATAGTGTGCTGGAACAATGTGCATTCCACCTCATTAAGCTGCTTTGTAAACTTTTGACAGTCAAAGCCCAGCTGAAAGGAAGCTATACCTGTGGTCACAATGTAATAGTTGGTGATCCCTTTCCAGTGGCCGATGAAGGAGTCCAGCAGCTGAATGGGCTCTTCATCCTTGGAGAGAAAACAATAAACTTATCACAGTGTAATTACTCCAGGAAACAGCAATCTATTCATGAACGTCCTCTCAGTGTCAGAGAGGAAATAGAGACAAGGAACACTGAGTTTGCAGGCGAAGCTTTTCCCAGCTGCGGGATCAGGGACATCACAGAAAGATCCATCCGTTCATTTAGATTACATCTAGGGAGCCAACGTGCTTTATGCAGGAGCTGTCAGGCCCCTCTTCATTTAGAAAGAGGTGAATCTGTTTGAAGCAGCATTATTGGGGCACATCCCAGTGTTGGGGGGCACATGCCATGCTCTGCTGATCACGCTCCAGGCTCCCCTGACCCATGTGAGGGTGGAAGGCAGGACCAAGGCAGCGTCAAGCACTTCCTGCTGCACCTCTGCCTCTGTCAAACATCCATCTGAGAGTCACTAACCCCATTCCCCTTGGACAACACTGTCCCCATACCCCATAGAGCAATGTCCCACCTTCAAATAGCACTGACCCATCCTGAGACAACATTGAGCCCACCTCCCCGAGACGATACTGACCCCCACCTCCCCGAGACGATACTGACCCCCACCTCCCCGAGACGATACTGACCCCCACCTCCCCGAGACGATACTGACCCCACCTCCCCGAGACGATACTGACCCCACCTCCCCGAGACGATACTGACCCCACCTCCCCGAGACGATACTGACCCCACCTCCCCGAGACGATACTGACCCCACCTCCCTGAGATGATACTGACCGCACCCCCAAGACAATACTGACCCCACCCCCCCCAACATCAACAGTACCGACCCTCCCAAACAGTGGTGACCATCTCACCCACACCCCCGTCAGCACCTACCCTCCCAGAGAAGCACTGACTGCCCACCCCAGACACATCCTGGACCGTACACATCCCCTCAGACCACCATCCAGACAGGACTGATCACCCACACACGATCCCACCCTCCAGGCAGCATCGACATCCCCAGACACTGAACCCTTACCCCCCCCGCAACACTCTGACCCCCCCCAACACTCTGACCCCCCCCAACACTCTGACCCCCCCCAACACTCTGACCCCCCCAACACTCTGACCCCCCCCAACACTCTGACCCCCCCCACTCTGACCCCCCCAACACTCTGACCCCCCCAACACTCTGACCCTCCCCCACTCTGACCCCCACCCACTCTGACCCCCCCAACACTCTGACCCCCACCCCACTCTGACCCCCCAACACTCTGACCCCCCCCACTCTGACGCCCCCCAACACTCTGACCCTCCCCCACTCTGACCCCCCCACCCACTCTGACCCCCCCCACTCTGACCCTCCCCCACTCTGACCCCCCCAACACTCTGACCCCCCCCCCCACTCTGACCCTCCCCCACTCTGACCCCCCCCCCACTCTGACCCCCCCACCACTCTGACCCCCCAACACTCTGACCCCCCCCCACTCTGACCCCCCCCCAGCCACTGACACTGACCCCCACCAGACACTGAGTCCCCTGACACTTATCCCCCCTCCAGACATTGACCCCCCCCCCCAATGCTGATCCCCCTGACACTGACCCACCCTCAGACACTGATCCTGTCGACACTGACCCCCGCCCCCCCCAGACACTGAACCCCCCCTCAGACACTGATCCTGTAGACACTGACCCCCCCACACTGATCTCCCAGGCGCTTCCCCCCCCCCCATCTCCCCCGGGGCCGGTGCTGGGTGTTGGGGCCTGGGCTGTGGGGCTGAAGCCGGGCCCGGGGCTCTCACCGTCTCCACCGCCTGCTGCAGCAGCGCTGTCAGTTTGCTGAACATCGCCCCGCTCCCCGGCTCCGGGCTCCGGGCCCCGCGGCGGCTGCGGGAGGCTCTCCCAGCCGGAGAGAGAGAGAGAGAGAGAGAGCCCGGCCCGGCCCGGCTCCCACACACAGAGAGAGAGAGAGAGAGAGACAGGCCGCTGGAGCAGGTCCGGGGGGAGGGAGAGGGGAGGAGAGTGTGAGGGGGGAGGAGGGAGAGAGTGTCTGAGGGGGGTGGGGGAAGGAGGTGAGGGAGGCGGAGGGTGTGAGGGGGGGTGGGGGTGGGGGTGAAGGGGGTGGGGGTGAAGGGAGGGTGGATGGGGGTGGGGGGTTTGAGGGGGGTGGTTGGGGGTGGGGGGGTTTGAGGGGGGTGGTTGGGGCGGGGGGTAGATGGGGGTGGATGGGGATGTGGGGGGCGGATGGGGGTGGGGGGGTTGAGGGGGGCAGATGGGGGTGGGGGGTTTGAGTGGGGTGGATGGGGGTGGGGGGGTTGTAGGGGGTGGGGTGGGGGTGGTGGGGTGGGGGTGAGGGGGGTGGTGGAGTGGGGGTGGGGTGAGGGTGAGGGAGGTGGTGGGGTTGGGGTGAGGCCGGTGGGGGGGTTGGGGTGAGGCCGGTGGGGGGGTGGGGGTGAGAGGGAGTGGGGTGTGAGGGAGGTGGGAGGGGGTGGAGTGGGGGTGAGAAAGGGGGGGTGAGGGAGGGGGAAGGGGCTGTAAAGGAGAGGGTTGTGGACAATGCAGTGTGGAGGGAACGGGGTATGGGGGGAGGGAGCTTGGGGGGAGGGGGAGGGTGGTATGGGGGGAGATCAGGGTATGGGGGGATGGGGATGTGGGGGGTGGTGAGGTGTCAGGGGGAGGGTTGTGTTGGGGGATGGGGGAGGTCTCTGGGTGAGAAGTATCTGGGACTATGGGTGAGGAATGTCTGGGACTATGGTGAGAAGTGTCTGGGTCTCTCTATGTGGAAGGTCTGGGTGACTGATTTGTTGCCTTGGCTGGGAGGTTATCAGCATGGATGTTGGAGTTAGTTGGGGGACTTTCAGAGCAGTTGGATGAGGGAGTGTCCTGGCAGTGGTGTCTAGGTGGGATTGTCAGGAGTTGGGGGCAATTCCTGTTTGAGGGGGGCAGGGAGTGACGGTAGTGGTGGGAGTTGTCTCAGGACAAGGGGCAAACCAAATCTCTGGACAGGGATTGTCTGGCAGTCTGGGCCACTAGTCTCTGGCTCAGTATTAGCTGGGGGGGAGGTGGGGGGGGGGGGTGGTCTGGATCTCTGGATTGGGTACATGAGGGCTATTTGGGATTTAGTGCATGTCTCTGGGTAACACCTGTCTTGAGGGGCCGGATTCACCAACCTTGCCTGCAGCTGGGATTTTTCCATCCCGCTGCAGTGAATGGAGATTTAGCTGGGCATCAAACTCTGCTGCTGCGGGAGTGTGGCGTGAACGGCCAGTAAGATCGCTCCCTGGGTCAACATGATAACGCAGATTTTTTATCTCAAAATCAGCCCCTATGCTGGTCCAAGTTTAGTTATTTAATTGTTTACTGACCAGTAAATGCGGTAGGTCAAAACTTCATAATCTTCAAAAAAAACATCAAATTTAGTTTGTGGACAAATACATAATTCTACATTTTATTATAAGCTGTGTATGATGAGTTCGGATTCATTCCTGTCATTAAGAAGTTGACAGTGCTTTGGCAATATTCAGTGTGAAGATTCTGCAATGTTCTTGGATCTGTGGCTTTGCTCTGAGGCTGCTTCCCGCAACCTCAGCTCACCCACAGTGATGAACTGATTCAGTTGTTACATTTGTACTTAATTGGGAAATGTTCTGCAATCTCTCGCTGTGCCGAGATATTGTTTCCCATGCAGCACGGTGGCAGAGTGGTTGGCCTCCGCAGTGCCATGTTTGATTCCAGCCTCTGTGTGGAGTTTGCATGTTCTGCCCACGTCTGCGTGGGTTTCCTCCGGGTGCTCCGGTTTCCTCTCTCACTCCAAAGATGTGTAGGTTAGGTGGATTAGCCATGCTAAATGTGTGCAGGGTTATGAGGATAGGGCGGGCGGCTGGGCCTGGGAAAGATGTTCTGTCACAGAGTCAGTGCAGATTCAATGGACCGAATGGCCTCCCTCTGCACTGTAGGGATTCGATGCGACTCTACAGTAAGTAGTCTCACAACAACGGGTTGAAGTCCAACAGGTTTATCTGGTAGCACGAGTTTTTGAAGGAGTGCCACTCACCTGATGAAGCAGCAGTGCTCCAAAAGCTCGTGCTATGAAATAAACCTGTTGGACTTTAATCTGGTGTTGTGAGATCACTGACTGCGTCTACCCAGTCCAATGCTGGCAACTCCACATCATATGATCTATGGCTGTGCTGTTTTTGGAGCTGGGAAGTTGCAAATACTGCAAGATTGTTTGAAGAAGCCGGGAGCACATTCCTGGCTGGCAATCCTTTCCCCAACCAGAGGATGTGTTTATCAACCTGCACTGTTGTTCCTGAGGAGTGGCCAATTAACAGTGAAACGACATGTCAAACCTGATTGTATTTCAAAGTGAGTCACCGCGATACAGAAGGAAACATTTTTTTGGACAGGTTCTAAATATTTTGTAAAGTGAAACTCAACTCCTGAGTGAATCAGACATTCTGACAATGAAGAACAAAGAACCATCTGGGATTAAAGAAACAAGTCTGGGGCTTATATAAAACAAGTGATTTAAATGGAGATAATGTGTTTCAGTAGCTGTTGACACGTTTGAAGGAACTTGATTTTTGACTTGAATTAATTTGATTATTGTTACAGGTATTGGGATACAGTGAAAAATATTGTTTCTTGCACGTTACACAGACAAAGCATATCATTCATAGGGTACATAGGGGAGAAGGAAAGGAGAGGGTGCAGAATGTAGTGTTGCAGTCATAATTGGGGCGTTGAGAAAGATCAACTTAGTGCGAGGTAGGTCCATTCAAAAGTCTGATGGTAGCAGGAGCGAAGCCGTTCTTGAGTTGGTTGGTACGTGATCTCTTTTGTATCTTTTTCTCGACAAAAGAAGGTGAAAGAGAGAATGTCCGGGGTGCGTGAGGTGCTTGATTATGTTGGCTGCTTTTCCAAGTCAGTCGATGAGAAGCTGGTTTGAGTGATGGACTGGGCTATGTTCACAATCCTTTTTAATTCCTTGTGGTCTTGGTCAGAGCAGGAGCCATACCAAGCTGTGATACAACCAGAAAGAATGCTTTCTATGGCACATCAGTAAAAGTTGGTGAAAATTAGAGCAGACATGCAGAATTTTCTTAGCCTCCTGAGAGAAAGTAGAGCTGTTGGTGGGCTTTCTTAACGATAGCATTGGAGGGACCGAACAAGTTGTTGAGGATCTGGACACCTAAAAGCTTGAAGCTGTTGACCATTTCTGCTTCATCCCCAGTGATGTAGACAAGGAGCATGTCCTCCACTACACTTCCTGAAGTCAATGACTTTCTCCTTCGTTTTGTTGACATTGAGGGAGAGATTGTCGCCACACCAGTTCACCAGATTCTCTATTTCTTTCCTGTACCCCATCTTGCCATTGTTTGAGATCCAACCCACAACGGTGGTATCATCAGCAAACTTGAAAATCGAACTGGAGGGGAATTTGGCCGCACAGTCATAGATATATTATGGGTATTGAGGACACAGCCCTGTGGGGCACCAGCGTTGAGGATAACCATGGAGGTGGTGTTGTTGCCTATCCTTACTGATTGTGGCCTGTTGGTTAGGAAGTCTAGGATCCAGTCTCAAGGGGAGGAGCCGAACTCGAGGCCATGGAGTTTGGAGATGAGTTTCATCGGAATAATGATGCTGAAGGCTGAGCTGGTAAATAAATGAACGTGTATTGTGATGTTAATGTACAATTAAGAGATTTTTAAAAAAAAATCATACTCAAAGCTTTATCTGATTCATGGTTGCTCTTGTCAGGAGATGTCCTTCTATTGCTGCTTAAAGGGGCAGTTTGTTTATTTTTACTGGGATGTTTATGATGTGCATTGTCAGGAGGAAGAATGATTGCAGGTTCGGTGACAGGAGTTCTTTCATTTTCAGTTCTGAGCTGCAGGTTAGTTTTTTTCAGAAGGGATTGGACATCAGACTGAAAACAGTATCTCTCTCTCTCTCCCCCTGATTTTGGGAGGTCCTGATGGTTGAGCTGAAAGCCTTCCTGGAGTGGAACAGCTGCTGTTGGTGGCTTGACCAAAGAGTCTCCCTGTTCTGGGAAGCTGTTCTGACTTCAAACTGTTCTGGGGTTAGGTGGATTGGCTATGCTAAATGGCCCCTTAGTGCCAGGGGGATTAGCAGGGTAAATACGTGGGGCTACAGGGAAAGGGCCTGGGTGGGATTGTGGTCAGTGCAGGCTTCAAGGACCAAATGGCCTCCTTCTACATTGTAGGGATTCTATGATTCTATGAGTGTTTGAAGAGAACTGCAGAATTCATCCAAAGGATTCAATTCCAGTATCACGTGAGCATTAGTCTTTGCTGTGTTAAACCTGTGGAAAGGATTTTGTCTGAAGGAAGTTTTGGTTTTGATTGGAACATCTTAGATGTTTATGTTTAGGGTTATACATTGTTGTGGTTGTTTTATTTTTGTTTGTAATTGATAAAAATTATTGCTAATTTTCTCTCTATACATGTATACTACATTCTTAAATAGACGTTGTTTGGTAAAAGCTCCCTTGTAGGTTATTTGGATCATACCTGAGGTGAACCATATCATAGTTATCCGAGCCAAATTCAAGGTGCAAAACTTGTGATCCAGACAGACTTCATAAAACACTGGAGTTTCTGACCTGAACCATAACAGTATTTAAGTTAATGAGTCTACTCAGAAAGCACTTTGATATCTGATGAACTTATGAAGCAAAGGCAATTGTTTGGAGCTGGGGCACAGATTTTGCTCAGGTTAGTGTTTTTGGTCTCATGTCTTTCTGGAGGTTTGAGAAAGTTGCCAGTGGTTTGCCATTGATGCCACATTGACCTTGGAGAGAGTGTGTCCCCTGCATCTTTATCCTGGCAGCTGATGATGCCCCCAGTAGCAGGCGAACACAGTGCTTAAGCACAAAGCTCCCTGTGCAGGTGCGAATGTGAAGTGGGAACTCTGCAGTTTTCCTGTGATTGTGAGCACACACACTTGCACTTTCCAGCACTGGCTCCCTCGGCCCAAGCAATTGTCAAAACCCTGACTAACCGTGGAGCAGACTCCCCAACTTGCCCTTTCGACCTCAGCGTGACTGGGATGGAGTGAGTGGGCACAGAGGCAGCAGAATTTCAGATGAGCTCAAGTTGACAAGAGAATGAAACACGAGAAAGCAACGAGGAGAGTTGAAACACAGGAACTGAGCTGGGGATTGTCTATCTCGAGTGCAGTTACTAAGCAATATGGCCCCAGGTACAGAACGTGGAACTGATACTGATCTGATGACCTTCTTTCTCTGGGTGTCAGTGCTAACCACTGGCGAATCCTGAGACATCCTGTTCTGCATTTCAGACGCATCCTTAAGTCACTGGTGAGCTAAACTCGCTTCCTAACTGAGAAAAACAGTTTTGCATTTCTCTGAGAATGTCTCAAAGTGCTTTGAACCAGTGAGGTACTGATTGAAGTGTTATCAGTGTTGTAATGTATGAAACATGGCAATCAGCTTGTACAAATCACAATGTGCAGATTATCTGTTTTACTGATGTTGGTCCAGAGATAAATATTGGCTCTAGGGCGCCCTCTGCTCCTCACCAAAATATTGTCCTGGGATCCTTCACATCCACTTGACAGGGCAGCCAAAATTGTAGAATCACAGAGTCATTGAGGTTTACTACATGGAAACAGGCCTTCGACCCACCTTGTCCATGCCACCTTTGTTTTAAAACCCCTAAGTTAGTCCCAGTTATTTGGCCCATATCTCTTTATACCCATGGAATGTCTCAACTTAACATCTCATCTGTTCATTTTGAAAGTGCCACACTCCTTCAGTACTCAGTCTCCTACAGTGCAGCACCGTCTCAGCACTGAACCTCAGTAGTACTGATTCTCTGACAGTGTGGCACTCCCTCAGTACTGATCGTCTGACAGTGCAACCTTCCCTTAGTACTGATCCTCTGACAGTGCAGCACTCTCTCAGTAATGATCCTCTGACAGTGCAGCACTCCCTCAGTAATGATCCTCTGACAGTGTAGCACTCCCTCAGTACTGACCCCCTGACAGTGCAGCGTTCCCTCAGTACTGACCCTCTGACAGTGCAGCACTCCCTCAGCACTGACCCTCTGACAGTGCGGTGCTCCCTCAGTACTGACCCACTGACAGTGTAGCACTTCCTCAGTACTGACCCTCTGACAGTGCAGCACTCCCTCAGTACTGACCCTCTGACAGTGCGGTGCTCCCTCAGTACTGACCCTCTGACAGTGCAGCACTCCCTCAGTACTGACCCTCTGACAGTGTAGCACTTCCTCAGTACTGACCCCCTGACAGTGCAGCGTTCCCTCAGTACTGACCCTCTGACAGTGCGGTGCTCCCTCAGTACTGACCCTCTGACAGTGTGGCACTCCTTCAGCACTGACCCTCTGACAGTGTGGCACTCCCTCAGCACTGACCCTCTGACAGTGCGGCACTCCCTCAGCACTGACCCTCTGACAGTGCAGCACTCCCTCAGCACTGACCCTCTGACAGTGCGGCACTCCCTCAGTACTGACCCTCTGACAGTGCAGTGCTCCCTCAGTACTGACCCTCTGACAGTGTGGCACTCCCTCAGCACTGACCCTCTGACAGTGCGGCACTCCCTCAGCACTGACCCTCTGACAGTGCGGTGCTCCCTCAGTACTGACCCTCTGACAGTGCGGCGCTCCCTCAGCACTGACCCTCTGACAGTGTGGCATTCCCTCAGCACTGACCCTCTGACAGTGCGGCACTCCCTCAGCACTGACCCTCTGACAGTGCGGCACTCCCTCAGCACTGACCCTCTGACAGTGCGGCACTCCCTCAGCACTGACCCCCTGACAGTGCGGCGCTCCCTCAGCACTGACCCTCTGTCAGTGCAGCACCCTCTCAGTTCTGAGGGCTGCAAGCCAAGCTCAGACGTTCTGGAATTGCCTACATTTCATGAAGATCGCCAACTCACCAAGAAATACGCATCAGCATAATGAAGAAAATGCCATGTACAATTTATAAACAAATGCAATACAAAGTCAATAATCAGTAAATTCTGGTGTACAAATCTAATAAATTCATGTGAGTATTGGTGCTGCGTGGTGACATTTATACACAGTGTTATTTTGCTCCAATATGATTAATACAGGCTTTTAATTATTCATCAAAACCATGTTCCTTTTCTCCCTCTCCGGTATCCCAAAGGCAGACAATGAGTTACACTGGTCGCAGTCTGGACGCTCTTTGGCACCTTACTCAAGTCTCCCATCTCCTGCTGGCAGTCACAGCCGCCAGCATCAATCGGCCCGTCAGATAAACCAACCCGGAGCTCACCTGCCGCCCACTCCGTTTCAGTGCTGGTCACACATGAGTGGAATAGCCTGGGACACTTCTCACCCACTCACCCCAAAGCTGACCTCCAGCTGCGGTCAGCTCTGTCAGCACCGAGTGTAAGAAAGGTACGTAAAGACATGGGGAGGATGTGCAAACTCCTCACAGACTGTCACCCAAGGCTGGAATCGAACCCGGGTCCCTGGCGCTGATTACCGTGCAGGCTCAGTGGATTGTCTGCCAGTGCTGTGAGTTAGTATGCACTGGTCGTTCAGGAACGTGTTTATATCAGGCCCCTCAACCCACTCCCTGGGGTGTTTCAAACTCGTTTCTGTCAACTTTTAAAAAGCATTTAGACAGTTACCATGAATAAGATGGGGGTAGAGGGATATGGGCCAAAAGTGGGCAATTGGGACTAGCTTAGTTGTTAAAAAATAAAGGGCAGCATGGACAAGTTGGGCTGAAGGGCCTGTTTCCGTGTTGTAACCCTCTATGACTCTATAAAGACTTTGATTTAGTCAGGGGCTCCTGACAGAGAGTGATGGAGATGGAAGAGGGCATTTACCCTTCCGGCAAGGTGGCATCACCATGGATCAGCACTTGAAAAGTGTGTACATTGTGCATGGGATAAGTGATCAGTTTGCCTTGTTTGACAAGGAGGCTCCAGAATTGACCAGAAGGTTGGTGACATCTGCAATTGCCGCAGTCTTGTTGCCACGGGGGTCAGAGAGTGACCCATCTCGGCAAGTGGCCGGGGCAAGGTTGGGGGGGGAGGGGGAATCGACAAAATGAGGAAAACAAAACCTGATTTAGAAAATAAACTTGCCGTCATGTTGTGCTTGTAAGGTTAGCTTGCGTTTAAAATATACTCAGGAACAAAAGTGATGATAAAAGAGGCTTTTTGGACATTCCACCGCCCCAGTGAGATTAGAGTCTGATTCTGGCATCCTTGTGCATCTGATTACAAGTCTCCTCCTTGGTATAGCTTGCAGACTGTAATGGATACCAGGTTCAGTGTGGGAGACAGAAACCACGAGTGAATCCAGTACTCTGTTTGCATGATCAACATGCTGATTGCAATATTTACAGTGCCCTCCAAGCGGGGCATATTCACACGGAGACAGTCCTTTGCTGAAGAATTGCATCTCCTTTCCCATTTGATTAGACCGATGACTTCATTTCCCATTCCTGTAAAGGAGAAGAATCATACATCAGTCAGGGCAGTAAGATACTTATCAAACTCTAACAGGGTTAGACAGGGTAGATTCAGGAAGAATGTTCCCCATGGTGGGAGAGGTCACAACTAGGGGATCACAGTGAGAGGATAAGGTGTGAACGTTTTCGAATTGAGCTGGAGATGCTGGTGTTGGACTGGGGTAAACACAGTCAGAAGTCTCACAACACCAGGTTAAAGTCCAGCAGGTTTATTTGGAATCACGAGCTTTCGGAGCTCTGCTCCTTCATCAGGTCAGTCAGGGCAGCAAGTAACTTATAAAATTCTGATAGGGTTGGACAGGGATTCAGAAAGAATGTTCCTGATGGTGGGGGAGTCCAGAATTAGAGGGTCATAGTTTGAGGATAGGGAGTCAACATTTTAGAACTGAGGTGAGGAGAAATTTCTTCACCCAGAGGGTGGTGAATTTACTCCCACAGAAAGTAGTTGAGGCTGAATGTTGTGTAATTTTGAGAAGAAATTAGATTCAGCTCCTGGGGCTAAAGGGACCCAGGGATATGGGCAGTGCAGTGGCACAGTGGTTAGCACTACTGCCTCACAGTGCCAGGGACCCAGTTCAATTTCTGGCTCTGGTCACTGTCTGTGCGGAGTCTGCATGTTCTCCCCGTGTCTGCGTGGGTTTCCTCTGGGTGCTCTGTTTTCCTCCCATGTGTGGGTTAGGTGGATTGGTCATGCTAAATTGCCCCTTAGTGTCAGGAGGGCGAGCTTGGTTAAATGCGTGGGGTTGTGGGGATAGGGCCTGGATGGGATTGTGGTCAGGGCAGCCTCTATGGGCCAAGTGGCCTCCTTCTGCACTGGAGAGATGCTAAAATTGGCGGGGGGGCGGGTGGGGTGTCGAGAGGTTAAATCAGGTTAAACTTGATGATCAGCCAAGGTCAAAATGAATGGTGGAGCAGGCCCAAAGGGCCGAATGACCTACCCCTGCTCCTATTTTCTATGTTTAAGCTGTACCAGGGACAGGGATGTCTCTGCTGTCCTGCTCAGACGGACTGTGAAGACAAGGACCCCTCAAGAACAGTGAACCCACTAACAGGACAGGTCTCGTGTTTTGCCTGAACTCAGAAACGTAGCCATGATCTCCACTGCAAGCAATCAGCAAGGTTGGAAGCAGAGAGGCCCTACCTGCAAAGATCCCACAAAGGTGCAATGAGATAGATGAAACAAAGGCAGAAAATGCTGGAAAAACTCAGCAGGCCTGGCAGCATCTGTGGAGAGAGAAGCAAAGTTGACATTTCATTCACAGATGCTGCCAGCCCTGCTGCCTTTTCTGTTTTTATTTCAGATTTCCAGCATCTGCAGCGTTCTGATTTTATTTCAATGAGATGAATCTCCATTTAGTGATGTTCATTGAGGGATAAATAATGGCCAGGGCATCAGGGAGAACTCCCCAGTTCTTTTTCAAACACTTATAAGGAGAGGCTGGATAGACTGGGACTTTTTCCTCTGGAGTGTAGGAGGCTGAGGGGTGATCTTAAGGAGGTCTATAAAATAATGAGGGGCACAGATCAGCTACATAGTCAATATCTTTTCCCAAAGGTAGGGGAGTCTAAAACCAGAGGGTTTAAGGTGAAAGGGGAGAGATACAAAAGGGTCCAGAGGGGCAATATTTTCGCACAGTGGGTGGTGAGTGTCTGGAACGAGCTGCCAGAGGCAGGAGTCGAGGCGGGTACAATTTTGTCTTTTAAAAAGCATTTAGACAGTTACATGAGTAAGATGGGTATAGAGGGACATGGGCCAAATGCAGGCAATTGGGATTAGCTGAGGGGTTAAAAACAAAGGGGCGGCATGGACAAGTTGGACTGAAGGGCCTGTTTCCATGCTGTAAAACCTCTATGACTTGCATATCCAGGAAGGGGAAATGGGGCCTCCGTTTAACATCTCACTTGAAAGACGGCACCCCCAACACTGCACTGGGATGGATTCCCTCAGCACTGCACTGGAGTGTCGACCTGTATTTGGTGCCCAGGTCTCTGCGGTGGGACTTAATCCCATGACTTTCTGGACTCAGAGGTGCTACCCACTAAGCCACGCCCAACCTTGCTGTGGGATGCAATAGCTTCGTCTTTCGAAAATGGTGAAAAAAAGACTCTGATCCTCAAAGGTTTGGCAAAGGTTATATCACAAATGACAATACAGATTATGGGGTCTCAAGTGGTTAGTATGCTGCCTCACAGCACCAGGGACTAAGGTTCGATTCCCGTTTTGGGTGACTGTCTGTGTGTAGTTTCCTCTGGGTGGTTTGGTTTCCTCCCACAGTCCGAAAGATATGCAGTTTGGATAGACTGACCATGTTAAATTGCTCTTAGTCTCCAAAGATGTGCAGGTTAGGTGGATTGGCCATGTTAAATTACCCCTCAGTGTCTGAGGTTAAGGGGATTAGCAGGGTAAATGCGGGGAGGAGGCCTGAATAGGATATTCTATGGTCACAGAGATGCAGTGGTGTATTGGTATTATCGCTGGACTCATTACAGAGACCCAGAAGAATGCTCTGGGGACCTGGATTCCAAACCACCACAGCAGAAGGTGAAATTTGAATTCAACAAAAATCTGGAATTAAATATCTAATGGTGATTTGATTTATGGTTGGCATGGTGGCACAATGTTTAGCACTGCTGTCTCACAGCTCCAGGGACCTAGGTTCAATTCCTGGCTTGGGTCACTGCTTGTGTGAGTTTCTGCGTGAGTTTGCTCCGGTTTCCTCCCAGACTCCAAATTTGTGCGGGTTAGGTTGATTGGCCATACTAAATTGCCTCTGAGTATCCTGAGATGCGTAGGTTAGAAGGATTAGTGGGGCCAAGATTTGGAGTTATGGGAATAGGGCCTGGGTGTGATTGTTGTGGGTGCAGACTCGATGGGCTGAATGGCCTCCTTCTGCACTGTAGGGTTTTTCTGAGTTTCTATGGATCTGTGCAGACTCAATGGGCTGAATAGTCTCCTTTGCCGTAGGGATTCTATGATTTTTCAGTGCAGTGTGGGCCACACAGTCTTTGAACAGTTACTGTTCTTGTGAAAGACCCATTAAACTAAAACATTAACTCTGTTTCTCTCTCCACAGATCCTGCCTGATGCGCCGAGTGTGTCCAGCATTCTGCTGTTTCCCCTCAGAGCATCTCTGACCAGCTGACCAACGCACAAAGGAAGACTTCCAGAGAGGTGGGTGAGGCATACCTTGGTTTTCTGAAGCACACGACCCTTTTCAACCACAGTGACCGATGGTGTTCTTCTCAGACTGCTTTTTGCTGAGGCTGTGCGTCTGAGGAGCGGGCTCACAACTGGAACCTGTCAATCGAATAGGAAAGAATCAATAACTCTGACTTTGAGCGGGCCGACAGCCATAACAATTTGAGCCCAATCCCAGCCCCAAAGTGACCATGTCCCGTCAAACAGGTGACTCTGAAACTGGCCCATATGAAATCAAAATGGCAGGCGTGAATCAATATTGGAAAGATAATGTTGAAGCTATCTGTGTTTTTTGGAGTCAAGTTGCCAGTTTTCTCTGCTTTGGTGTGTGTATTCTTTCAGATCACAGTTCCCTGTCAACAAGCGGGTGGTTATGATGTGGAGATGCAGGCGTTGGACTGGGATAAACACAGTAAGAAGTCTCACAACACCAGGTTAAAGTCCAACAGGTTTATTTGATAGCAAACTCACAAGCTTTCGGAATTTGCCCCTTCGTCAGGTGATTGGAGGGTTCTGGCCTCAGACAGAGCATATAACAGCACACACAGTTTACAGATTACTGATTAGAATGCGAGTCTTTACAACTAACCTGCTATTCAAGTCTTAAAGATGCAGACAATGTGAGTGGAAAGAGCATTAAGTACAGGTTAAAGAGATGTGTACTGTCTCCAGACTGTACAGTAACTGAGGTTTTGTAAGCCCAGGCAGGTCATGGGGGTTACAGATAGTGTGACATGAACCCAAGATCCCGGTTGAGACTGCCCTCGTGTGTGCGGAAACTTGGCTATCAGTCTCTGCTCAGCGACTCTGTGCTGTCGTGTGGTCACCTTACCACACGGTAACGCTTACCTTCCGGTAAGTGTTCTCCAAGGCGGCCTTCACGACACACAACAGAGCAGAGTCGCTGAGCAGAGACTGATAGCCAAGTTCCACACACACGAGCATGGCCTTAACTAGGATCTTGGCTTCATGTCGCACTATCTGTAACCCCAATGACTTGCCTGGGTTTGCAAATCCTCACTTACTGTACTGTCTGGAGACAATACACATCTCTTTAACCTATGCCTAATGCTCTTTCCACTCACATTGTCGGCCACTTTAAGACTTGAACAGCAGTTAGTTGTAAAGACTCGCATTCTAATCAGTAATCTGTAAACTGTCTGTGCTTTATATGCTCTGTCTGAGGCCAGAACTCTTCATTCACCTGACGAAGGGGCAAACCCCGAAAGCTTGTGAGTTTGCTATCAAATAAACCTGTTGGACTTTAACCTGGTGTTGTGAGACTTCTTACTGTGTTAAGAAGTGGGTGGCACAGTGCTGCTGCCTCACAGTTCCAGGGACCCGGGTTCAATTCCAGCCTCAGGTCACTAATATGTGGAGTCTGCAAGTTCTCCCCCATGTCTGCGTGGATTTCCTCTGGGTGCTCTGAGGCAGGGATGGTGTACTGATTAGCACTGTTGCCTCACAGCGCCAGGGACAGGAGTTCAATTCTGGCCTCCGGTCACTGTCTGTGTGGAGTTTGCACATTCTCCCTGTGTCTGCATGGGTTTCCTCCGGGTGCTCCGGTTTCCCCCCACAGTCCGAAAGACGTGCTGGCTAAGTTCTTCCTCAGTGTACCCGAACAGGTGCCGGAGTGTGGCAACTAGGGGATTTTCACAGTAACTTCATTAATGTAAACCTACTTGTGACATGACAATAATAAATAAATTTAAAACAGTTCAAAGATGTGTGGGTGAGGTGAATTGGCCATGCTAAATTGCCTTTCAGCACTGGGGGGTTTAGCAGGCTAAATACATGGGGTATGGGGATAGGGTCTGGGTGGGATTATTGTCGGCGCAGGCCTGATGGGCCAAATGGCCTCTTTCAACACTGCAAGAATTCTATGATTCTATGAAGTGGAGCTGAAATCTGAAATGACATGGTGGCACAGTGGTTAGCACTGCTGCCTCACAGCGTCAGGCATCCAGGTTCGATTCCCGGCTTTGGTCACTGTTTGTGTGGATTTGCACATTCTCCCCGTGTCTGCGTGGGTTTCCTCTGGATGCTCCAGTTCGGTGCGAAATTCTCCCTCAGTGTAACCCTAGTTGCCACACTCCAGCGCCTGTCCGGGTACACTGAGGAAGAACTTAGCCAGCACGTCTTTCGGACTGTTGGGGGAAACCGGAGCACCCGGAGGAAACCCATGCAGACACAGGGAGAATGTGCAAACTCCACACAATCAGTGATCAGAGGCCGGAATTGAACTCGGGTCCCTGGCGCTGTGAAGCAGCAGTGCTAACCAATGTGCCGTCCGCCCCCTGGAGCACCCGGAGGAAATCCACGCAGACATGGGGGAGAACTTGCAGACTCCAGACAGACAGTGACCTGAGGCCGGAATTGAACAGATGCCGGAGTGTGGCATTTCATAGTAACTTCACTGCACTGTTAATGTAAGCTTTAGTTGTTACTAAATAAACTTTAAAACTTCAACTCTAAATGGGAGAGAGCACTGGATCATATTGTTACCACGTGAGGCAGCTAGCCCCATGATCAGACGTAGTCCAAATGCGAACTGATGGGAAAGGGTTGAAACATTCGAAGGAATGATAATGGGAATATTGTACTGGGAGCAGATGTCGATGTGCAGCTGGTTGGGGAAAGGTGTGTGTGACAGAAGAGAGAGATGGGAGTATTTGTCAAGTGGCAAATACTTCAAACCACCACCAGGGGAGGTGATGGCCTCATGGTATTATTGCTGGACTAGTAATCCAGAAACTCAGCTTAATGTTCTGGAGACCCGGATTCGAATCCCACCATGGTGGAACTGGAATTCAATTTTTAATAAATCTGGAATTGAGCATGGAACCGTGATCGATTGTTAGAAGAACCCATCTGGTTCACTAATGTGGGAAGGAAATCTGCCATCCTTACCTGGTCTGGTTTACCTGTGACTCCACAGCAATATGGCTGACTCTCAACTGCCCTCCAAGGGCAACTAGGGATGGGCAATAAATGCTGGCCCAGCCAGCGACGCCCATGTCCCACCAATGAATACATTTTAAAAGTCTGCATCGTGTAAGTGTGAAGTCAGTGCCTTTTGCTTTGACTCTTGAAAATTGGCTCGAACTGAACTAACAGCACAAGGCAAAGCAAGGTTCACACATTCCTGAGACAGAATCGGGAAGTGCTTTGGAATTTCAGCTGTCCCCACCCTGCTTTCTGTACAGACCGTCGGTTTTGACAGCTGTTGGGACCTCAGGCTGTTTGCAGCTGTGAGTCCTCCTTACTGATACCACTGACACTATCCCCGCTGGCCCTCCCACCCACCCCACCGAGGTGCCATGAAAGCTTCGCTGCTGAACTATCATCAGGAGCCAGTACGTACAGCCATCTACTTGCAAACAACTTGCTTGGGACTGAGGTCTCAACTGAGCGGTGTGAGATAGAATCATGGAATTTCTGCACTGCTGAAGGAGGCCACTCAGCCCATCGAGCCTACACCAATCACAATCCCCCCCCAGGCCCTATACCCGTCACCCCATGTGTATATATAATTTTTTTAAACGTTTATTTATTAGTGTCACAAGTCGACTTACATTAACACTGGAATGAAGTTACTGTGAAAATCCCCTAGTTGCCACACTCCAGTGCCTGTTCGGATACACTGAGGGAGAACTGAGCATGGCCAATGCATCTCACCAAAACATCTGTGGGAGGAAACCGGAACACCCCCGGGAGAAACCCATGCAGACACGGGGAGAACATGCAGACTCCACACAGACAGTGACCCAAGGCCGGGAATCAAACCCGGGTCTCTGGCACTGTGAGGCAGCAGTGCTAATCACTGTGCCACCGTGCCACCCTGCTAAGCCCCTGACACTAAGGGGCAATTTAGCATGGCCAATCAGCCTAACCTACACATCTCTGTACTGTGCAAGGGAACTCTGTGGAGGAAACCCAGGCAGGCGCGGGGAGAATGTGCCAACAGTCACCCAAGGCTGGAATCAAATCTGGTTCCCTGGCGCAGTGAGGCAGCAGTGCTAACTGCTGTGCCACCGTGCCTCCCTAACTGATAAATGAATGTCAAAACTCTCACGCTGGTCCTCATGGTGTCTGCTTTGACTCTGTGGGTAGCTCTCTCATCTCAGAGTTAGCAAGTTGTGAACTCCTACTCCACAGACCTGAGCCCTGAATCCAGGCTGATACGGTCAGGACAAGATTGAATAGAAGCAGGGAAGTTGTTTCCGCTGGCGGGTGAAACTCGAACTAGGGGGCATGACCTCAAAATAAGGGGACGCAGATTTAGGACTGAGTTGAGGAGGAACTTGTTCACACAAAGGGTTGTGAATCTGTGGAACTCCCTGCCCAGTGAAGCAGTTGAGGCTACCTCATTGAATGTTTTTAAGGCAAAGAAAGATTTTTGGACAGTAAAGGAATTAAGGGTTATGGTAAGCGGGTGGGGAAGTGGAGCTGAGTCCATGAAAAGATCAGCCATGATCTTATTGAATGGCGGAGCAGGCTCGAGGGGCCAGATGGCCGACTCCTGCTCCTAGTTCTCATGGAGCCATATTGTTGGAAGTGTTGTCTTTTGGATGGGAAATTAAACTAAGGCCTGTCAGGTAGATATGACAGATGGCACGGCGCTATTTGAAGAGCCGGGGAATCCTCCGCAGTGTCGTGGCTGATATTTATCTTGCAAAACAATGTCAAACATTTACTTTATTGCTGCTTGTAGGAATTTGGTGCGCTCACATTGGCATTTCCTAACATGAGAACAATGACTGGGCTTCAGAAGCACTCCATCGCTTTGGGATAGCCCTTATTCAGGATGTAGGCATGTCTTTCTTTTCCTGCCGTTGCTATGACAGACAGCGATGCTGGCAGAATGTGTAGTGTTCAAAGGTGGCGGGGGTGGGGGGAAGGTCCTTCTCAAACCCTTAAAGCAACTCAGACAGACCTCGGCGTTTGCAGTTTCTGAGTTTGAGGAAAACAGCGCCAGCGACTGCCCGCAGGATGCCCGTTTGAATGTCTTGCTGAGGGAGAGAAGGTTAAGTTCGGAGCCTGACTTCACCCTCTCTTTAGCTCGGTACACCGCCTGTTCGAGCCGCCGGATCTTCTCCTCCAACCTGGGCAGCGTCTTTCTCTCTGCAGCCAAGAACAAACACAGCACGGCGTTACAGGGAGACACAGAAAAACACACACACACACACAATTAACAAACCTCCACAGGAGTGAGAGGAGAGCAGCAAACACAAAACAGATCAACTCATTTCAAAAAGGGGACCTCCATGTGATGGGGTCAGATGCAAAGAAGAAGACATGCCTGCTGGCACTCATCAGACACTGGAAGAGCCACTTCGCAAAGGATCAGAGACAGGGATATAACAGTCCCAGTTAGGGGCCACCCTGAGGAAAGCACGGTTCAGGAACCTGTTTCCCATTGACATGCTGTCACTCAGTGATCTCATCTAAAACCAGCCAGTTTCCACACGTACACCAACAACTATTCTATCTTCATCCAGCCACTCCCTAAATTCTCCGAGTCTGACATTAGTTCTGGATGGGTAGAAACTTCCTCCAACCGAGAATTGGGAAAACTGATCACCTTCAGTCTCCATCACCAATTCTGTCGCTCTACCTGAAGGCTCTTCTCAAACTCGGTGTCGTATCTGACCCCAAAATGAACTCTGACTTCTTTAGGCATGCCGCCACTGTGCGGCAGCACTGTGGTTAGCACTGCTACCTCACGGTGATAGGGACCCAGATTCGATTCCCGGCTTGGGTCACGGTCTTGTGTGGAGTCTGCATGTTTTCCCCGTGTTTGTGTTGGTTTCCTCCGGGTGTTCTGGTTTCCTTCCACGCAGGTTGGGTGGACTGGCCATGCTAAATTGCCTGTTAGTGTCCAAAGATGTGCAGGTTAGGTGGATTGGCCAAGCTAAATTGTCCCTTAGTGTCGTGGGATGCGTAGGTTAGAGGAATTCGGTAAATATGTTGGGTTATGGGGATTGGGCCTAAGTGGGATTGTTGTCAGTGTAGACTCAATGGGCCAAATGGCCTTCTTCCCACCATATGAATCTATTTGGGTGGAAATTAGAAACAGTAAGGAGAAAAGGTCACGAATTGGCGTAGTGTGTAGGCCACCAAATAATGACATCATGGTGGGGCAAGAAATACGAGGTTCAAGTCCAACAGGTTTATGCTGTGTTTACCCCAGTCCAACACTAGCATCTCCACATCATGACCTTTTCATTCCGTCCAGACTTGACTATTCCAACACACTCCTGGTTGCCTTCCCATCTTCCACCCACCATGAACTAGAGTCCATCCAACACTGCTGCCTGTCTCTGAACTTGCATCAAATCCTGTTCACCCCTGAGCTTGCTGATTGACACCGACTCCCAGTAAAGAAATTACTCTGTTTTAAAGTCCTTTCCTTGTCTTCAAACCTCCCAGTGGCCTCGCCCTTCTTGATCTTGCAAATCACATCCAAGCACTACAACCCTCAGATTATTTATTTATTTAGTCGTCGCAAGTCGGGTTACATTAACACTGCAATGAAGTTACTGTGAAAATCCCCAAGTCGCCACACTCCTGTTCAGGTACGCTGAGGGAGAATTTAGCACAATGGAAGGAAACCAGAGCACCCGGAGGGAATCCACAGACATGGGGAGAACGTGCAGACTCCGCACAGTCAAAGATGTGTAGGTTAGGTGGATTGGCCGTGCTAAATTACTCTTTTGTGTCAGGGGTTTGGTAGGGTAAATAAATGTGGTTTTGGAGATAGGGTCTGGGTGGGACTGTGGTCAGTGCAGACTCAATGGGCCAAATGGCCTCCTTCTTCACTGTCGGGATTCTATGGGTACAAGCCGGGAATCGAACCTGGATCCCTGGGGCTGTGAGACAGCAGTGCGAACCACTGTGCTCCCTGTGTGCCTCTGATTCTGGCTTCTTGTGTGTCACCTTTTTTTAATTACTCTCCCATTGGTGGCTGTGTCTTCAATTGCCTGGGTCCTAACTCCTGGAATTCCTTCCCTGAACCTCTCCTCCCCACCTTCAGATTCTGCTGAAAACCTACTCCCTGTTTGACCCACTTTTTGCTCATTTACCCAACTCTCTCCTTCTGAGGCACAGTATCAAATTTTGATCGTCACTCTGATAAGCACCTCAGGATGCCTCACAACATTAAAGATGCGACATAAATGAAAGTTGTTGTGGCAGCTGCCAGGACACAAGGCTCCCAATTAGGAGCCAGAGTGCGGGAAGCTCGGCCCGGAAAACTTTTTGATTTGCTTTGATTTTTTGTCACATGTATTGGGATACAGTGAAAAGCAATGTTTCTTGTGCGCTACACAGACAAAGCATAGAGTGAATGAGGGAGGGGGGGGATCTCATAGAGACTTATAAAATTCTAACAGGACTAAACAGGGTAGATGCAGGGAGGATGTTCCCAGAGTCCAGAACCAGGGGTCACAGTCTGAGGATTCAGGGTAGACCATTTAGGACGGAGATGAGGAGACATTTCTTCACCCGGTGAGCCTGTGGAATTCATTCCCACGGGAAGTAGTCGATGCTGAAACATTGGATGTATTCAAGAGGTGGCTGGATATAGCACTTGGGGTGAATGGGATCAAAGGTTATGGGGAGAAAGCAGGATTAGGCTATTGAGTTGGTCGATCAGCCAGGTACGTGATGAATGGCGGAGCAGGCTCGAAGGGCTGAATGGCCTCCTCCTGCTCCTATCTTCTATGTTTACATTGGGCAGCACAGTGGTTAGCACTGCTGCCTCACAGCTCCAGGGACCCGGGTTTGATTCCTGGCTGGTTCGCTGTCTGTGTGGAGTTTGCATGTTCTCCCCGTGTCTGCGTGGGTTTCCTCCGGGAGCTCTGGTTTCCTCCCACACTCCAAAGGTGTGCAGGTTAGGTGCATGGGCCATGTTAAATTGCTCCTTAGTGTCCTGGGATGTGTATGTTCGAGGAATTAGCGGGGTAAATATGTGGGTTTACAGGGATAAGGCCTCGGTGGGATTGTTGTCAGTGCAGACTCGATGGGCTGAATGGCCTCCTTCTGCACTGTCGAGTTCTATGGGTTATTACATAGGGGAGAAGGAAAAGAGAGTGTGCAGAGGGAGTTACAGCCTCAGCTAAAGTGTAGAGAAAGGTCAACTTAATATAAGGTAGGTCCATTCAAAAGTCTGATTGCAGCAGGGAAGAAGCTGTTCTTGAGTGGATTGGTATATAACCTCAGACTTTTGTATCTTTTTCCTGATGGAAGAAGGTGGAAGAGAATGTTTGGGGTGCGTGGAGGTCCTTGATTTATGCTGGCTGCTTTTCTCAAAGCAGTGGGCAGTGAAAATGGATGGAGGCTGGTTCGTGTGATGTACTGGGCTACATTCACGACCTTTTTATTTTGCCTCAAGTGTTTCACCGCCATCTCTAATCATGTGCTCACTTTGAATCATAGGATCCCGACAGTGCAGAAGGAGACCATTCAGCCCATCGAGCCTGCACCAACAATGATCCCAGCCAGGCCTTATCCCTGTAACCCCATATCTTTACCCTGCTAGTCCCCCTGACACTAAGAGGCAATTTAGCATGGCCAGTGCACCTAACCCGCACATCTTTGGACTGTGGGAAGAAACTGGAGCACCTGGGGGAAACCCACGCAGACACGGGGAGAAGGTGCAAACTCCACACAGACAGTGACCCAAGCCAGGAATCGAACCTGGATCCCTGGCGCTGTGAGGCAGCAGTGCTAACCACTGTGCCACTGTGCTGCCCTTTGAACTGGACTCCTAAATTTACCTGACCCCGACTAACGTTTCCACCAGCAAATGTGTTAATCAGGTGAAGAGAGTGCAGTGATAACTGGTCCAAGCTCTGTAATCCAGAGCTGCACCTTCTCCTTACCAGGCGCAGAGTCCATCGCCTCTTTGAAATCCTTCTTGTCCGTCTGCGTGGATTGGTTTCGAACCGGCTCCTTTTCTGCCCCACACGTTTTGATTTCAAAGTCACTCCAAGATTTTAGAAAGCTGGCGTGAGGGAATGCTGTTGGGCGAAAAGGGTGCAAAGGTTAGAATTGTTTCATTCTGCGTGTTTCCTTGCTCATCAGCCTGATCGTGTGATTTACAAGTGTGTTCCGTCTCGACGTTGGTCTGGTTCAGGTGACTGGTAGTTTAAATTCATCGAGTCATAGAATCAGAGAGGTTTACAGAGTCCCTTCAACTCAACTTGTCCATGCCGCCTTTTTTCTAATCCACTAAGCTAATCCCAATTGCCCACATTTGGCCCATATTCCTCTATATTCATCTCACCCATGTAACTGTCTAAACGCTTTTTTAAAAGACAAAATTGTACCCATCTCTATTACAGCCTCTGGGAAATCGTTCCAGACACTCACCACCCTCTGTGTGAAAAAATTGTCCCCCTGGACTCTTCTGTATCTCTCCCCTCGAAGCATTTGAAAACAACCACCTCCAAGTCCTGTCCTGATACAACATTGTGGCACAGTGCTTAGTGCTCTTACTTCACCCCAAGCCCAGCTTGTTCAGGTCTGTTCAGAAGACCTCAGCATCGCTGCCAAGGCCAGTGTCCCTGATTGCCCTTGTGAAGGTGATGCCGAATTACCTCAGCAGGTGCAGCAGTCCATGGGGTGCAGGTATGGCCACAATGCTCCTGACACAACTGAGTGTCTCACTTGGCCATCTCAGAGGATAACTGAGAATCAGCCACATTGCTGTGGCTCTGGAGTCACATGTAGGCCAGACCAGATAAGGACAGCAGATTTCCTTCCCTAAAGGGACATTAGTGAACCAGGTGGGTTTTTATATCAGTCAGTGACAGGTTTTTTTTTCCCTGAATCATTATTCGTGAGGTCAGCTTTTAATTCCAGATTCATTAATTAATTGGATTTGAATTCTCCTAACTGCAATGAACACACGATCGGCTTGGTGGCACAGTGGTTGGCACTGCTGCTTCACAGCCCCAGGGACCCAGGTTCAATTCCCAGCTTGTGTCACTGTCTATGCGGAGCCTGCACATTCTCCCCGTGTCTGTGTGGGTTTCCTCCGCGTGCTCTGGTTTCCTCCCACACTCCAAAGATGCGTGGGTTAGGCGGATTGGCCGTACTAAATTCTCCCTCAGCGTACCCGAACAGGTGCCAGAATGTGGCGACTAGGGGGTTTTCACGTTAACTTCATTGCAGTGTTAATGTAAGCCTACTTGTGAAGAATAAATAAATCAAAACTTTAACTTTTAGGCCTCTGGGTTACTGGAATGCATTGCCAAGTAGGGAGGTGGAGGTGGACACGCTGGGATCGTTTAAGACTTATCTGGATAGTCACGAGCAGACTGGGATTGGAGGGATACAAACAAATGATCTAGTTGGACCAATGAGCGGCACAGGCTTGGAGGGCCGAAGGGCCTGTTTCCTGTGCTGTACTGTTCTTTGTTCTAATTCAATAATATTCCCACTAGGTTACCATCTCCCGACTGTTATATGTGATTTAATTACCACCTTGGCTGTCAAGATTGATCCAAGCAGCTGATGGGAGAGTGTCACCAGGACATCTGAAGGAAGAAGGTAAGGTGAAAGCCCCAGGCCAACACTTACCACTTGGCAGGGTGTTGTATCTTGCTGTGTTATTGTTGTTCATATTGCTATGATGCTCCCTCTCTGGAAGTGCTGAGTGTTCTCTGTTCACCATGTCTTGGCTTGACAAATCGACTCTCTGCTGGTGACAGACAGGGAGAAGGCCATTCATTCCTGCTCTATACCAAGGCTTAGGCGTTGCAATGTAGCTCATGGTGAGGAGGGGTAGCGAAACAGAGGTGAGGAGGGGTAGTGAAACAGAGGTGAGGCCTGGTTTAATTGCATCAGAGACTATCTCAAATCTGGAAATGCCTCATTGGGAATGAGACAGGATGGATTTATCCGTCAGGGAAAACTCCATTCCTTGGAGTTCCTGTTCCTCAAACTGGAAATTACTGCAAGGGGGAATAGCAGGGAGTCTTTGATCGTCTATGAAATGCAGCTCCACCCACCCAAAAGACGCCGCGTTGCTAGTTTTGTTTTACCTCAGAATGGGCCCTTCATCACTGGAATAGACTTGGGTCACTGTCTGTGCAGAGTTTACACATTCTCCCCATTTCTGCGTGGGTTTCCTCTGGGTGCTCCGGTTTCCGCCCACAGTCTGAAAGACGTGCTGGTTAGGTGCTAAATTCTCCCTCAGTGTAACCCGAACAGGCGCCGGAGTGTGGCGACTAGGGGGATTTTCACAGTAACTTCAAATGCTTTGGAAGAAGATGGACCTTCAGGTGAGAAGGGACACAAAAGGTGGGATTTTCTGGCCACGCTCACCCCCCAAGGCTGGAAATTCTGCCTGAGGTCAATGGGCCTTTATATGGTCCGCCCCTGCCCACTCCAATTCCCGTGGCGGATGGGACAGGAACATTCCTCCCCAGGGTGGGGACAAAATGTGGGTGCTGTGCCCCAGAGGGTAGAAAATGGCATTGTGCCCACAATTTCCCAGTGTGTTCCTACCTCAGGCACTGTAAAAATAGTAAGATATAAATAAAAAATGTGTCTTTTTAAATTCATTCTTGGAATATGAGCAAGGCCCCTTTTCACTTATTGCCCATCCCCAGTTGACACAACTGAATGGTTTACTGGGCTTTCTCAGGAGACTTTCAAAAGTCAATCATGTAGTGTGGGACTGGAGTCACAAATAGACCAGACCGGGTAAGGACAGGACATTTCCTTCCCTAAAGAATCAGTGGAGATTTGAATGACAGCTTTCCTGCTCACTCTTATGGAGAAGCAGCAATTTTGTTTCCACATTTTTACAAAGTAAAATCCTGAATTCAGATTCTCAAACTGCTTTGGTGATCCGGTGAACAGAACCGCGACACTCCCTTCCCTCCGCAGCAAGACCTAGACCAGCGCTTCTCCGTCAAATGCTAACGTCACTGTTCTCAGGCCCTACCGTCTGCCGGGTGGCCCTGGAGCCTCCATCCTCTGGGATGTTCTGAACGGAAACATGGCCAAATGGGTCGTCCATGTAGGTGTTGGGTGTAGTGACTCTTCGCTGGAGCAGCCCACTGAAAACAATTCAAATATCTCACTGAGTGAAGGTGGCAGGAGTCAATACGGTGCCTCCTCATGTCTCACCGTCTCAACACGTTCCAATAACACTCGAATCATCATCATCAGCAACATGGGTGTCACAGAGACTGGTCTCAACAAGTAGACTGGAGAGGCTCTTAACTCTAAGTCCACGCATGCATTAATCCCCACCCACCAACTGCACACAGCGTTCCCAGTATCAGGAAGCACTCTGCAACAAGCGGGAATCGATCTGATTCACCTGACCCTGGGAACTGTTTAATAGGAAATAGTTTCCAATTTCCAACATTTGGTACCAGGTCTTCTGGGGGTGGCACGGTGGCACAGTGGTTAACGCTGCCACCTCACAGCGCCAGGGATCCAGATTCAATTCCAGCCTTGGGTCGCTGTCTGTGTGAAGTTTGCTCGTTCTCCCTGTGTCTGCTTGGGTTTCCTCCGGGTGCTCCGGTTTCCTCCCACAATCCAAAGACGTGTGGGTTAGGTGCATTGACCCGAACAGGCGCTGGAGTGTGGCGACTGGGGGAATTTCACAGTAACTTCATTGCAGTGTTAATGTAAGCCTTACTTGTGACAAATAAATAAATTTTTTAACTTTTTCCTCCAGCTTCCTCCCACAGTCCAAAGATTTGCGGGTTAGGTGCATTAGGCTGAATTGCCCCTGAATGTCAGGGGGATTAGTAGGGTAAATATGTGGTGTTACGGGGATAGGGCCTGGGTGGGATTGTTGTCGGTACAGGCTCAATGGGCCAAATGGCCTCTTTCTGCATTGTAGGGATTCTACATTATGATTCTATAATTCTGATCCCACATGCCAAAGGCCATTCAGCCCCTTGCACCCGTTCTGCCATTCAGTGAGGTGTGGCTTATCTGCAACTGCCTTCCACATACCCACTCTTACCCCATATTCCTGTGTTCCTATGGATAATAAAAATCTATCAATCTTAGATTTAAAATGGGCAATTGTTTTCCAATTTCACTCCTGAAGGTTTTGGGTCTCATTTTTAGACTTCTGGTCTGAGGTTTGCCAATCTGCAAAAATGGCTTTCCTCTCCATATCCAATCAGTTCCCCTCTCTGACCAAATCATCCCCTAATCTTTGAAATTCCAGTTTGTGGAATCTCCCCTCGTAACGTAACCCTTGAAATCCAGGTTCTGATAAGTATGCGATGCATTCCCTCAGAGGGAAATTCATTCTTCCCAAGATGTTGTGCCCAGACCATCCATTCATAAAACTGATGGGGGACATCTATCCCCTCGTATTCTAACCCTCGAGCTGCAATGTACAACATCCCATTAACCTTTTTTTGAAGCATATCTGTAGCTGCTCACAATATTTGAACAATATGTACCTCGACCCTCAAGTTTGCGGATGATACTAAGATTGGCGGAGTTGCAGATAGCGATGAAGATTGTCAGAGAATACAGCAGGATATAGACAGGCTGGGAACTGAGCGGAGAAATGGCAGATGGAATTTAATCTGGACAAATGTGAGGTGATGCATTTTGGTAGATCCAATTTAGGTGGGAGCGATGAAATAAATGGCATAACCATCAGGAGCATAGAGACACACAGTGAGATCTGGGAGTACAGGTCCACAGATCCTTAAAAGTGGCAGCACAGGTGGAAAAGGTGGTGAAGAGAGCAAGGGGCATGCTTGTCTTCATCGGGCGGGGCATCTCGTATAAAAGTTGGCAAATTATGTTATAGTTGTATAAAACACTGGTTAGGCCACATTTGGAATACTGTGTCCAATTCTGGTTGCCACACTACCAGAAGGACGTGGAGGCTTTGGAGGGAGTACAGAAAAGGTTTACCAGGATGTTGTCTGGTCTGGAGGGTATTAGCTATGAGGAGAGATTGAATAAACTGGGATTGTTCTCCCTGGAAAGACAGGGAGCAACCTGATAGAAATTTATAAAATTATGAGGGGCATAGATAGGGTGAACAGTTGGAAGCTTTTTCCCAGAACAGAAATGACAAGTTCAAGGTAAGGAGGGAAAGGTTCAGTGGAGATGTGTTGGGGAAGTTTTTTATGCAGAGGGTGGTGGGGGCCTGGAATGCACTGCCAAGTGAGGTGGTTGAGGCAGATACGTTGGCAACATTTAAGACTTATCTGGATAGACACATGAACAGGCGGGGAATTGAGGGATACAAGCGGTTGGTCAAACGAGGACAACATGATTGGCACAGGCTCGGAGGGCCGAAGGGCCTGTTCCGGTGCTGTACTTTTCTTTATTCTTTGTCTCTTTGGTCCTCCTCTGTTTCTGGCTCCTCACCACTTGGCAAGTGCCCTGCTTTGTCCTTTATAGATCCCAGGTGGATCACACAGC
This sequence comes from Carcharhinus amblyrhynchos, assembly GCF_965287045.1. NCBI lineage: Eukaryota > Metazoa > Chordata > Chondrichthyes > Carcharhiniformes > Carcharhinidae > Carcharhinus > Carcharhinus amblyrhynchos. The sequence goes on from NC_137357.1 coordinate 6,291,773, forward strand.
TGCCCACCGTGAAATCCATTTTCCACAAGTCTGCCCATTCACTTCATCTCTGAATGTTACACTGCCGTCACCACTGTTTAGATTGCTGCCTCGCTTTGTGTTGACATTGATTTTGAATGCATTACTCGAAGAACAAAGCTTGGAATTTAGTCAACAAGCGTCTGAATTCTTTGCATTTTGCAAGTTTAAATGCAACTCTCTGAACCTGACCTCATCAGAGAGTGCACAGGTCCTCCCCCAGGACTGAGCTAAATCAGGATACTAGGGTGGCATCTAGTTACAGGGATAGAGGTAGACCTTGCCCCGCATGTTCCACTGCAAGTACCAGGTCAGAGGAACAACAGAAAGAGGCTAAAAAATACCCCAGACACAGCAATTGGGAAGAAAATACAAACATGAGCACTGGGAGTGAGCAGCGACATGTTCAGAGATTGGTGAGGGTTCTCTGACCTGACTTGGTTTCCATCCCTTGCATTGGTCTCAGTTCCAGTCTGTAGGAAAGTGTCTTCGTAGAGATGAGCTGATTCTGTGTCTGTCCCACGTCTGACCTGCAGGAGGCTGAGCCAACGATCCCTGTCTTCGGGTGAGCTGGCCTATGGAAAGACACTGGTGTGAACTTCACAAGCCAATCCATCACAGTCAAAGCATCCTAACATACCAATTTCGGGACCATATCAAGCCGGTAAAAATGGGGGGGAATGTGGGTAATTTAATTTCAATTCATTCATGGGACATAGAATCATAGAATCCCTACCTTGCAGAAGGAGGCCATTCGGCCCATTGAGTCTGCACCGACCACAATCCCACCCAGGCCCTGTCCCCGTAACCCCATGGATTTACCCTATCTAGCCCCCCTGACACTAAGGGGCAATTTAGCACAGCCAATCCACCTAACCCGCACATCTTCGGAGTGTGGGAGGAAACCGGAACACCCGGAGGAAACCCACGCAGACATGGGGAGAACGTGCAAACTCTGCACAGGCAGTGACCCAAGCTGGGAATTGAACCCAGGTCCCTGGTGCTGTGAAGCAGCAATGCTAACCACTGTTGCCTCACAGCTGCTGCCTGACCTGGGCGTCACTGGCCGGCTAGCATTTATTGCCCATCCCTGGTTGCCCTTGTTCAGAGAGCAGTTAAGAGTCAACCACATTGCTGTGGCTCTGCAGTCTCATGTAGGCCAGACCAGGGTAAGAAAGGCAGATTTCCTTCCCTAAAGGACATTAGTGAACCAGATGGGTTTTTCCTATAATGGTTTCATGGCTATCAGTCTAATCTTAATTCCAGATACTTTTTTATTGAATTCAATTTATTGAATTCTGCTGTGGCGGGATTCGAACCCCAGAACATGAGCTGAGTTTCTGGATTAACAGCCCAGTGATAATACCACTAGACTATTGCCCTCCCCTGGATAGATTCTTGCCTCATGGCCTGCTGTTGATGACTCCAGAGCGATGGTTCTGCAGTTCGATAGGGACGGTGGGTGAGGCCTCAGCTTGCCCCACAAGCCAGCGAAAGCAGACCATGAGAAGTAATCCAAAGCCTGGCGCATCTTACCTGCAGCACTGCCAGATCCTTGTTCTGGTGTGAGACAATCAGCCTGTACTTGTGGGCCGTGTCTGCTTGCGTTCTGACCTCGCAGCCTTGCAGGTCCACAGAGTAGTGCAGTTTCCCCGCCCCGCTGACGTCCTTGTACATCAGCAGCACTCGGTCCTCGACGTGACACCACAGGGTCTGCCAGTGGCTGTTCACCAGCACCTTCAGATAACCTGGCAGGTCAGACAGAGTGGTGTCAGTATTGGGTAAATATTCCTACTGATTGCTCCTACCATACCTGTGGTTCCCTGTCTCCAGTGCTCTCCAAAGCCTCCACATCCTTCTGGTAGTGAGGCAACCAGAATTGAACGCTATATACCAAGAACGGTCTAACTAAGGTTCTATAAAGCTGCAACATGACTTGCCAATTTTTAAACTCAATGCCTCGGCCGATGAAGGCAATCATGCAGTATGCCTTCTTGGCTACCTTCTCCACCTGCATTGTCACTTTCAGTGACCTGAGTACCTGTACACCCAGATCCCTCTGTCAATACTCTTAAGGGTTCTGCAGAAGGGAACACAGCAGCCAATTTGCACGCAGTAAACTCCCACAAATAACAATGTGATAATCCCTTCTTGTGATGTTGTTTGAGGGATAAATATTGGCCAGGGCATCATGCCATTGGATCTTGTACGTTAGCCAAATCAGGTGGGTAGGTGGTGGGGGCAAGTTTCGAAAGGTGGCATCTCTGGCAATGCAGCACTCCCTCACTGCTGCAGTGACATGTCAGCCGAGACTCTTGCGCCCAACTCTCTCTGGAATGGGAGTTGGACCCACAACCTTTTGATTCTGAGCTGAGAGTGCTGAGGATTGAAACTTGGATCTCGGTGCATGATTACTTTTATATGAAATGCCTCTCACAGCTCTAGAACCTTCTGCAGCCTACTTTTCAATAGGAGTCACTTGTTTCATAGGGAAATGCAGCAGATTTCCACGCAGGAATATCCCATGTATTGGACTGAATAAGCAACCAGTGAATGATGTTTCTGTTTCAGGATGTTGATCAGGGCACTGGGCGAATTCTCTGCTCTTTTTTTTCGATAATGCCAAAGAAACAGCAAGGCTTGCATTGCTATAGCACCTTGTCACTTCCACATCATGTAGAGAACATTGAAGATAGGAGCAGGAGGGCATTCGGCCCTTCAAGCCTGCTGTGCTATTCATCACGATTCTGGCTGATTGTCCAACTCAATAGCCTAATCCTGCTTTCTCCCCATAACCTTTGATCCCGTTCACCCCAAGTGCGATACCCAGCCGCCTCTTCAATACATTCAATGTTTTGGCATCAACTACTTCCTGTGGGAATGAATTCCACAGGCTCACCGGGTGAAGAAATGTCTCCTCATCTCCGTCCTAAATGATCTACCCTGAATCCTCAGACTGTGACCCCTGGTTCTGGACTCCCCCACCATCGGGAACATCCTTCCTGCATCTACCCTGTCTAACCCTGTTAGAATTTTATAAATCTCTATGAGATTCCCCACTCATTCGTCAGTCTGAACTCCAGCGAAAACAATCCTGACCTGGTCAAACTCTCCCCGAACGTCAGTCCCACCACCCCCGGAATCAGCCTGGTAAACCTTCGCTGCGCTCCCTCGAGAGACAAGAACATCCTTCCTCAGAAAAGGAGACCAAAACTGCACACAGTACCCTAGGTGTGGCCTCACCAATATATAATTGTAACAACACATCCCTGCTCCTGAACCTGAAACCTCTCGTAATGAAGGCCAACATACCATTTGCCTTCTTTACCGCTGCTGTAATTAAAACTCTTTGGAGTCAATGGCCACTGACAAAACCAAGAAATCTGCTTTATTCCCGACTAAATACATTTAATAATGCATAGTATCACAAATAAATTATTAATTCATACCAGAAACCAAAGTGCAGACATTTTCAGACGATAAACATTCATACAAGAGAATATACATATTTGAAATATTCTGACATCTACAATAATTTTCTTCTGAGATATTAATACTTACCTTTTGTCTATATTCATCAAACAAAATCTTGCTGATAAAACTACATTGTTCGTACTTATGGTGACTCATGCGTGTACACAGCAGCCAGTTATGTGACTGTGACAACAGGGGAGATAATGCTTCTGGCCTCTTCTCTCAGTTGGCCGCAGTTCTGGTGTTTTGGACCCATCTGCCGATGACCAAAAGGAAGACCCTGGCAGGCCACTCGTGGTCAGTAGACCACAATTTGAGTTGCGTAACAAGTGAAGTTTATTTATTCGTCACAAGTAAGGCATACATTAACACTGCAATGAAGTTACTGTGAAAATCCCCTCGTCGCCACACTCCAGCACCTGTTTAGGTCAATGTACCTCATCAGCATTTCTTTCAGACGGTGGGAGGAAACTGGAGCACCCGGAGGAATCCCCATGCAGACACGGGGAGAACATGCAAACTCTGCACAAACAGTAACCCAAGCTGGGAACTGAACCCAGATGCCTGGCGCTGTGAGGCAGCAGTGCTAACCACTGTGCTACCGTGCCACTAGTCTAAAGAGTAGTGAATGTTAGCAGACTGGTGGGACGGATCAGAACAAAACGGGCATTGCAGAACCAGGCCGTACCTGTGTCTCGGCTGGCTGGGTTGTCGGTAACCATTTCTCCTGCGGATCGCTCTAAGTCTCGGCTATGCCTCAACATTGACTGCATGAAAGCACATAGTTACACAGACATCAAAAAGCACTTTCGTTGTTTTTCAGAGCACGAATATCTGAATATTCAAATAGAATCATAGAATCCCTACAGTGCAGAAAGAGCCCATTCAGCTCATCGAGCATTGCACCGAAAGCGATCCCACCCAGGCCCTATCCTCGTAACATCACATATTTACTCTGCTAATCCCCCTGACACGAAGGGGCAATTCAGCATGGTCAATCCACATAATCTGCACATCTTTGGACACTACAGGTCAATTTAGTATGGCCAATCCACCTGAGTCGCACATCTTTGGACTGTTAAAGAAATGTAAAAGGGAGTTTAAATACAGGGGCAGTGGCTGGTTTCACCCTGATCCGTTCCAGCCTGGGAAGAACTTGTACACGCATTTACATTAACCTCTTAATTGCTCTTAATATTGGCATTATACCCATCTGACCTGTGATCTTTGCCCCTTGAGCTCTGATCTCTCTTCTCATTGGTTAGTCCAGTAAAGGGCATATTCTTCCCTTTCTAATGCTGGTGACGAGGTCTCCTCCTCTCCAAGGCTGGGGAATGTACAGTGCAGAGAAAAGCCATTGGGCCCAACTGATCCATGCTGACATTTATAGCCAGGTTGTTGCCGTCTCTGGGAAAGCCTCGAGTGGCACAATGGTAAACTCACCTTACTTGAGGCACATTTGCTGTCAGCCCCTGGCATCTTTGGTGAATTCCACGGCGAAGCTCGGGAACGTGTGCTGCTGCTCACCTCTTCAACAACCTAAACATAGTGCAGTCATTAGTTCGTAAGATATAGGAGCAGAATTAGGCCATTCGGCTCATCGAGTTCATTCCGCCATGGCTGATACGCTCCTGATCCCCATTTTCCTGCATTCTCCCATAACCCTCCAGCCCATTACCAATTAAAAACCTATCTAACTCCTCCTTAAATTTACTCACTGCCCCAGCATCCACCGCACTTTGGGGTAGCGAATTCCACACATTCACAACCCTTTGGGAGAAATAGTTTCTCCTCAACTCTGTTTCAAATTTGCTGCCCCTTATCCTAAGATTATGACCTCTCGTCCTAGAATGTCCCACTAAAGGAAACACCTGCTCCATGTCCACTTTATCCGTACCTTTCATCATCTTGGAAATCTCAATTTGATCTCCCCTCATTCTTCTAAATTTCGGTCAAATAGGGAAGGCAATCAAACCCCTGAAAAAGGCCCTGAAGACCAACTCAGTTTCCCTATTTTTCACATGCATCATCTCTTTTATTGTCATCCAGATAGTAACCTCCAGATGTCAAAATTCAACCCATATTTCAGACATTGGTAATTTAGTTGATAAAGAAAAACATTTTATCAGCTTCAGCCAAACAGGCTTCAGAATCTTCCTTTTTCATTCATTCATGGGACATGGGCATCGCTGGCTGGGCCAGTACTTATTGCCCATCCCTAGTTGCTGTTGGAGGGCAGTTGAGAGTCAACCACATTGCTGTGGCTCTGGAGTCACATGTAGGCCAGACCGGGTAAGAACGGCAGATTTCCATCCCTAAAGGACATTAGGTGAACCAGATGGGCTTTTCCGACAATGGTTTCGTGGTCATCAGTAGATTCTTAATCCCAGGTATTTTTTATTGAATTCAAATTGCACCATCTGCCAAGGTGGGATTCGAACCTGGGTCCCCAGAACATTAGCTAAGTTTCTGGATTAATATTCTCGCGATAATACCACGAGGCCATTTGCCTACCCCTGTTACTGTATTAGTTAGTTAGCCATAACCATGATTTCTGTACTGGTTATTTCTTTGTAAAATGGATTACTGCACTTATTCATGGCCCATAACAAGGATAACTGTGTTAGTTAGTCCCCTATTAACAAGGATTAATGTCCCTGTCTCATAACAAGGGTTATTGAGCCAGTTAGTCAGCCATGTCCACGGTTTCTGTATTGGTTAGTCACTCGTAACAGAGGTTAGTCGCTTATAGTTATGGTTACTGTACTAATTAGCCACGGAGTTGAATTTCTGGTGCTAACACCTCCAAACCTTCCGCCAGTCCTCAGTCTGCTCGCGACTCTGCAGCCCAAGCACCAGAGTCTCATTACTCGCTGTCGTAATCTTAAGCTCGTGCTGTATCTTCTTACTGCGTTTGAACTTGTAAGCAACACGGGACCCCAGCAGACTGAGCTCCAGCAGGGGATACTGGTCCTTCATACACTTGTAACACTGTGGGCAGGAAGAGACTGGGGTTAAGACAAGGAAGGTCTCTCACAACTTAGCTGCAGTGAGATGATTGAACCCAGGCACAGGCCAGCCTCAGAGTGTCAGTATCTGCACTCTACATCCGACCTCACGGATTTGCTGTGTCAATCTCTCATGCTTGTCTGTGTGTCGTTCTCTGAGATGACTGAGGAACTAGTGATCTTTACATTCCTCCCCCAATCTCACCTGTTCCTTTCTTTGCCCCAGGACACACAAGGAACAGGAGGAGGAATACACCACACAGCCCCCTCAAACATCCTGCGCCACTCAGTAAGATCATAGTTAGCCCCACTATATCACCAGAGGACAACAAAGTAAATACACAGAGAGCCACCCAGAAATGGCAAAACTAGGTGAAATTCACCACCAAGTGACAGACAGAGAGAGAATATCATAGATTCCTGACAGTGCAGAAGAGGCCATTCGTCCCATCGAATCTGACCAGATCCCTGACAGACTATTTTACCCAGGCCTTCTCCCCCACTCTAACCATGTAACGCACACATTTCCCTAATCTGCACAACTTTGGACACTAAGGGGCAATTTAGCATGGCCAATCCACATAACCTGCAAATCTTGGGACGCAAAGGGGCAATTTAGCATGGCCAGTCCACCTAACCTGCAAATCTTGGGACACAAAGGGGCAATTTAGCATGGCCAATCCACCTAACCTGCAAATCTTGGGACACAAAGGGGCAATTTAGCATGGCCAATTCACCTAACTTGCACATCTTGGAGTCCTGTGCGCAGTTCTGGTCGCCTCACTACAGGAAGGATGTGGAAGCTATTGAGAGGGTGCAGAGGAGATTTACAAGGATGTTGCCTGGATTGGGAGGCATGCCTTATGAAGATGAGTTGAGGGAGCTAGGTCTCTTCTCCCTGGAGAGATGAAGGTTGAGAGGCGACCTGATAGAGGTTTATGAAATGTTGAGAGGAATAGATAGGGTGGATTCTCGGAGGCTATTTCCCAGGGCTGAAATGGTCGCTACGAGAGGACACAGGTTTAAGGTGCTGGGGAGCAGGTACAGAGGAGATGTCAGGGGTAAGTTTTACACTCAGAGGGTGGTGAGTGAGTGGAATTGGCTGCTGTCGGTGGTGGTAGAGGCGAACTCGCTGGGGTCTTTTAAAAGACTTCTGGATGAGTACATGGGATTTAATGGGATTGGGAGTTACAGATAGTTCTATGGCCTGGTAGGTATTGATGTGATCGGCGCAACTTGTGGGCCGAAGGGCCTGTTTGTGCTGTAGTGTTCTGTGTTCTATCTTTGGACACTAAGGGGCAATTTAGCACGGCCAATCCACCTAACCTACAAACTTTGGACGAAGAGACAATTTAGCATGGTCAATCCACCAAAACCTGCAGATCTTTGGACTGTGGGAGGAAACCGGAGCACCCGGAGAAAACCCACACAGACACGGGGAGAATGTGCAAACTCCACACAGACAGTGACTCAAGCCTGGAATTGAATCAGGGTCCCTGGTGCTGTGACGTAGCGAGGGCCACCATACTGCAAGTTGTGACACTCTGGGGATACCTGTGAATCCAACTTTTCACTGTTCCACCATGATCACCTTTCAGACTAAACACTGAGCTGAGCAATGATGAAGATCCAGGGAGTTAGCTTAACAACTGTGCCACCAGCAGCATGGTGGCACAATGGTTAGCACTGCTGCCTCACAGCACTGGGGACCCATGTTCGCATCTGGCTTAGGCTCACTGTCTGTGTGGAGTCTGCACATTCTCCCCGTGTCTGTGTGGGTTTCCTCCGGGTGCTCTGGATTCCTCCCACAGTCTGAAAGATGTGCTGGTTAGGTGGATTGGCCATGATTAATTCCCCTTAAGTGTCAGGATTAGCAAGGTAAATGCATGGGGTTGTGGGAATAGAGGCCTGGGTGGGATTGTGGTCGGTGCAGACTCGATGGGCCGAATGGTCTCCTTCTGCACTGTAGGGATTCTATAATTCTCTGTTCACAGACTGACCCCGTGTCTCTGAAACACTCAATTTGAGCAGGTTAGGCCTGCATTGCTGCCGCTTATTCAGGGTGAGTTCAACTCTTGCTGGGTTTTACCTCACTGGTGCATGCATGTGTGCCTGCATGGGTGACTCCGTGTGTTAGCATGTGCAGTGTAGCGAAAAAGGGATGCATGGATCGATTGCAATGAAGGAGAACTGAGAAAGTAAGGATTAGAACAAGACAAAGTTGTGAGTGTAAGAGGAGACTTGGAACAAAATCCATGAAGAAAGGTATAAGGCCCCATGTTTGAAAGTTAAAGTTTATTTATTAGTCACGAGTAAGGCTTACATTAACACTGCAATGAAGTTATTGTAAAATTCCCCCAGTTGCCCCACTCTGGCACCTGGTCAATGCACCTAACCAGCATATCTTTCAGACTATGGGAGGAAGCTGGAGCACCCGGAGGAAACCCATGCAGGAGTGTGTTAGAATTTATAGGAGGACCCCAGGATTGTGGCAGTATTTACCAGGGGGTCTCCGAGAGGGTGTCAGTATTTATGGGGGTCCCCAGGTATGTGTCAGTACATACAGGAGGTCCCTGATAATGATTCAGAATTTACAGGGGGTTGCCAGGAGAGTATTTACAGAGGACCCAAGGGAGGATAATACCCCAGGAGTGTGTCAGTATTTACCAGGGAGTCTCTGAGACCCATGCAGACACGGGGGGAGAACGTGCAGACTCCACACAGACAGCGACCCAAGCCGGGAATCGAACCCGGGTCCCTGGTGCTATGAGGCAGCAGTGCTAACCACTGTGCCACCGTGTTGCCCATACAGTGTTTGCCAACTTACCATCAGAACTTGGTCCTTGATGAGGAATAACTGCTTAGTCCACTGGCCCAGCCACTTCTTCCTCCAGAGAAAGCCACAGATTCGGGAATGTGGCAGTGGCTGTGTGGGAGAGTCCGTCGGCAGCCATCGCAGAGAGGCCGTACGGTTATTCCCAGGCAAGTCCTCTTCTCCGTAAGATTCATAGTGACTGCTGTCTGAGTCCACACAATCTGGAAGTACATTCATTTATAGGCGTTTAACTTCACACACCCTGGAAATACTGACACACTGTAATGGAGAACCCCAGTCAATACTAAGACACTCTGTGGGGACCCTCTGTGACACATTCCCCGAGATACTGATTCATTCTTTGGGGATCCTTATAAATACTGAAGCTCCCCTTGTGTCTGCTTGTAAATTCTGGCACTTTGCCAGGGACCCCCCATGTAAATACTGACACATTACCTGGGGAGCCCCTGTAAATACTGACACACTCTAGGGACCCTCTGCAAATACAGATACATTCCCTGGCCCCTGTAAATACTGACACACTCTAGGGACCCTCTGTAAATATGAATACACTCCCTGGGTCCCCTGCAAATACTCTCCTGGCAACAACACCCCCCCCCATAAATTCTGACTCATTCTCACGGAATCCCCATAAGTACTGCCACATTCCCGCGGACCTCCATAAATACTGACACCTTCTTGGAGACCCCCTGGTAAACCCTGGGGTCCCCCTATAAACACTCCTAGGGATGTCCTGTAAGTACAGACACTGCTGGGGTCCCCCCCCCTCCCCCCCCAACCACCACCACCGCCCATGCTCTCAGCTGGGGATCCCTATTCCTGTTAAATCAACTTTTCAGGCTCAGTGCGACCATTGACCAGGTGGACTTTGCGATTAACCCTGAGTCACGGCGTGCTGACTCTCCGCCACATTCTCCAGAAGTGACTGTGGTTTGCCACATACGCACCTGCAGAGTACTGAGCAAGAGGACCGAGGGGCTCTGCTTCCTCGTAGGAGTCGTCAGGGTGAACCTCGCTTGGCTGCTGAAGGGTAGGAGTTGAGGCGGCCTGTGTCTGTGGGGACAAAGGTAGAGTTAGAGGAGCAGCATGGGTGTGTCATGAGAGATTGGAGCTCAGTACATCTACTGGGGTAACGTCTGCAGTCTGGGTACCCATTCTCAGAAGCACGAGGGCTCCGTCCGTCCAAGCCCTTAGACCTCTGCCATTCTGAATATCAGTGCTGAAAAGTGTTCTGTCCAGCAATCTATGCTGCCACAGATTACTAGGATTGCTCAGGGAAAATCCCGACAGTGCAGAAGGAGGCCATTTGGCCCATCGAGTCTGCACCGACAACAATCCCATCTGGGCCCTATCCCCATAACCCCACATATTTACCCTGCCGATTCCTCTAACCCTGGACACTATGGGCAATTTAGCATGGCTGATACACCTAACCTGCACATCCTTGGATGTGGGAGGAAGCCGGAGCACCCAGAGGAAACCCACGTAGGTGTCCAGACCACCATCAACCTGTTCTGGTCCCCCCATGCCGAAACTATAGTTAAGAAAGCCCACCAATGCCTTTACTTTCTCAGAAGACAAAGGAAATTTGGCATGTCAGCTACAACTCTCACCAACTTTTACAGATGCATCATAGAAAGCATTCTTTCTGGTTGTATCACAGCTTGGTATGGCTCCTGCTCTGCCCAAGACTGCAAGGAACTACAAAAGTTCGTGAATGTAGCCCAGTCCATCACTCAAACCAGCCTACCATCCATTGACTCTGTCTACACTTCCTGCTGCCTCAGCAAAGCAGCCAGCATAATTAAGGACCCCACGCACCCCGTACATTCTCTCTTCTACCTTCTTCCTCGGGTAAAAGATACAAAAGTCTGAGGTCACATACCAACCGACTCAAGAACATTTTCTTCCCTGCTGCTGTCAGACTTTTGAATGGATTTATCTCGCATTAAGTTGATCTTTCTCTGCACATTAGCTGTGACTGTAACACTACATTCTGCACTCTCTCCTTCTCTATGGACGGTATGCTTTTTCTGTACAAGAAACAACACTTTTCACTGTGTACTGATACATGTGACAATAATAAATCAAATCAAATCAAATTAGACATGGGGAGACTGTGTAAACATTCAAACATGGGGCTGGGATACTTGGTTGCTGAGGATATTCAAGATAGAGGTCGATAGATTTGAATGAACCTACCTTGCACTAAGTTGGATTACACAGAGATTCCCCGCTCCCTGTTGCTGATCCACTGACCCTTGGTGGCGGCCTGAGAGTGAGTGGGTACTGAGTGGGCAAGACCACTTCCACAACAAGTGAATCTCTTAGCAGCATTCCATATCTGGACTCACTGGAGGAAGTTCCGAGAAGCTTCCCTCGGATGGTCCCCAGTATGGAGTGATTGTCTTATGAGGAAAGGTTAAACGGGTTGGGACTTTACTCATTGAAGTTTAGAAGAATGAGAGGGGATTTCATTGAGACATACAGGATTCTTCAAGCACCTGAGTCTTATGAATAGACCTACCTTGCACTAAGTTCATCTTTCTCTGCACCCAAGCTATGACTGTAATACTATATTCTGCATTCTATCCTCAGTCATAGAGGTTTACAGCATGGAAACAGGCCCTTTGGCCCAACTTGTCCGTGCCGCCCTTTTTTTTCATCCCCTAAGCTGGTCCCAATTGCCTGGTTTTGGCCCATATCCCTCTATACCCATCTAACCCATGTAACTGTCTAAATGCTTTTTAAAAGACAAAATTGAACCTGCCACTACGACTACCTCTGGCAGCTCATTCCAGACACTGACCACCCTCTGTGTGAAGAAAATTGCCCCTCTGGACCCTTTTGTATCTCTCACCTTAAACCTATGGCCCTCTAGTTTTAGACTCCCCTACCTTTGGGAAAAGATGTTGACTATCGAACTGATCTGTGCCCCTCATTATTTTATCGACCTCTATAAGATCACCCCTCAGCCTCCTGTGCTCCAGAGAAAAAAAATCCCAGTCTATCCAGCCTCTCCTTATAGATGAAACTTATAACTCCTTCTCTGTGCTTCGTCTGTATAGCCGTGATGTGGAGATGCCAGCGTTGGACTGGGGTAGGCACAGTAAGTAGTCTCACAACACCAGGTTAAACTCCAACAGGTTTATTTGGCAGCAAAATAAACCTGTTGGACTTTAACCTGGTGTTGTGAGACTATTTACTTTGTCTGTATAGCACGCAAGAAACAATACTTTTCACTGTATACTAATACATGGTGACAATAATAGATAAATCAAATCGCTGGCACTGCCTAGCGGGGAAACCCAGCCCCGTCCCGACCTCCTCAAACGCTCCGCTTCTCTTATCGTCACAATCTGTGCCTGCCACCAATCAGCCTGAGTGTGGGATGCTGCTGAGTGACTCGGTCATCGCGAGTTCCTGTGTGATTAGCTTTTGATGGTACAAGGAGCCTTCAGTACTTCCTCTGTTTACGTGGGTGTTCCTTGTCTTGTGAAGATTTGTCCAGACATTAATTATTGCTGATTTCCTGCCGTTGATGCTATCAGGACAGTATGGTGGGGTGAGCTGGTGAACAAGCCTGTGCCTGTAAACAGGACATTTTCTTTCTCTCCTGAGAGGCTGAAATCCTTTTGAAGATTAGATTAGTCTCAGCCTAATGCAGCGCAAAACGACTTTCAGGCAAATGGATTCAGCAGAGTTGGTACGTTCAGGAATCAGGTTCCGTGTAGGACCCTGTAGCCCAGACAGGTCACGAGATTGTTGGGAGACCCGTGTCCCCGCACCCGATTCCAGATGTTGCCAACACTGTCCGGAGCTGACGTAGATGATCCGGGTCCTCCTGGGGGAATCTGTTGGAATACTGCTGGCCAGAAGACAGTGCGTGACACCAATTCACAGGACACCTTCACAAGGGGGGCACAAGTTCAAGATAAGAGGGGAAAGGTTCAGTGGAGATGTGAGAGGGGAGTTTTTTTACACAGAGGGTGGTGAGGGCCTGGAATGCACTGCCAAGTGAGGTGGTTGGGGTAGTTACGTTAGCCATATTTAAGACTTATCTGGATTTGCACATGAACAGGAGGGGAACAGAGAGATCCAGGCGGTTAGTCTGGATAGGACAGCGTGATCGAAGGCTTTGTGGGCCGAAGGGCCTGTTCCTGTCTGCACTGTTCTTTGTAATCCTAAACACATGCACTGCAATTGAATGTGACAGGCAATGGGTACAGAGTTTACTCTTACAAGCTGGACATGAGGAGGCGCAAGGTGAGCAGACTTATTTATGTACAACATCTACACTGGGGAGTCAAGATTTCAGGAGCAGTACCCTGGCTCAGCCAGTACTGTACACCAGATATACACAGCCTCCCATCCACTGACTCCGTCTGCACTTCTCACAGCCTCGGGAAAACAGCTAACATAATGAAAGACACCACGTACCCCGGACATACTCTTAAAGTTTATTGATTAGTGTCACAAGTCGGCTTACATTAACACCGCAATGAAGTTACTGTGAAAATCCCCTAGTCACCACACTCCGGCGCCTGTTTGGGTTACACTGAGGGAGAATTTAGCACAGCCAATGCATCTAAGCAGCATGTCTTTTGGACTGTGGGAGGAAACCCGCGTAGACACAGGGAGAATGTGTAGACTCCACACAGACAGTGACCCAAGCCAGGAATCGAACCCGGATCCCTGGCGCTATGAGACAACAGTGTTAACCGCTGCGCCATCGTCTCGCCTCTCTTCCGCCGCCTTCCACCCAGAAGAAAATACAGAAGTCTGAGGTCACGTACCAACTGACTTAAGAACAGCTTCTTCCCTGCTGCCGTCAGAGTTCGAATGGACCTATCTGATATTAAGCTGATCTTTCGCTACACTCCAGCTATGACTGTAACACTACATTCTACACCCTCTCCTTTCCTTCTCTCCTATGGACTCTATGAACAGTATGCTTTGTCTGTAGAGCGTGGAAGAAACAATACTTTTCACTGTATCCCAATACACTTGACAATAATAAATCAAATCAAATGTGGCCTGACCCAATCTGACATTGAGCAACACTGTGATTCTGTCTGGTATCTTATTGACCTATGAGGAAAGGTTGGGCAGGTTGGACCTGTACACACACTGCAGTTTCGAGGACTAAGAGGTGATCTCACAAAAGCATAGAAAATTCTTACGGGACTTGACAGAGTGGATTCCCTCATGGGGGAATCTAATACTTGGAGACACAGTTTCAAAATAAGAGGTCTCCCATTTAAGATGGAGACGAGGAGGAAATTCTTTTCTCAAGGCTCATTAATCTTTGGAATTCTTGACTCCAGAGATCATTGGAGGTTGAGTCATTGAAGACTAAGTTTTACAGATTTCTGGTTGAGAAGGGAGTCAAGAATCATGGGGGTTAGCCAGCAAAGTGGAACTCAGGCCAAAATCAGCCATGATCCTATTAAATGCTCGAATGACCTACTCCTGCTCCGACTTCTTGTGCTCTTCTATCACTTCCCAAACCCATTAATCATATAGTGCCTGGACCAGCACGTTCAACCATCTTTTATCAACATTTTCCCCTTGCTATTCTGAAGCAGGGAAAGTGGTGGCCTCATGGTATTATCGCTAGACTATGAATCCAGAAACACAGCTAGTATTCTGGGGACCCGGGTTCAAATCCTGCCTCAGCAGATGGTGGAGTTTGAACTCAATAAAACAAATTGGAATTAAGAGTCTACTGATGACCATGAAACCATTGTTGGAAAAGCCCATCTGGTTCACTAATGTCCCTTTAGGGAAGGAAATCTGCTGTACTTACCCGGTCTGGCCTACATGTGGCTCCAGAGTCACAACAATGTGGTTGACTCTCAACTGCCCTCCAATGGTAACTAGATATGGGCAACAAATGCTGGTCCAGCCAGCGATGCCCATGTCCCACAAATGAATTAAAAAAAAAGCTGGTCATCGCATGAAGCTCCAAGCTGTTATTACAGCATGAACTAACAGCCATGTTGGTACATTGGTGGGGAACACCTTCAAGAGGCTGGGGTACTTGCTTAGAAGAAACAGGGCAAGAAACAGGAACTGCATAGAAGAGGAAAATATACAGGAAGCTTCATCCCATCCCACAGGATCCCTCGGTTGATGGCTCTTTGGTGTGTTGCATAGTAACGAGGATTGACCAGAGCACAGTGTTGGACACAGGTAACTCAGATGAAGACAGACAGCCCTGACTGATGGAGGAGGCATCAGGATGGAATTTGATCAATTGGCATTTAGCCACCAAACCTCTGCATCAAAAAAACAATTCCACCTCTTAATCTCACTAGATTACAGAGTCATTGAGGTTTACAGCATGGGAACAGGTCCTTTGGCCCAACTTGTCCATGCTGCCTGTTTTTTGAACCACTAAGCCAGTCCCAATTGCCCGCATTTGGCCCATATCCCTTTTTACCCATCTTACTCATGTCACTGTCTAAACACTTCTTAAAAGACAAAATTGTACCCGCCTCTACTGCTCCCTCTGGCAGCTTGTTCCAGACACTCACCACCCACTGTGAGAGAAAGTTGCCCCTCTGGACACTTTTGTATGTCTCCCCTCTCACCTGAAAGTTATGCCTTCAAGTTTTAGACTCCCCTACTTTTGGGTAAAGATAGTGACTATCTCATGATCAATGCCCCTCATTATTTTATAGATCTCTATAAGATCACCCCTCAGCCTTCTACGCTCCAGAGAAAAAAGTCCCAATCTATCCAACCTCTCCTTATAACTCAAACCATCAAGTCCCGTTCGCCTCCCTGAACCAACTGTTCAGAAAGTTATTTTCTTTTCCTTCTTTGCTGGGGCGTGAGAGCAGCTTTTATTGCCCATTCTTGTGGTGAGTCGCCTCCTTGAGCTGCTGCAGTTCGTGTGGTGTAGGTACACCCACAGTGCTGTTAGGAAGGGAGTTCCAAGATTTCGATTTGGTGACAGTGAACGAATGTGATATATTTCCAAGTCAGGATGGTGAGTGACTTGGAAGGACTTTGCAATTATTGGCATTTCTATGCCTCTGCTGCCTTTCTCCTTCTAGATGATAGAGGTCTCGGGTATGGAAGGCGTTGTTGAAGGAGCCTTGTTGAGTTGCTGCAGTGCATCTTGTAGACACTGCTGCCACTCTATGCTGGTGGCGGAAGGGGTGAATGTTTAAGTTAGTGAACAGGATGCTGTAATCAAGCGGGGCCATTTTATCCTTAATGGTGTTGAGCTTCTTGAGTGTTGCTGGCGCCGCACTCATCCAGACAAGTGGAGAGTCTTCCATCACACTGACTTGATGTGGAAATGCCGGCGTTGGACTGGGGTGGGCACAGTAAGAAGGCTCACAACACCATGTTAAAGTCCAACAGGTTTATTCGGAATCATAAGCTTTTGGACGCTGTTCCTTCCTTTGGTGACTTGTGCCTCGTAGACAGTGGACAGGCTTTGTGTCGCTCAGGGGGTGTGTTACTCTCCATAGGATTCCCAGTTCCTGAGCTGTTGTGGTGGCCACAGTATTTATATGGCTGGTCCAGTTCAGTTTCTGGTAATCCCCCAGGATGTTGATGTTGGGGAATTCCATGATGGCAATGCCATTGATTGTCAAGGGCGGGAAGTTTTGTTCCTGATTTACACTCCCTGTATTACATGAGCACAAAGGCCCACTAGAAAATATTGCTGGAAAGTGGGTTAAAGTGGAATTGCAATGGCTGCTGCCAGTTAATTGGGCCAATGCGTCCTCATCTTCAGAGACTTTTCTCTGATGTGGTCTCATTAGTGCCACTCATTAGAGGATCTGTGGGAGTGCGGACGGTCACGGACTCCACTCTGGAACCCATCCAGCTGCAGCAGCTGCCTGCTATCTACCCAGATCTCAAAAGAAACTGCAAATAAGCACTCCTTAGACCGAGAACACGGTCTGGGGGGAAGAAAGCAGAGAGGGAGGGGAAAGGGGGAAGAGAAGAGACAGGGAATTAATTGAGGGATGAATGAGAGTGGTTGGGGGGGGTTGGTGAAGAGGGAGGGGGATAGAGAGACAGTGGAGGAAAGGGGAGGAGGTGGAGAAAGAGAGAGGTGGAGGAAAAGGAGGGAGCAAGAGAGGTGGAGGAGAGGGAGGGGGAAGAGGGAAAGGGAGGGGTGGGGGAGAAAGAAGGAGGCTGACCTTTGCTCTGTCGACAGCTCTGACTTTTTAAGCGAATGTGGGTTTGATCACAGGAGATAAAGCTGCATTTTCTTCATTTTAATGTCCTGTGGGGACCGGGTTTCTGGACTGACTTTGATTGTTGCTTTTACTCTGACAGCGGTTTTCTTTTTGTGGTTGCGAGATGGTTAGAGTTTGCGGTACTTTAGCAAAATAAACAGGGAGATTTTCAACAGGGAGAGTCACGTCTTTGAAACGTTTTTTCAGCAAGTGCAACAGCTGCAAACAAACCATTAGGACTCATTTTAACTGTAAGCTTTTGGCTGATTTTCGGAAAGATTTTATCATGGTGGCCGTGACTGGGAGTGAGTGAATCCCACAGTCGTGCTGCATCAGTAAAGGTTCACCAAAGCCACTCGACGCTTCTGTTAACTTACCCACCTATCAAGGTACTTCCTTGTCATTTGTGGAGCAGTACAGGGGCACAGTGGTTAGTACTGCTGTCTCACAGCACTGGGAACCTGGGTTCAATTCCCGGCTTGGGTCACTGCCTGTTTGGAATCTGCACATTCTCCCCATGTCTGCGGGGGTTTCCCCCGGGTGCTCCAGTTTCTTCCCACACTCCAAAGATGTGCAGGTGTGGTGGATTGGACATACTAAATTGCCCCTTAATGTCCAAAGATGTATGGGTTAGGTGGATTGGCCGTGGTAAGTTTCCTCTTTGTGTCCCAAGATGTGCAGGTTAGATGGATCAGCCATGCTAAATTGACCTTTATTGTCCAAAGATGTATGGGTTAGGTGAATTAGCCATGGTAAGTTTCCCTTGAGCATCCCAAGATGTGTAGGTTAGGTGGATTAGCTAAGGTATATATGTGGGGTGACTTGGATTACGTGGGCCTGGGTAAGATGCTCTTTCAGAGGTCATCGCAGACGTGTTGGGTTGAATGACCTCTTTCTGCGCTGTATGGACTCTACGATTCAATGGTGTTACTGTCCCTCTTCCCACAAAAACTCTGTGCATATAAATCCCATTCTTGACAAATGCCATGAATAAATGATCCTGTCCACCAAAATACACAGGAAAATCTTTCAAGATTAATTTAAGACTGACAGTTCTGATGAAAGGATTTTGAAACATTATCTCTTGTGTCTCTCTGCGCAAAGGCTGGGTCATTTCAGCATCCTTACTCTGCTGTCCACACCCACGATCCCCACACACTCCCTCTTCTGCAGACAGTTATGTTTTCCCAGACGAATGTCCATTGCCAATTCCATGACTGCAGACGCACTCCCAGATTGGGCTGAGGTACCATCTCAGGTTTGGTTTAACTTCATGAGATCTTCTCATGTTTTCATCCAGCTCCCCCACTTAAACGCTATTTGCCCCATCTCCTCCCATATTCTCAAACAACCTCACCCATACCTTCATTACCTCTGGTCTTGTCTATTCCAACACACTGCTGGCTGTCCTCCCACATTCTGCCCTCCCACATTCTGCCCTCCTACATACCCGCACCATCCAGAACTCTGCCTCTTGTTTTCTAACTTAAATCCCTGTGCTTGCTCACATACATTTTCTCTCAATCAGGCAACGTCTCAATTTCAAAATTCCTGGTTTTCAAATCCCTGCAAGGCCTCCAAAACCACAACCCCTCAGAAACCAGGAAATTTGGCATGTCCGC
Organism: Carcharhinus amblyrhynchos; assembly: GCF_965287045.1. Lineage (NCBI taxonomy): Eukaryota > Metazoa > Chordata > Chondrichthyes > Carcharhiniformes > Carcharhinidae > Carcharhinus > Carcharhinus amblyrhynchos. The sequence continues at coordinate 6,310,938 of NC_137357.1, forward strand.
CTCGATTCTCACCAACGTTTACAGATGCCCCATAGAAAGCATTCTTTCTGGTTGTATCACAGTTTGGTATGGGCTCCTGCTCTGCCCAAGATCGAAAGAAACTACAGAAAGTTGTGAATGAAGCCCAGTCCATCACGCAAACCAGCCTCCCATCCATTGACTTCCCGCTGCCTTGGGAAAGCAGCCAGCATAATCAAGGATTTCACACACCCCAGACATTCTCTGTTCCACCTTCATCTCTCGGGAAGAAGAACCAAAAATCTGGGTACCAACCGACTCAAGAACAGCTTCTTCCCTGCTGCCAGCAGACTTTTGAATGGACCTACCTCAGATTAAGTTGATTTTTCTCTGCACCCCAGCTATGACTGTAACACTACATTCCGCACTCTCTCCTTCTCTATATACGGTATGCTTTGTCTGTATAGCGCACAAAACGCAACGCCTTTCACTGTATCCCAATACATGTGACAATAATAAATCAAACAACACTTTTCACTGTATCCCAATACATGTGACAATAATAAATCAAACAATACTTTTCACTGTATCCCAATACATGTGACAATAAATCAAACAGTACTTTTCACTGTATCCCAATACATGTGACAATAATAAATCAAACAATACTTTTCACTGTATCCCAATACATGTGACAATAAATCAAACAATACTTTTCACTGTATCCCAATACACGTGACAATAATAAATCAAATTAAATCAAATCAAAACGAAAGGGACAACCCTTTACAACCGAGATGAGGAGGAGTATCTTCAGCCAGAGAGTTTGGTGCATTGCCACAGGTGCTTGTGGAGTGTATTTAAGACAGAGATAGACAGGTTCTTGATGAAAATGAGGGAGAATGGGGTTGGGAAACATCAGCCATTGTCGAATAGCGGAGCAGACTCGATAGGCCGAATGGCCTAATTCTGCTGTTATATCTCCTGGTCTTATGGAAGAAGCTTCTCGCACAGCAGGTTGAGGACTGTCTGATACTGAAACATCTCTCAACAGAGAGTGTGGTTAGGGCCTGCACTAACACACTGACAGTGTGTCGGGCTGCTTGGGGTGTCTGCTGCTCGGACTAACTTTGAGGGTCAGGAAGAGGATGGGTGAGCTTGAGCAGATCCCACTGCAACCTGTCAATTATTTCTACCAAATGCTGGTCCTTCCTGGTGGCACAGTACTGCTGCCTCACAGCGTCAGGGACCCGGGTTCAATTCTGGCCTTGGGTCACTGTCTGTCTGGAGTTTGCATATTCTCCCCGTATCTGCACGGGTTTCCTCCGGGTGCTCCGGTTTCTTCCCACAGTCCAAAGGTTAGGTGGATTGGCCATGCTACATTGCCCCTTAGTGTCAGGGGATTAGCAGGGTAAATGTGCAGGGTTACCGGGATACAGCTTTGTTGTCGGTGCAGACTCGGTGGGCTGAATGGCCTCTTTCTGCACTGTAGGGATTCTATGATTCTAATGATGGAAGTAGCGTCAAAGAAATGTGAAGGAAGAAAAGCAGAGATCACATGCTTTACAGTCACAATGCTGGATAGAGAGCAGATCACCTCCTTACTCTGCCTCCTAGTAGACAGAGACTTTCTCCCCAATTCCTTCACAGAAGATTGTTTTAGGCGACTTTTTTTTATTCATTCGTGGGACATGGGTGTCGCTGGCTGGGCCAGCATTTATTGCCCATCCCTACCTAGTTGCCATTGGAGGACAGTTGAGAGTCAACCACATTGCTGTGGCTCTGGAGTCACATGTAGGCCAGACCGGGTAAGGACGGCAGATTTCCTTCCTTGAAGGGCATTAGTGAACTAGGTGGGTTTTTCTGACAATTGACAATGGTTTCACGGTCATCAGTAGATTTTTAATTCTAGATTTTTTAAATTGAATTCAATCTCTCCATAGGCGATTGCGGGATTTGAACCTGGGTCCCCATAACACTAGCTGAGTTTCTGGATTAATAATCTCACAATATTACCACTATGCCATTGCCTCCCCGTTATTTCAGCCCCCTGTATTCCTGTGTCTGAATCTCCAAATTGTAGACTATCTCTGAAATGTGTGTGTGTGTGTGTGTGTGTGTGTGTGTGTGTATGTGTGAGTGTGTGTGTGCGCGCAATAATCCCATTCAAAGCCATGTGATTTCAGGAGCTTGATTACGTTAACCATGAAATGAAAATTGACCTTACCACTTTTGTTTGAAAATCATCTGATAGTGGGGGACAGGGTGCAATATCTTCCGTGTCTTCGATGATCTTGAGGACATTCTGCAGCTCATTTGCTGTTGGATAACAGTAGAGTTACTTTGCAGTATTGGAGGAGTTAAGAAGGTTTGGGTAGTCTTCAATGATTTACTGACAATGCATCCCTACCATGTGCTAGTTCTTGTCGAGAGTGTCCAGCACAGACTTCTTTCTGGGAAAGTGGCAGTGATGTCAAAGATGAAGCAATGATTGGATGGTTTGACAGGTTGGAGGGGCTGTATAGCCCATTCTTGCTCCCAGAAGGCCAAAGTATACATGTAATCCCTCACCCTCCAATCAGCCACCCAACCCCTTGTGAGAAGGTGACCAAGCCCCAAGACACTTGGAATATAGTGTTCAATTCTGGTCGCCACACTACCAGAAGGATGTGGAGAGGGTACAGCAAAGATTTACCAGGATGTTGCCTGGTATGGGGGGCATTAGCTATGAGGAGAAGTTGAAGAAAATTGATTTGTTCTCACGGGAATGACAGAGGTTGGGGGGCGACCTGATAGAAGTCCACAAGATCATGAATGGCATGGACAGAGTGGATAGTCAGAAGCTTCTTCCCAGGTTGGAAGAGTCAACTACTAGGGGCACAGGTTTAAGGTGCGAGGGACAAGGTTTAAAGGAGATGTACGAGGCAGGTTTTTTACATAGGGGGTGGTGGGTGCCTGGAACTTGCTGCCAGAGGAGGTAGTGGAAGTGGATATGACAGTGACTTTTAAGGGGCGACTTGACAAATACATGAATAGGATGGGAATAGAGGGATATGGTCCCCGGAAGGGTAGGAGGTTTTAGTCGTGGTCGGTGCAGGCTTGGAGGGCTGAATGGCCTGTTCCTGTACTGTAATTTTCTTTGCTTTTTGTTCTTTGAGTCAGCCTTCCACCCCTGGACCAGATCATGTTGTGGCACGATGGCACAGTGGTTAGCACTGCTGCCTCACAACAACAGAGACCTGGATTCGATTCCCGGCTTGGGTCACTGTCTGTGCGGAGTCTGCACGTTCTCCCCATGTCTGTGTGAGTTTCCTCCAGGTCTCCGGTTTCCTCCCACACGCGAAAGATGTGCAGGTTAGGGGGATTGGCCATGCTACATTACCCCTTAGTGTCAGGGGGATTAGAAGGGTAAATATGTGGGTTAAGGCTCGGGTGGGATTGTTGTCAGTGCGGGCTCGATGGGCCAAATGGCCTCCGTCTCCACTGTAGAGATTCTATGAGCACTATAGTCAGGAGCTCATAACTTTGGTGATGTCACCAAGTGCATTACCCACAAGTGCGGGGATGTAGCTCACTCTTGCTAACACTATCCTCCAACATGTGCATCCCCAAGCAAACCCAACACCTCTGTAGGCCCTTTCACAGACAACGAAGTCCGATTGAAGTACAGTCCCTGTTGTCATGTCAGAAAGGCGACCTCCAGCTTACGCACAGCAAGGTCTCACGTACAACTACGCAAGCATAACTGGCTGATCAAAGGATTGGGTGGCACAGTGGTCAGCACTGCTGCCTCACAGCACGAGGGACCCGGGTTCGATTCCCAGCTTGGGTCACTGTCTGTGTGGAGTTTGCACACTCTCCCCGTGTCTGCGGGGGTTTCCTCCGGGTGCCCCGGTTTCCTCCCACAGTCCAAAGATGTGTAGGTTAGGTGCATTGGTCATACTAAATTGTCCCTTAGTGTCCCGGGATGCATAGATTAGAGGAATTAGGGGGGTAAATATGTGGGGTTCCAGGGATCGGGCTTAGTGGGATTGTTATTGGTGCAGATTCGATGGGCCAAACGGCCTCCTTCTACACTGTAGGGGTTCTACGATTGGCCAGGACACTGGGGATGGTTCGCCTGCTCCTCCTTGAAGTAACGTCATGGGATCTTCTACATTCTCCAGATGGCAGACAGGGCCTTGGTTTGACATCTCAACTGAAAGACAGTGCAGCACTCCCTCAGCACTGTCAGCCAAGATTTTGTGCTGAAGCCTCTGGGGTGGGACTTACACCCACCACCTCCTGATGCAAGAGGGCCAATAACCACTGAGGCACACAGATTTTTCTCGATTCACTGGCCCTCAGCAGGTCGGTATTGCAGTGACTCTACCTGAGGGTCACTGGACAATGAAAGGGAGTCCCACCTACCGTGCGCAGGGATCTGCATCTCCGGCCGGTTCTCCGTCAGGGTAACGCAGCTCATGAACATGTAATCTGCATCCTCGGCTGGCACTGGAACACAAGAGAATCTCACGGAACAGCTGCAACCGTTGCTTTGCTACGCACACAAGTACTTGTTTGGAAAACTCTCTCCTCTTTGCAAACTCTGAAAGTCCCTGCTTATTAAGGAAGGAGGCCTTGCTGACCAAGCTCGGTCCCTCACTGTGTGCTGCCGAAGCAAACTCAAATCACCGCCTCTCCCCCCCCGTCACCACTGTGCCGCCTTTCCCGACACAGCCAAGGCAGGATTGGGGTTTCAAATCGTTTGCTCATGGAGCGAGCTGTGAATTCGTTCCACAAGCGAACAAAAATATGTTTTGGGTTAAATCTGGCTTTCAGCTTCGAGCAGGAGTCAGAAATGGGACCTGGATGGGGGCCAGGTGAGAGCTGGGTTAGTGTGATAAGCAGAAGCTCATTCTACCCCGAGGCAAAAAAGAAAATCAAGCAAAATCTGTGCGATTGGAAGACAGCTCATGGTCCAGTGCCGCTGAAAACCTTTGATCTCCATCTTTCAAAGAGAGGGAGAGGGGAGAACACAAAGACCGAGATTCTTCAGCCTCCCAGCTGTGTGTTTCCCCACTGGGCGGGAGGTGGCGTGTTGTTTTGCCGGCAGCAGGGTTCTCCAGTCCCGCTGCTGTCCATGGGAATTCCCATTGAGGTCACTGGAAATCCGCAGGTGGGGGAACGGAGAACCCCTCCAGCGTGGAATTCCGATCAAAAACCTTCACCCTGAGGGATTCCGCGGCAACGTGAGTTCACAGAATCGTAGAACCCCGACAGTGCCGAAAGAGGCCCTTCGGCCCATCGAGTCTGCACCGACCACAATCCCACCCAGGCCCTATCCCCATATCCCGGCTTATTTTACCCACTAATCCCTCTAACCTACGCATCCCAGGACACTAAGGGGCAACCTTTAACGTGGCCAATCAACCTAACCCACACATCTTTGGAGTGTGGGAGGAAACCGGAGCAGCCGGAGGAAACCCAGGCAGACACGAGGAGAATGTGCAAACTCCACACAGACAGTGACCCGAGCCGGGAATCGAACCCAAGTCCCTGGAGCTGTGAAGCCGCAGTGCTAACCACTGTGCTACCGTGCCGCCCAAAATGAAGCTTATTTATTCGTCATAAGTAGGCTTACATTAACACTGCAATGAAGTTAATGTGAGAATCCCCTTGTCACCACACTCCGGCACCTGTTTGGGTTGCACTGAGAGAGAATTTAGCCCCTAACCAGCACCGAAAGACTGTGTTACACGACGACAGGCAAACGCTACGTACTGAATCTGGATTCCTCGGCGCAGGGATTCCCGTTCAGCTCCTGAAGCAACTCTGCCACTGACTCCTTCTTCGACTCTGCCACGCAGCTTAAACTCTCCGTGTCCAACACCCTGAGGAACGATTGCAACTCCGAGAATAACTGATCCAGATCTGTGGAGAAAGCAGGGGGGGATGTTAAATCCTGCAGCGTGGCCTCACCTCCGCTCCTCCCCCCCCCCACCACCAGTCATTGCTAAACTCACAATGGGAGCCCACTCATCCAATCCGCATCAATAACCCAGGAGACATAACATTCGAAGAATGGGGGGGTTACGCAAAGCGCAGTTGCTGACCGTGGTGGTGGTGGGTGGGTGAGGAGGGGTGTGCACAACTCGGATGGGCTGAATGGCCTTTTTACAGGCTCACGGAATCCCAACGGTGCAGAAGGAGGCCATTTCGCCCATCAAGCCTGCACTGACAGCAATCTCACCCAGGCCCTATCTCTGTAACCCCACGTATTTACCCAGCTAATTCCCCTGACACTAAGGGGCAATTTAGCCTGGCGAATCAACCTAACCCGCGCATCTTTGGGCACTAAAGGACAGTTTAACATGGCTCATCCACCTAACCTGCACATCTTTGGACACGAAGGGACAATTTAGCATGGCCAATCCACCTAACCTACACATCTTTGGACACTAAGGGACAATTTAGCATGGCCAATCCACCTAACCTGCACATCTTTGGACACTAAGGGACAATTTAGCATGGCCAATCCACCTAACCTACACATCTTTGGACACTAAGGGACAATTTAGCATGGCCAATCCACCTAACCTGCACATCTTTGGACACTAAGGGACAATTTAGCATGGCCAATCCACCTAACGTGCACATCTTTGGACACTAAGGGACAACTTAGCATGGTCAATCGACCTAACCCGCACATTTTTGGACACTAAGGGACAATTTAGCATGACCAATCTTCCTAACCCGACATCTTTGGACACTCAGGGATAATTTAGCATGGCCAAACCGCTTAACCTGCACATCTTTGGACACGAAGGGGCAATTTCCCACGACCAATCAACTTAACCATCTTTGGACTGTGGAAAGAAACTAGAGCACCCAGAGGAAGCCCATACAGATACAAAGGAGAAACTGCAAACTCCACACTCAAACACACACTGCAAACTCAACCAAGTTGGGAATCGAACCAGGGTCCCCGGCACTGTGAGGCAGCAACGCTAACCACTGTGCCACCGTGCCACCCTTTTCTCATTTCCTCCCGTTCCTTCCTGAGGGCAGTGAGTATTTGCAGGCCCACAGGGTCTGGTCCCCTAACCCAGGCGCCCATCTTCGTCTGTGAGGAATGACAACTGAGTGGGAACACCACTGACAACCTTGCTCTTCCTCCAACCCTCCTCTGATTCTGGCCTCTGGGGTATCCCCTGATTTTAGCCCTCCACCACCGGCCGTGCCCCTGAGCTCTGGAGTTCCCTCTCTGACCTCTCCGTCTTTCAAGACACTCACCTGAGACGTTTGAGTCTGAGAGAGGCGTGTTTTATATATATATAAATAAATACAAGTTGGTTGTTGAGGGCTGTTCTGGAGAGCTGGGAGCAGGTGATACAATGGAGAGCTTGTGGCACTCAGGAGATGGTGGGTGGGTGGAGGGGTGCTCAGGAGACAAGAAAAGCAAAGAAAAAAGATAGGTTTTGTTGTTCTGTCGGTCGATTTTCATTAGCTGTGAAGCACCATCAAGAGCATTGTCTCTGATCTAGATTAAACCCCCTCGCATTGTGGCTCCCCACAGTACCAATCTTGTCTCATTCATACAGTCGACTGAACAAGTGACTGTGTGAGGAGAATGAATGGTCTTTTTAGTCTGTGCCTCCATGAAAGAAAGTTCACAGCTTGGACAGCGGCTGAATGAAGCAGTTTATAAACACCAGAGTATCTCAGCGTCCGTCACAAAGAATCTCATTGTCAACTCACAATCATTTCTGCATCTCCCTGTGCGGTGGGGAGGGTGTGCGAGGAAAAGGAATCTGTGGGCTGTGGAGGTAGCCGTGCCACAAGAGTAACCTGACATGGTGATCCGAGGCTTCCTACAGCTCTTAACCTTTCAGGCCACTCTGCTGGCTGGTGACCCTGACACATTGTCGAGCTGGTTTCAACCAGAAGCATCGCATGGCTGTCCTTTGCCTTAAGTATTTTCAGAAAAGCAGAAACAAAGGAGCTAAAGTGAATGACTCCCGTGATATTGTCCGTTCCGCGAGGCTGGCTGACACATTTCAACCACTGCCATAGAATCTGGCAGCACAGGAGGAGGCTGTTTGGCCCATCGTGCCTGTGCTGGCTCTGTGACAGAGACACCCCACAACTCGCTTCAACTCATCCATCACTGTACTGGAACCGGACAGGCACCGATGCGGCAATATGGCAAATTGCCCTGGCACGTTCCAGAATCATTGAATCCCTACAGTGCAGAAGGAGGCCATTTGTCCCATTGAGTCTGCACTGACAACAACCCCACCCAGGCCGCATCCCCCTAGCTCCACACATTCAGCATGGTGGCACAGTGGTTGGCACTGCTGCCTCACAGCACCAGGGACCTGGGTTCAATTCCCAGCTTGAGTCACTGTCTGTGTGGAGTTTGCGTGTTCTTCCTGTGTCTGTGTGGTTTTCCTCCAGGTGCTCCAGTTTCCACTCACACTCCAAAGATGTGTGGGTTAGCTGGAATTGGCCATGCTAAATTACCCCTTAGTGCCCCAAGATGTGCGGATTAGGTGGATTTGACATGCAAAACTTCCCATTAGTATCCAAAGATATGCAGGTTAGGTGGATTGGCCATGCTAAATTGTCCCTTAGTGTCCAAAGATGTGCAGGTTAGGTGGATTGGCCATGCTAAATTGCCCCTTAGTGTCCAAAGATGTGCAGGTTAGGTGGATTGGCCATGCTAAATTGCCCCTTAGTGTCCAAAGATATGCAGGTTAGGTGGATTGGCCATGCTAAATTGCCCCTTAGTGTCCAAAGATGTGCAGGTTAGGTGGATTGGCCATGCTAAATTGTCCCTTAGTGTCCAAAGACGTGCGGGTTAGGTGGATTGACCATGCTAAATTGCTCCTTAGTGTCCAAAGACGTGCGGGTTAGGTGGATTGGCCATGCTAAATTGTCCCTTAGTGTCAGGGGGATTAGCAGGGTAAATATATGGGGTTGTGGGGATAGGGCCTGGGTGGGGTTGTGGTCGATTGGCCGAATGGCCTCCTTTTGCACTGTGGGATTCTAGTCTATCATTGCACCGTTTCTTCTGGCTACCTGAAGCTTGGCAAGAGGGCTGATAAGAAAAAAGGGGCAAAGATAGAGGCACAGGAGAAGCAGAGAACAAAAGTGAAAATGAGCGAGGGAGGAAAAAGTGAGGTGTGATCGGTCATTGACAACAGCTCAGGGAAAAAATAATCCTACCGTATTGTGAAAGAGGAATTTCACCCCTGGTTTTAACAACAGCTCGCCCAGTCAGAGCGAGAGAATAACAAATCAGACAAACTGTCTCATTGAACATCAAGGAGCAGCAGTACAAATTATTCTCAAAGCAGCAACTAATTCTGAATGATGGGTCTGTGCATACAGCACTTCCATTGTAGCTGACGCAAGACACTGCAACGTGACACACTCCACTCATCCCACACTACAATAGTGACAGCAGGTCAACAACAATAATTTGCATTTGTATAGCACTTTTAAGGTTGCTCAGATGTCCTGAGGCGCTTTGTGGGAGCATTATCAACCGGAATTTGACACTGTGTCACTCAAGGAAATAGAATCATAGAATCCCTCCAGTGCGGAAAGAGGCCATTGGGCCCATCAAGTCTGCACAGACAGCAGTCTGTGTGGGTTTACTCCTGGTGCTCCGGTTTCCTCCCACAATCCAGAGATGTACGGGTTAGGTTGATTGGCCATGCTCAATTGCCCCTTGGTGTCAGGGGGATTAGCAGGATAAATATGAGGGGAATAGGGCCTGGGTGGGATTGTGGTTGGCGCAGACTCGATGGGCCAGATACCTCCTTCTGCATTACAGGGATTCTAAGGTTCTAATCCCACCCAGGCCCAATCCCTGTAACCCCACGTATTTACCCTGCTAGTCCCCTTGACACTGAGGGGCAACTTAGCACGGCCAATCCATCTAACCCGCACATCTTTGGAGTGTGGGAAGAAACTGGAGCACCCAGAGGAAACCCGCGCAGACATGGGGAGAATGTACAGGCTCTACTCAGACAGTGACCCAAGGCCGGAATTGAACCCGGATTCCTGGCGCTGTGAGACAGCAGTGCTAGCCACTGTGCCACCGCTACAAATCAAAGTGAAAGATTTTAAGGAATGAAGGAGAGAGGCAGAGATGTTTAGAGATGGCATTCCAGAGCTTAGGGCCTTGTTCATGAATGGTGTTTAAAATCCAGGCTCTTCAAGAAGGCAAGAATCAGATCTCACAGGGTTGCAGAGCTTGAGGCAATTACAGAGGCTGGGTAGGGGAGTGAGACACTGTGTGTGTGTGTGTGTGTGTGTGTGTGTGTGTGCAACGGTGAGAGAGACAGTATGTGAGAGAAAGTGTGTTAGAGAGAGAGTGTGTGAGAGAATGTGTGTGTGGAGAGAGAGAGTGTGTGTGTGTGTGTGAGAGAGAGAGAAGGAGTGAGTGTGCGTGTGTGTGAGAGAGAGAGAGAGGGAGTGAGTGAATATGTGTGTGTGAGAGGGAGTGAGTGTGTGTGTGTGTGTGTGAGAGAGAGAGAGAGGGAGTGAGTGAATGTGTGTGTGTGAGAGAGAGAGAGAGGGAGTGAGTGTGTGTGTGTGAGAGAGACTGAGAGGGAGTGAGTGAGTGTGTGTGTGTGAGAGAGAGAGTGAGAGGGAGTGAGTGTGTGTGAGAGAGAGAGAGAGGGAGTGAGTGAATGTGTGTGCGTGTGAGAGAGAGAGAGGGAGGGAGTGTGTGTGTGTGTGTGTGTGTGTGTGAGAGAGAGGGAGAGAGTGAGTGTGTATGTGTTTGTGTGTGAGAGAGAGAGAGTGTGTGTGTGTGTGTGAGTGTGTGAAGGTTGTAACATTTTAAGTCAAGACATTGCCGGATTGAGAACCAGTGCAGGTCAGTGAGCACAGGAGTAATAGGTGAGTGGGAATTGATGCAAGTACTTCAAAATAACTCAATGACAGTAATGTACTTTGGGACGCACCCGCGATTGTGTAAAGACATGATAGAAATGTCCTTTCACATAGCAACGTTCAAACATTGCAGCTTCTCAGGGATGCAGAGAGGGCTTCAGAGAAAGAGGTACACTTGGAAAGCAGAAAGGGTTACTGGACGAGTGACTTACTTTGTAATGAGCCTTTGTTGAATTTATAGTGTGTTTTGTTCTCTGAAACTCTGTTAATCCATTTTAATGACCAACAGAAGGAATACTTGACATTCTTCCTTTGAAATATTCAAGAAGCCCACTCAGCTAATAGGGTACTTGCTGTTTTCTTGCCTCCCAACCTACCTTGTCTACATTATCTGCACATGAAACAAAAAAGATCCAAGTTCAGTGCATTCCTCCATTCTTAACTGGCTTGTAAACAAAAGAAAGTTCCAGCCAAAGCGCCACTCATTTCCTAACTTGTTTTGCAAACTCCGCCAGTGCTGTGTTTCACAACTTCCAAGCGGGGAGAGAAGTAAGCACATTAACCGTCTCCACCAGACCATCCATAATCATTTGCACATTTCAGGATTCCTGTCACAAGGCATCTGTGAACCTTATTACTCCCCGGTTCTGTTTCCCAGAGGCACCAACTCTCACTGAGGTAACATTTCCTTGCCAGATGTTAGCGGGCCCCCGGTACCTTCCCAGCTGTATCTCGGCCAGGGAATGTACTTCAGCCACTGTGATCCTGTCCTTTCTGATGGCAGTGGCTGGACTCTGCTTAGCGAGGCCCAAGGATTCAGCCTGAACTTTGCCCTCCATCGTTCAGCATTGCCCAGCGTAATCAGAGCGGCAGCTAACAGGGCAAAGGCCAGGGACCAAGCCTAGTACCTTCTGATCTTCCTGCCTCAATACCTGGCCATTTTCCATTGACCATCAGACCACAAGATGTAGGGGACAGAAGCAGACCGTTTGGCCCATCGAGTCTGCTCGGCCATGCACGGTGGCACAGTGGTTTTTACTGCTGCTTCACAGCTCCAGCAACCTGGTTTGGATTCCTTGTGTGGGTTCCCTCCCAGTGCTCCAGTTTCCTCCCACAGTACAAAGATGTTCAGGTTACATGCATTATCCATGCTAAATTGCCCCTTAGTGTCCAAAGATGTGTAGGTTAGGTGGATTGTCCATGCTTAATTGCCCCTTAGTGTCCAAAGATGTGCAGGTTAGGTGGATTGGCCATGCTAAATTGCCCCTTAGTGTCCAAAGATGTGTCGGTTAGGTACATTGGCCATGCTAAATTGCCCCTTAGTGTCCAAAGATCTGCAGGTTAGGTGCATTGGCCATGCTAAATTGCCCCTTGGTGTTCCAGGATGTGTCGATTCGAGGGATTAGCAAGCAAGTGTGTGGAGTTACAGGGATCAGGCCTAGTTGGGATTGTTGTTGGTGCAGACTTGATGGGCCGAATGGCCTTCTTTTGCGCTGTATGATTTCTATGATTCTATGAGATTTGACAACTGTTGTGGAGTTCCCAAGTCCTCACGTGAGCCCAATTCCTTTTGCTATTTTGTTTTTGCCTTTTCTGAACCTCAACACACGGGGCAACCCTCTGTAGATTTTCTCAGTTTCCTCCCGATCGGCGCATGTTTATAATCGCTTGTTGCCTTGTAGGCACTTTCCTGAAATAACAACGAAAGTAGAGTTCAAATCTCGCTCTGGCTCGTAAATCACCCATTTATGCACTGACATGCAAAAACAGAAGTTGTTGGGTTGTTGTAAAAATACAACTGGTTCACCGATGTCGGGGAGGCAATTGCGCAGTCGTGTTGCTGCATTCATAATCCGAAGACCCAGAGTAATGCTCTGGGAACCCGGGTTTGAGTCCCACCATGGCAAATGGTGAAATTTGAATTCAATAAAAAAATCTGGAATTAAAGTTGATGACCATGAAACCATTGTCATAAAAACCCATCTGGCTCACCAATGCTCTTTAGGGAAGGAAATCTGTTGCCTTTACTGGTATGGCTTACATGTGACTCCAGAGCCACAGCAATGTGGTTGATTCTTAAATGCCCTGAGGGATGGGCAATGAATGCTGGCCCAGCCAACGACACCCACATCCCACAAACAAATAATTCTAAAAATGCCCTTCAGGATGGTGGATTTTACTTCCTTACCCAGTCTGGACTGTGCGTGACTCCAGATCCACCCCGTGACATGGAGTCTTAATGCCTCAGGGCAACTTGGGATGACTAAAGTTAAAAAGACACTTATTATTTATTAGTCACAAGTAAGCAATTAGGTTACTGTGAAAATCCCCCAGTCGTCACACTCCGGCTCCTGTTCTGGTTACACTGAGGGAGAATTTAGCACCTAACCAGCACGTCTTTCAGACTGTGGGAGGAAACCGGAGCACCCGGAGGAAACCCACGCAGACACCCCCAAAATGCTAGTCTATCAATGTGAAGCACAGGGCAGTGTTTACGAATAATAACACTGGATGTCCGAGGACAAGTAGATAACACACAGAAAAACTAAAGACTGTGCTTCAGACTGAACAATGAAAACTAACATCTCTTCAAACACGATGTTAAACCCTTTTTCAGCAGACAAAGGGGATGGATAAATAAGGAACTCTCAGCCCAGCTGTTGCAGTTACTGAATCATTGCACTGTCAACGTTGAACTAAATATAGATTTAAAGCCAAGAGGTCCTTGGCTGTCAGAAAGAGCTTTGGTTACTGTCTGTACAGAGCTTCTTTCTCACAGTCCATATTAAACGCATTAATGCCCCTCATGTTAACCGAAGCTCAGTAACCAGATGCAGTGTTCAGCGGTGCCCCTGGGGGGTGGGCTGGGGAGTGGTCTAACCACGAGGGGATTGGAACACACAAGGACCATCGAACTTTTTAGTACAATCATGGCCCATCTTGGGTTTCAAGTTCATTTCCCACCTCCCCCCATTCCCCATATCCCCTGAGAGACCAAAAGTCCCTCTACCCCAGCCTTAAATGTATTCAACAATGGAGGACCCACAACGCTCGATGCTCGAGAATTTCAAAGATCCAGATCATTACGAGTGGGGAAGTTTCTCCTCAAAGAGTTTTCTTTGCAGAGGTGTTGGTAATCTCTAAAGTCAGAATCATCTCAGCTGCCAAATACTACATCAAGCTGAGTCGGTGAATGCACCGACTCGATTGATATCAAATGTCAAATCTTGACATTATGATCTCATACAATGTAGAAGGAGGCCATTCAGCCCATCGAGTCTGCGCTAACCACACTCCCACCCTAGCCCTGTAACCCGAAGCATTTACCCTAGCTAATCCTCCTGACATTAAAGGGAGAATTTAGCATGGCCAGTCCACCTAACCTCCACATCTTTGCACCGTGGGAGGAAACCCACACAGACATGGGGAGAATGTGCAAACTCCACGGACAGTGATCCAAGCACAGAAATCGATCCCGGATCCCTGGCGCTGTGAGGCAGCAGTGCTAACCACTGCGCCACCAAAATTAGCGGGAAGAAAGAGAGAGGAACTCTTTAATCATGTTAATCTTCCACACTCAAGGGCTCCTGTTTAGCAAGCGGTCCTCAAAATTTAACCCTTTAGCAGTTCTAACCACTTGCCATCCCCCTATTGAATATTCTGGCAGGAACAGATGAGGTTGTTGCTTCCAGTATCATATTTGGAAATGAGCTGTTCTTGTGACAGCCTACCCCAGAACCCGTTAAAAATCAAACTAAACCAGGAATCACATCAGCAGCTTTGTCCCTGGTGAGCTGTCAGGTCAGTCAGTCAGCTGGATATGAATCATAGCTCCTATTTTTTGCACAGTCCAGTGGTTAAGTCCTTTACCTTTCGTGAACTGTTTTCATGAATGAAATTTGTTTGACTTCCCCAGTTGGCAATGTGCAGAGAAGTTCCTGAATTCCCTGGACTCAGCCGGTCTGGCAATACACTCCCTGCCAGCGCAGTCACGCTCACAGAGAGTGGAGCAGGAAGGCATTCAGTCCTTCAAACCTGCTTCGCCATTCAATGTGATCATGGCTCGCCTATCTCACCGCCATACTCCTTCAATGTCGAGAAATCCACCAATTTCTTTCTTAAGTACATGCAGTGACTTGTCCTCCAGATCCTTCTGCGGTAGTGAATCCCACAGGTTCACCATCCTCCGAGTGAAGGCGTTTCTCTTCCTCCCGATCTTACTCTATATCCTGAGACTGTAACCCCTCGTTCTAGATCCCGCACCCCCCACCCCCCCCCCCCCCCCACCCCCCCCCCCCCCACTCCTCAGCCAGAGCAAACAACATCCAGTCTGTCCAACCCTGTCAGAATTGGGCGGCGCGGTGGCACAGTGGTTAGCACTGATGCTTCATAGTGCCGGCGACCCGGGTTCGATTCCCGACTTGGGTCACTGTCTGTGCGGAGTCTACACTTTCTCCCCATGTCCGTGTGTACTGGGTGCTCCAGTTTCCTCTCACACTCCAAAGATGTGCTGGTTAGGGGGATTGGCTGTGCTAAATTGTCTTAGTGTCAGGGGGTCTCACGAGGGTAATTGCATGGGGTGAGGGGAATGGGGCCTGGGTGGGATTGTGGTCTTCTGCACTGTAGGATTTTATGAATTTTGTACAATGAGATTCTCTGCCTCATTCTTCTAAATTCCAGTGAATTCAGGCCCAGTCGACCCAATCTCTCTCTCTCGTGTTCATGGGTGAAGTAGTCTCTAAACACAGTCTTTTTTCAGCCTGCGTCTCAAGCATGGACTGTACTCATCCAGAAAATCAAAACCAACATCATTCTTCCCCAATCTGATCCCTTTCCCAAGAAAATGCGGCAATGCTGCCATTCTGGGAATCAGACTGGCAAACCCTCACTGCACTCCTTCTGTGGCAAATATAGGTTTTCTTAGATGAAGGATGCATTGAAATAATCACAGAGTTACCAGGTCATTTCAATCTTTTACAGCAACCCACTCAAGCAACGGACAGAGAAATGTAGATGCAGTTTCTTTCAATGTGAATTAATCTCTGCAGGTTCCCTCAGTGCTCCGAGGGGCAGGAGAATGGGGAGCACAGAGTGGGCAAGAGAGGGAGAAAGTGGGGACGGGGGTAGAACATAAGAACATAAGAAATAGGAGCAGGAGTAGGCCATCTAGCCCTTCGAGCCTGCCCCGCCATTCAATAAGATCATGGCTGATCTGTCATGGCTCAGTTCCACATTCCCGCCCTCTCCCCATAACCCTTAATCCCCTCTCCTATCAAAAACCCATCAACCCGCATCTTAAAAATATTTAGCGAGGTAGCCTCCACCACTTCAACGGGCAGAGAATTCCAGAGATTCACCACCCTTTGAGTGAAGAAGTTCCTCCTCAACTCCGTTCTAAACCGCCCCCCCTTTATCTTGAGGCTGTGCCCCCTAGTCCTACTGTCCTTTCTGAGCGGGAAGAGTCTCTCCACCTCTATCCTATCCATCCCATTCATCATCTTATACGTCTCAATGAGATCTCCCCTCATTCTTCTAAACTCTAACGAGTACAAGCCTAGTTTATTCAGCCTCTCCTCATAGCTCAACCCCCTCAACTCCGGCATCAGCCTAGTAAACCTCCTCTGCACTCCCTCCAAGGCATGAGAGCAGAGAGACTTTCGGGATTTACTGAAAGAGAATTATTATTCATGTTGATGGACAGCTGAAGACTGGTGCCTCATTGTAAGGAAAGGAAAATGATTTTCCAAAACACAAGATCTAGAGTTTCCTTGTCCAGTGGAAGTTAGGAAGTGGGTGACTGGCTCCTGGAAACGGTTAGCAGCTGGATCAGATCTCACTTCCAGAATCACAAGACCTGGGAAAAACCTGCCTCAGGGAAGGAATGAGCTGCTGCTGCCAGCTCCGAGTTTTCGCCCACATCTGGAGGTTATTTCAAATGGATTTTCACTGGTCAAAACTGAGAATCACCGATGCTTGGAAGTGTTATTGGTTGAGAGATAAATAGTGGGCAAACCTCAGTGGAGTACATGTTCCAACACACACACACACTGACTCTCACTGGGGTACGGGTCCCACACGCACTGACTCTCCCTGGGGTACCGATCCCACACACACACTGACTCTCACTGGGGTACGGGTCCCACACACACTGACTCTCACTGGGGTACGGGTCCCACACATACTGACTCTCACTGGGGTACGGGTCCCACACACACTGACTCTCACTGGGGTACGGGTCCCACACATACTGACTCTCACTGGGGTACGGGTCCCACGCACACTGACTCTCACTGGGGTACTGATTCCACACACACTGACTCTCACTGGGGTACGGGTCCCACACACACTGACTCTCACTGGGGTACGGGTCCCACACACACTGACTCTCACTGGGGTACGGGTTCCACACGCACTGACTCTCCCTGGGGTATGGGTTCCACACACACTGACTTCCACTGGAGTACGGGTTCCAGACACACTGACTCTCACTGGGGTACGGGTTCCATACACACTGACCGTCACTGGGGTACGGGTCCCACACGCACTGACTCTCACTGGGGTACGGGTCCCACACGCACTGACTCTCCCTGGGGTATGGGTTCCACACACACTGACTCCCACTGGAGTACGGGTTCCAGACACACTGGCTCTCACTGGGGTATGGGTTCCATACACACTGACCGTCACTGGGGTATGGGTCTCACACACACACTGACCCTCACTGGACTATGGGTTCCACACACACTGACTCTCACTGGGATAAGGGCCCCCCACACACACTGACTCACACTGGGGTACCAGTCCCACACACACTGACTCTCACTGGGGTATGGGTTCCACACACACTGACTCTCACTGGGCTAGGGGTTCCATACACACTGACTCCCACTGGGGTACGGGTTCCACACACACTGACTCTCACTGGGCTTGGGGTCCCACACACACTGACTCTCACTGGGATACGGGCCCCACACACACTGACTCTCACTGGGGTATGGGTTCCACACACACTGACCCTCACTGGAGTATGGGTCCCACACACACTGACTCTCACTGGGGTACGGGTCCCACACACACTGACCCTCACTGGGGTAAGGATCCCACAAGCACTGACTCTCACTGGGGTATGGGTTCCACACACACTGACTCTCACTGGAGTACAGGTCCCACACACACTGACTCTCACTGGAGTACAGGTCCCACACACACTGACTCTCACTGGGGTACGGGTACCACACACACTGACTCTCACTGGGGTATGGGTCACACACAATGACCCTCACTGGGGTATGGGTCACACACACACTGACTCTCACTGGGATATGGGTCACACACACACTGACTCTCACTGGGATAAGGGCCCCACACACACTGACTCTCACTGGGGTATGGGTCACACACACTGACCCTCACTGGGGTATGGGTCACACACACACTGACTCTCACTGGGATATGGGTCACACACACACTGACTCTCACTGGGATAAGGGCCCCACACACACTGACTCTCACTGGGGTACCAGTCCCACACACACTGACTCTCACTGGGGTATGGGTACCACACACACTGACTCCCACTGGGGTACGGGTTCCATACACACTGACTCTCACTGGGATATGGGTTCCACACACACTGACTCTCACTGGGGTATGGGTACCACACACACTGACTCCCACTGGGGTACGGGTTCCATACACACTGACTCTCACTGGGCTAGGGGTTCCATACACACTGACTCTCACTGGGGTACGGGCCCCACACACACTGACTCTCACTGGGGTATGGGTTCCACACACACTGACTCTCACCGGAGTACGGGTCCCACGCACACTGACTCTCATTGTGGGTACGGGTCCCACACATACTGATTATCAATGGGGTAAGGGTCCCACGCACACACTGACCCTCACTGGAGTAGGGGTCCCACACACACTGACTCTCACTGGGGTATGGGTCACACACACTGACCCTCACTGGGGTATGGGTTCCACACACACTGACTCTCACTGGGATAAGGGCCCCACACACACTGACTCTCACTGGGGTACCAGTCCCACACACACTGACTCTCACTGGGGTACGGGTTCCATACACACTGACTCTCACTGGGCTAGGGGTTCCATACACACTGACTCTCACTGGGATATGGGTTCCACACACACTGACTCCCACTGGGGTATGGGTCCCACACACACTGACTCTCAGTGGGCTTGGGGTTCCATACACACTGACTCTCACTGGGGTACGGGCCCCACACACACTGACTCTCACCGGAGTACGGGTCCCACGCACACTGGCTCTCATTGTGGGTACGGGTCCCGCACATAATGACAATCAATGGGGTAAGGGTTCCACGCACACACTGACCCTCACTGGAGTATGGGCCCCACACACACTGACCCTCACTGGGGTAAGGATCCCACAAGCACTGACTCTCACTGGGGTATGGGTTCCACACACACTGACTCTCACTGGGGTACGAGTTCCACACACACTGACTCTCACTGGGGTACGGGTACCACACACACACTGACCCTCGCTGGAGTATGGGTCCCACACACACTGACCCTCACTGGGGTAAGGATCCCACAAGCACTGACTCTCACTGGGGTATGGGTTCCACACACACTGACTCTCACTGGGGTACGGGTCCCACACACACTGACTCTCACTGGGGTACGGGTTACACACACACGCTGACTCTCACTGGGGTACAGGTCCCACACACACTGACTCTCACTGGGGTACGGGTACCACACACACTGACTCTCTCTGGGGTATGTGTCCCACACACAGTGACTCTCATTGGGGTAAAGGTTCCACACACACTGACTCTCACTGGGGTACCGGTTCCACACACACTGACTCTCACTGGGGTACGGGTCCCACACACACTGACTCTCACTGGGATACGGGTCCCACACACACTGACTCTCACTGGGGTACGGGTGCTCCATGAGTCACAGAAGTTTACAGCATGGAAACAAGCCCTTCAGCCCAACTTGTCCATGCCGCCCAGTTTTAAGCTAATCCCAACTACCCGCGTTTGGCCTATATCCCTCTGTCTTACCCATGTAACTGTCTAAATTCTTTTTGAAGGACAAAATTGTACCCGCCTCTACTACTACCTCTGGCAGCTCGTTCCAGACACTCACCACCCTCTGTGTGAAAGAACTGCCCCTCTGGATCTTTTTGTATTTGTCCCCTCTCAACTTAAACCTATGCCCTCTAGTTTTAGACTCCCCTACCTTTGGGAAAAGGTGTTGACTATCTAGCTGATCTATGCCCCTAATTATTTCATAGACCTCTATAAGATCACCCCTCAGCCTTCTACGCTCCAGGGAAAAAAAATCCCTGTCTATCCAGCCTCTGCTTATAACTCAAACCATCAAGTCCCTGCGGCATCCTAATCCTAGTAGCATCCACGCTCTGCTGTGGGACTCGAACCCACACCTTTCTGATTCAGAGGCCTGAGCGCTTACCCACTGAGCCACAGCTGGCACCCAACACTATCTCCCCAGCCCCACTGACCCCTCCTAGAATTGCTGCCTCTGGATGATCTCAGCTCCTGAACCATAATTCCAAATGATTTTTCCTGGTATTCTGTCATTACTAAATATGCTGCAGGAAGATGGGTAACCGGGAAAGGTCTTGATTGTTTGAAAGCTCCAACTGTGACAGGAATCTTATCACACTGGATCTGTGTTTGATGAGGGCGCACTCCCCTGGGATAAGATCAATAAGAATAGAAGCTACAAAAAACTCTGAGACTGCTTCCTCACCCTTTAACACATACATGCGAGAAACACATTTGTTTTTGTTTCTCTCTGCGGATTCTTGACTTGGCGTTCAAACCGTTTCTATTTTTTCCTTGGCTCTGGGGGACGATAATGACAGCACAGTTGAGGAATTAAGAGAGGCATAAACAAACTTTCAAAGAGTCACAGTCAGCTTTGGCCTTACATGGAGAGTGACAGAGCGTGTGCAATGTTACTTTGTCAGATTCAGGAGGCTGTGCTGTGGGATTGGGAATGATTTCCTGCCCTTCCAGTCTGAGGGCCTTTAAACTGTGAAAATTCAGCCAGAAAAGAACTACTTTCAACATTTTCCAGGCCTACATTCTCTTCTTTAAAACTCCTGACCTCCATCTGCAACCCCCCAGTACCTGCCTCCCGTTCTCATTGACCATTGATCCTCACTGGGGTACGGGTCCCACACACACTGACTCTCACTGGGGTACGGATCCCACACACACTGACTCTCTCTGGGGTACGGGTCCCACACACACTGACTCTCACTGGGGTACGGGTCCCACACACACTGACTCTCTCTGGGGTACGGGTTCCACACACACTGACTCTCACTGGGGTACGGGTCCCACACACACTGACTCTCACTGGGGTACGGGTCCCACACACACTGACTCTCACTGGGGTACGGGTCCCACACACACTGACTCTCACTGGGGTACGGGTCCCACACACACACACTAACTCTCACTGGGGTACTGGTCCCACACACACTGACTCTCACTGGGGTACGGGTCCCACACACACACACTAACTCTCACTGGGGTACTGGTCCCACACACACTGACTCTCACTGGGGTACGGGTCCCACACACACACACTAACTCTCACTGGGGTACTGGTCCCACACACACTGACTCTCACTGGGTACGGGTCCCACACACACTGACTCTCACTGGGGTACAGGTCCCACACACACCGACTCTCACTGGGGTACGGGTCCCACACACAGTGACTCTCACTGGGGTACGGGTCCCACACACACAATGACTCTCACTGGGGTACGGGTCCCACACACACCGACTCTCACTGGGGTATGGGTCCCACACACACTGACTCTCACTGGGGTACGGGTCCCACACACACTGACTCTCATTGGGGTACGGATCCCACACACACTGACTCTCACTGAGGTAGGGGTTCCATACACACTGACTCTCACTGCGGTACGGGTCCCACACACACTGACTCTCACTGGGGTACGGGTCCCATACACACTGACTCTCACTGGGGTACGGGTCCCACACACACTGACTCTCACTGGGGTACGGGTCCCACACACACTGACTCTCATTGGGGTACGGATCCCACACACACTGACTCTCACTGAGGTAGGGGTTCCATACACACTGACTCTCACTGCGGTAAGGGTCCCACACACACTGACTCTCACTGGGGTACGGGTCCCACACACACTGACTCTCACTGGGGTATGGGTCCCACACACACTGACTCTCACTGGGGTACGGGTTCCATACACACTGACTCTCACTGGGCTAGGGGTTCCATACACACTGACTCTCACTGGGGTATGGGTCCCACACACACTGACTCCCACTGGGGTACGGGTCCCACACACACTGACTCTCACTGGGGTACGGGTCCCACACACACTGACTCTCACTGGGATACGGGTCCCACACGCACTGACTCTCACTGGGGTCCCACACACACTGACTCTCAATAGGGTATGGGTCCCACAGACACTGACTCTCACTGGGGTACGGGTCCCACACACACTGACTCTCACTGGGGTACGGGTCCTACACACACTGACTCACTGGGGTACGGGTCCCCAACACACTGACTCTCACTGGGGTACGGGTCCCACACACACTGACTCTCACTGGGTACGGGTCCCACACACACTGACTCTCACTGGGGTACAGGTCCCACACACACTGACTCTCAATAGGGTATGGGTCCCACAGACACTGACTCTCACTGGGGTACGGGTCCCACACACACTGACTCTCACTGGGGTACGGGTCCCACGCACACTGACTATCACTGGGTTATGGGTTCCACACACACTGACTCTCACTGGGTTATGGGTTCCACAGATACTGATTCTCACTGGGGTACGGGTCCCACACACACTGACTCTCACTGGCGTGCGGGTTCCACACACACTGACTCTCACTGGGGTACGGGTCACACACACACACTGACTCTCACTGGGATACGGGTTCCACACACACTGACTCTCACTGGGTTATGGGTTCCACACACACTGACTCTCACTGGGGTACGGGTCCCACACACACTGACTCTCATAGGGATGTGTGTTCCACACGTACTGACTGTCACTGGGGTACGGGTTACAGAAGCACTGTATCTGACTGGGTCCAGCTCAATTACAACAATTTAAAGCAATTCAGACAGAGCCCTGAACTTTACAAAGAGGGGCAAAGATTTCAAAAGCAAGGAGGTCATGAAGAAACTTTATAAAACACTTTTATAATTCACAATTCTGTACATTTCAGGGAGAAGGTGAAGGCTTTAGAGGGAGTGGAGAAAATAGTGATGAGAATGATTTCAGAGATGTTGCATGGGTAGATTGGAGAATCTTAGAGAAGCGAAGGATTCTCCAACGTTCATGGCAGAGACCCGGACAGAGCGGATAGAGAGAAGCTGTTCCCACTGGTGGGTGGCTCGTTGGTCTAGGGGTATGATTCTCGCTTTGGGCACAGTATTAGAATGCGAGAGGTCCCGGGTTCATATCCCGCACGAGCCCTGCATTTTCCTCAAGATAAAGGGGAGGCGGTTTAGAACGGAGTTGAGGAGGAACTTCTTCACTCAAAGGGTGGTGAATCTCTGGAATTCTCTGCCCGTTGAAGTGGTGGAGGCTGCCTCGCTAAATATTTTTAAGAAGCGGGTTGATGGGTTCTTGATAAGAGAGGGGATTAAGGGTTATGGGGAGAGGGCGGGAAAGTGGAACTGAGCCACAACAGATCAGCCATGATCTTATTGAATGGCGGGGCAGGCTCGAAGGGCTAGATGGCCTACTCCTGCTCCTATTTCTTATGTTCTTATGTTCTTATGAAGGATTGAGAAGCAGAGGGCTCAGACATAAGGGAACTGGCAAGTGGACCAAAAGTGACCTGAGGCACCAATTAGCTACAGTCTGCCGTAGCTATCTGGAAGGGTAGTGGGAGCAGATATAACCATGGTTTTCAGGTGGAATTCGATTGGTATTTGGAAGGAAAAACCTTTCAGGGTTCTGGGGAAAGGGCAGGGGAGTAGGGCCAGCTAAACTGCTGTTGCAGAGAGCCGAGTGGGGTCACCATGGGCTGAATGGACACAGAAAGAGGCCTGGGGCTGATTCAGGTAGAGATAGTGGCTTAAACAGGTAGGTCATCAAAGCAGACCCTGTCAGTAGCTGGTAATGTAAGCAGTAGATAGAGCCGGATAATGTCAGCAGACAGATGGGGCTCGATGGTACAGGTGGTGATGTTGGTAGGGTCAATCGCTTCATATCTGCTCAAGGTGCGCCACCCAACTGATAGTTTGAAGTAAAGCTAAATGAATCTTTAAGTTGGGGTTTTCGAAAAGATTTGTCAAAAGAAAAACAGCATCTTTATTAGGATCAATCTTCAATACGTCAAATGTCTTTGAAATGTCAGACTGTCTCCATGGTGAAGTCACACAGTGGCCTCTGGTTTGATGCAACATTGAGACAAACCCCAGTTTAGTAGGTAGGAGATTCATACTTTAACCACTTGAAGCATAAACTGATACAGTGAACTCTCATTTCAACAGCTCGACCCGAGGCAATGTGCACAGTCTTGCTTCCCTTATTTGGGAAAGATGTAGTGGCATTGGAGGCAGTTCAGAGGAGCTTCACTAGATTGTTTCCAGAGATGAGGGGTTTGTCATATGAAGAGAGATTGAACAGTTTAGGCCGATACTCTCTGGAATTGAGAAGAATGAGGGGAGATCAAATTGAGGTTTACAAGATGATAAAAGGTCTGGATAAAGTAGACATGCAGCAGATGCTTCCATTGGTGGGGCATTCTGGGATGAGAGGTCATAGTCTTAGGATAAGGGGCAGCAAATTTAAGACAGAGTTGAGGAGAAACTACTTCTCCCAAAGGGTTGTGAATTTGCTACCCCAAAATGTGGTGGGTGTTGGGATAGTGAGTAAATTTAAGGAGGAGTTAGTTTTTTTAAATGGATTGAAGGGTGATGGGGAGAAGGCAGGAAAATGGGGATGAGGAGCATATCAGCCATGATCGAATGATCCAGAAATGTGCAGGATAGATGGATTGGCCGTGCTAAATTGCCCCTTAGTGTCAGGGAGGAGTAGCTAGGGTAAATGCATGGGGTTAGGGGGATTGGGCCTGGTTGGGATTGTGGTCAGTGCAGACTCAATGGGCCAAATGGCCTCCTTCAGCACTCTATGATTCTATGAATGGCGGTGCAGACTCAATGGGCTGAATGGCCTAATTCTGCTCCTGTATCTCATGAACTTATGAACGATGGGGCGGGAGGA
The DNA here is from genome assembly GCF_965287045.1 of Carcharhinus amblyrhynchos. NCBI lineage: Eukaryota > Metazoa > Chordata > Chondrichthyes > Carcharhiniformes > Carcharhinidae > Carcharhinus > Carcharhinus amblyrhynchos. The sequence goes on from NC_137357.1 coordinate 6,336,091, forward strand.
GCAACGTAGGACTTGAAACAATATAGCTGTGCTTACCTGTGACCCAGCAAGTTCAATAAGAGGAGACCAAAGCGGAGGGGGGTGGAAATTTTAAAGGAAGAATGAGGGAATTGTGTTGGGTTACCGCAGTGCTAAAAGGAATACGTTATCCTTAGTTTCTAGCTCTGGGCCACAACTCCCCGTTCCAGAGATTGCAATCAGATCCGCTTGCCCTGCCTACCCCAACAACAAACAACAGGTTCAGCTGTTCTCCAGGGGATGGGAGAGTGGAGAACATTTCCGATTGCTGTACAATTATGATGCACATTCCGAGATTCAGATCTCTTCCGACGTGAGACTGCACTGGGCGGTGTGTTGTGTGGATGGAGCGTCAGAGAGAGCCAGACGATTTATTGCAGACCCGATCTTCAATTTTTTTTCCCACCTCTTCCTTGTTCCCCTGCCGACCTTTGCCTCTCAGCTGAAGCTCAATGCCAGTGTTCTCCTTGGAGAACAGCCAGCCTGGCCCCTTGGCACTGCTCGGTGCCTGGTGCCCCTTGGGCAGTGCCATCCCCATCCCCATCCTCCTGGGAGAGCCTTAATGGCCTCTGTCCCCACCAGAGAGGTGGACATATCTATTCCCTGTTGATGGGGGAGCCTCTCCTGGCTGGGGGAAGGGGAGGAGGGGTGCAGGGGCAGGGGGTAGGGACACTAGCAGGCATATTCAGCTGGTCGGGCAGCATCTACGGAGACAGAAATGTTTCCAGTCACTGACCTTTCATCTGCACAGTGAATAGTTCAAGATACAGTGGGTTCTGGGCTCGTGAAGGGAGCAACTCAACAGTACCTGGCATGGCCTAACCTGAAGGGCTATAATCCCACAAGGGCATGGACCAGAGGCTGAAAAGTGGGATGAGAAGGAGTGGCTAATATTTTCCCCCCTCTTTTATGGCTGACGCAGACACAATCATAAGCATTTCGTGGTTCTATGGAAAGGGGGAAGGCGGGAAAAGAACAAAAGGGAACATCTGTGCTGGGATGGAGTACAGGAGACATTAAAACATTCTTCCCATGTCTGCGTGGGTTTCTCCAGGTGTTCTGGTTTCCTCCCACAATCCGAAGCTGTGTGGTTTTGGTGCATTGGTCATGCTAAATTGCCCTTTAGTGTCCCAGGACATGTAGGTTAGAGGAATTTGCGGGGTAAATGTAAGTCTATAAGACTGGGAGCAGAATTAGGCCATTTGGCCCATCGAGTCTGCTCCGCCATTCAATCATGGCTGACTTTTTTCTCATCCCCATTCTCCTGCCTTTTCTCCATAACCCCTTATCCCCTTATTAATCAAGAACCTATCTATCTCTGTCTTAAAGACACTCAATGACCTGGCCTCCACAGCCTTCTGCGGCAAAGAATTCCACAGATTCACCACTCTCTGTTTTCAGGGATTGTCTCTTTAGCCTGAGGTTGTGGGGTTACAGGGATAGGGTCTGGGTGGGATTGTTGTCGGTGCAGACTCAGTGGGCTGAATGGCCTCTTTCTTCACCTGCAGTGCAGAAAGAATCATGGGGATTCTATGATTCATTGAGGAGTATCAGGTTTACTCACACCCCAGAATCTGGCTCTATACCTGAAGCAATCTGAGGAGTGGAGTTAAGTTTGTAAATAATCTGGTGAAGGGACACCGGCCCCTGAGTAGTTGTTTCAGAGGTGTTGTTCCTCGAGCACTGCAGCAAGCTAAGGATAGGGAAATCAAGCGTGGAGGCAAGGTAGAGAATGTGTTCATCTCCCCTGCCTCTCATCCTGTCTCAAACCTTCATAGCCAAGTACTAACTCTTTCAAACTTGGGACATGAACTCTTGACTTTTCCACAATATTTACCTTATCCGGTCTGGCCTACATGAGACTCCAGCGCCACAGCAATGTGATTAACTCTCAACTGCCCTCGGCCAACTAGGGATAGGCAATAAATGCTGGCCAGCCAGCGATGCCCATGTCCCATGAATAAATTTTTGTCCAATTCTCGCACTACCCAATCATTGCATTCACTTTGAACAAAGTCAGCATCTTTGCAGAACATTTAGCTTGTGCCAGCATCCCCTCCCACCAGAGCTCTGCAATGATACAAGTGCTTCTTATCATATGTCAGGGTGATGGCCTAGTGACATTATCACTAGACTATTAATCCAGAAACTCAGCTAATGTTCTGAGGTCCCGGGTTCAAATCCCACTCAATAAAAAAAAAACTGGACTCATTATATGGCTGCAGTAAATCAGTCACTGGAGAAAATTCACACAAAATACTTTTTGGAGCTGGTGGTGCAGTGGTGTTGTCTCTGAACTAGTAACTCAGAGACCCAAGGTAATGTTCTGGGGACCTGGATTCAAATCCCACCACATCAGATGGTGGAATTTGAATTGAATGGAAGATCTGGAGTTAAGAATTTACTGATGACCATGAAACCATTGTTGATTGTCAGAAAAACCCATCTGGTTCACTAATGTCCTTCAGGGAAGGAAATAGAACAGAGAACATAGAACAGTACAGGCCCTTCGGCCCTCGATGTTGTGCCGAGCTATGTCCAAACCCTAGATCAAGCTATCCCGCTCCATATCATTCTGGTTTGCTTCATGTGCCTATCCAATAATCGCTTGAAAGTTCCTCAAGTGTCGGACTACACTATCACAGCAGGCAGTGCATTCCACACCCCAACCACTCTCTGAGTAAAGAACCTACGTCGGACATCCCTCCTATATCTCCCACCAAGAAACTTATAGTTATGCTCCCTAGTAACAGCTACATCCACCTGAGGAAATAGCCTCTGCACGTCCACTCTATCTATTCCCCCTCATCATCTTATAAACCTCTATTAAGTTGCCTCTCATCCTCCTCCACTCTAAAGAGAAAAGCCCCAGCTCCCTCAAGCTTTCCTCATAAGACCTACCCCCCAGACCAGGCAGCATCCTGGTAAATCTCCTCTGCACTCTCTCCAATGCTTCCACATCCTTCTTATAGTGAGGTGACCAGAACTGTACACAATATTCCAAATGTGGTCTGACCAAGGCCCTGTATAGCTACAGCATAACCTCTTAAGCTCAGAACCCCCTGTTATCTGAAATCTGCCATCCTTACCCAGTCTGGCCTACATATGACTCCAGAGCCACAGCAATCTGGTTGACTCTCAACCGCCCTCGGGCAATAAATGCTGGCCCAGCCAGCGATGCCCATGTCCCACAGATGAATGAAGAAAAGATCTTTGGGAGGCTTTGAGGAAAAGCTTTTTTTTTTACGCAGAGGCCAGTGACAGTCTGGAATGCGCTGCTTGGGAGGGTGGTGAAGGTGGGAGAGTGGTGGGAGCAGGATGCCTCACATCCTTTAAAAATGATGTGGAGTTGTCGGCGTTGGACTAGGGTAGGCACAGCAAGTAGTCTCACAGCACCATGGTAAAAGTCCAACAGGTTTATTTGGTAGCACGAACTTCTGGGGCACGCTCACCTGATGAAGGGGCGGAGCGCCCCAAAAGCTCATGCTACCAAATAAACCTGTTGGACTTTAACCTGATGTTGTGAGACTACTGACTGATCCTGGGTGAGTATTTGGCACGCCATAACATTCAAGGCTATGGGCCAAGTACTGCCAAATGGGATTAGATGGGCAGGCCAGGGCCTTTCATGAGTCAGTGTGGACCCTATGGGCTGAGGGGCCTCTTCTGCACTGCAGTATTCTGTGATTCTGAATATTTGGATGACCTCCTGACTCACTCTGGAAATCCCAAGGGCACCTGGAGACAACATTTGGGCTCAGAGCACCCACAGGAACTGATAACGTCACCCCGAGACATTTCTCTTGCCTTTCATCTCACACAGCCTTTGATGCTCTCCCTTGTTCGATTGCCTCTGCATTTCAGTAATTTGTTGTGCAGTGAAAGTGACCCGCATTCCGTTCTAACCAGACTGGGAAACAGGAAATCAAGGGAACGAATTACGTTCCAGTGTTTGTAAACCTTCTCCCTCCGGCTCCGGGCCTCTGTCGCTCCTCATTTCTCCGGGCAGGACACTGTTTAGATAGAGAGGTCAAACTGCCTGCGAAATATCTCTTTGAACTCTGGGGAGATGAGGAATCAGTGGAAAGACAATCGTAGAGTGCAGAGGTTTCAGACTGGCAAAGGTTTGGTGAGACGTCATCAGAACAGATCAGAGATTAAGATTCTAGAATGGAGACAGCTCAGAAAGAGGCCATTCATCAAGGGGTGGCACGGCAGCACAGTCATTAGCACTGCTGCCTCACAGCGCTAGGGACCCGGGGTTCAATTCCCAGCCTCAGGTCACTGTCTGTGCAGAGTCTGCACATTCTCCCCGTGTCTGAGTGGGTTTCCTCTGGGTGCTCCGGATTCCTCCCACACTCCAAAGATGTGCAGGTTACGTGCATTAGCCATGTAATCCTTCAGTTGGCGCACTGGTTAGGTGGATTGGCCATGCTAAATTGCTCCTTAGTGTTGGGCGGAGGCAGGGAGAGGAGGTTAGCAGGGTAAATATGTGGGGGTACGAGGAAAGGGCCTGGCTGGGATTGTTGTTGGTGCAGGCTCAATGGGCTCAACGACCTTCTTCTGCATTTACTGATTCTACGATTCTATCTCCTTGTGCCCATGCTGGCTGTGTCTAATAAATATTCTTCCTGCCTTTTCCTTAAGTACCCTGGATTCCTTTATCTTCAGCTAATTAGCCAATGTCCTTTTGAGAACCTCGTTTGAATGTTCCCCCATCTCGCTCTCAGGCAGTGCGTTCCACACTTATTGAGTGAGTGAAATGGTTTCCTTCTTGTTATTCTGCTTCTTTTGCCAATCACTTTAAATCTCCAGATCTCAACCCTCCGCCAGTGGGTCTGCTCTGTCTAGACAACTCATGATTTTGAACAACCTCCATCAAGCTTTCTCTCAACCTTCTTCTCTCTAAGGAGTCAAATCCCAACTTCTCCAATCTATCTACACAACTGAAGTTCTTCATCCCTGGAATCATTCTCAGAACACCCTCTCTAATGCCTTTACATAAACTGTGTTGCCCAGAATTGAACACAACAACACTCCAGTTGATTCTAAACCAGTGCTATTATTTTCTTCAACCTTGGGACATGGGTGTTGCTGGCTGGCCAGCATTTATTGCCCACCCTGAGTTGCCCTTGAGATGGTGGTGGTGAGCTGCCTTCTCAAAGCACTGATACAACTGAGTGGCTTACGAGGCCACGTTTGAGGGGCAGCTGAGAGTCAACCACATTGCTGTGGCTGTGGAGTCACATGTAAGCCAGACTGGGTAAGGACAGCTGATTTCCTTCCCGAAAGGACATTTGTGAACCAGATGGGTTTTTCCGACAATTTACAATGGTTTCATGGTCATCGGTAGTTTCTTAATTCCAGATAGTTTCTTATTGGATTCAAATTCTGGATTAGAACCCGAGTCCCCAGAATATTAGCTGAGTTTCTGGGTTAATAGTCCAGCGATAACATCACTAGGTATTATTTAGATCTCTGAAGGTTGCCACTCAAGTGGATAGAGCCGTGAAGAAGGCTTATAGTGTGTTAGTGTTTATTAACAGCGGGTTTGAGTTTAAGAGCCATGGGGTTATGCTGCAACGATACAGGACCTTGGTGAGACCACATTTGGAATATTGTGTACAGTTCTGGTCACCTCACTATAAGAAGGATGTGGAAGCATTGGAGAGAGTGCAGAGGAGATTTACCAGGATGCTGCCTGGGTTGGGGCGTAGGTCTTATGAGGAAAGGTTGAGGGAGCTGGGGCTTTTCTCTTTAGAGTGGAGGAGAATGAGAGGCGACTTAATAGAGGTTTATAAGATGATGAGGGGGATAGATAAGAGTGGACGTGCAGAGGCTATTTCCTTGGGTGGATGTAGCTGTTACTCGGGGGCATAACCATAAGTTTCTTGGTGGGAGATATAGGAGGGATGCCCGAGGTAGATTCTTCGCTCAGAGAGTGGTTGGGGTGTGGAATAGACTGACAGTGGAGTCTTTGGAACTTTAGGAACTTTCAAGCGGTTATTGGAGAGGCACATGGAGCACACCAGAATGATAGGGAGTGGGATAGCTTGATCTTGGGATTGGACATAGCTCGGCACAACATCGAGGGCCGAAGGGCCTGTACTGTTCTATGTTCTATGATCATTGCCTCCCCCTAGGTTCACGATAACCTTCTGCTTACACGATCCCCTCAATTTATACAGCTTTATTAACCATGGAGTCAACCTTCCCTGTCACCCTGTGCACATGCAACCCAGTCCCATTGCTCCTGCACCCCTTCTGGAATGGTATTCATTATTTTATGTTGCGTTTTGTCATACTTTCTATTAACCCTCGCCAGCCCAGCTCAGAATGAACTGGAGGAATTCATTTGAATCGGTGTGCTTCCCTGTTGGTGGGGAAAGCTCCATCCATCAGATGAGGATCTTCTTTGAATTAACCCTGTGACATTACAGAGTATTAGCTCTAAAATAGCCTGTTCTCTTGTTGCAGCCAGATTGCAAACAAATGCTCCCACAGTGTGGTTGAGAGAGAGAAGAGAGAGAGAGCTCGGAGTGAGCAAATCTGGCTCCGACTACCAAGCTCAAAGGGGCACTGGTCACCTCCTACAATCACCCAGACTTTTTAACACCTACACACACGACAAACTCATTAATTATTCTATGACATATCAGTGGATTAGAACAAGAACAAAGAACAGGACAGCACAGGATTGACCCTCCAAGCCTATGCCAACCATGTTGTCCTATCTAGACCAACTGCCTGTATCCCTCTATTCCCTGCCTGTTCATGTGTCTATCTAGATAAGTCTTAAATGTTGCGATTGTATCTGCCTCAACCACCTCACTTGGCAGTGCATTCCAGGACCCCACCACCCTCTGTGTAAAAACTTCCCCCCACATCTCCACTGAACCTTTCCCTCCTTATCTTGAACTTATGCCTCCTTGTAATTGTCATTTCCGTCCTGGGAAAAAGCTTCCAACTGTTCGCCTTATCTAATCCCCTCATAACTTTATAAACTTCTATCAAGTTGCCCCTCAGTCGCCGTCTTTCCAAGGAGAACAATCCCAGTTTATCCAACCTCTCCTCATAGCTAATACCCTCCATACCAGACAACATCCTGGTAAACCTTTTCTACACTCCCTCCAAAGCCTCCATGTCCTTCGAGGGGCTTGATACAAGGATAATGCAATAATTCTGTGGGGAGATTAATCCACGTACACACTGGGAACACCAAATCGGGAAATTTGTTTGGAGATGAGTTAACAGGTTGCTTTTGGGACAGTTCACGAAAATAATATGTCAAAGAATCAACTAGAGAACAGGATATTTTAGATCTAATACTCTGGAGTGACACAGGGTTAATTTGTAATCTCATCGTATCCACTGGGAAAGAGTGATCATAACATGATGGAACTTCATAATCAATGTCAACATCCTGGATATTACCATTGACCAGAAACTGAGCTGAACTAGCCATATAAGTACTGTGGCTACCAGAGTAGGTCAAAGGCTCGGAATTCTGCGGCAAGTAGCTCACCTCCTGACTCCCCAAAGCCTGCCCACCATCTCCAAGGCCCAAATCAGGAATGCGATGGAATGCTCTCCACTTGCCTGGATGAGTGCAGCTTCAACAACACTCAAGAAGCTCAACACCATGGGCGACATGGTAGCACAGTGGTTAGCACTGCTGCTTCACAGCCTCAGGGTCCTGGGTTCGATTCCCGGCTCGGGTCACTGTCTGTGTGGAGTTTGCACATTCTCCTCGTGTTTGCATGGGTTTCCTCCGGTACTCCAGTTCCCTCCCACTGTCCGAAGATGTGCGGGTTAGGTTGATTGGCCATGTTAAGAAATTGCCCCTTAGTGTCCAGGGATGCATCGCTTAGATGGATTAGTGGGTATAATATGTAGGGATATGGGGGTAGGGCCTGGATGGGATTGTGGTTGGTGCAGATTCGATGGGCCGAAGGGCCTCTTTCTGCACTGTAGGGTTCTATGATTCTCTGACCATCCAGGACAAAGCACCCCCCATTTGATTGCTACCTCATTCACACACATTCTCTCCCTCCACCACTGACGCACAGTGGCAGCAGTGTGTACTATCTACAAGATGCACTGCAGGAACTCAACAAGGTTCCTTAGGCAGCAATTTCCACCCCATAACCACTACCATCTAGAAAGACAAGAGCAGCAGATACCTAGGGACACCATCACCTGGAGGTTCCCCTCCAAGTCACTCACCAACCTGACTTGGAAATATATCTACTTTTACTGTTGCTGGGTCAAATTCCTGGAACTGCCTCCCCAACAGCACTGTAAGTGAATTACATATCTGGGACTGCTGCAGTTCAGGAAGGCAGATAATGGTGGCACAGTGGTTAGCACTGCTGCCTCACAGCGCCATGGACCTGGGTTCGAATCCCGACTTGGGTCACTGTGTGGAGTTTGCACATTCCCCCCATGTTTCCTCCGGGTGTTCCGGTTTCCTCCAGCACTCCTAAGTTCTGCGAGTTGGGTTGATTGGCTGTGCAAAATTGCCCCTTAGTGTCAAGGAGATTAGCAGGGTAAATATGTGGGGTTACGGGGATAGAGCCTGGGTGGGATTCTTGTTGGCACAGGTTCGATGGGCCAAATGGCCTTCTTCTGCACTGTAGGGGTTCTATGATTCACCACCTTCTGAAGGGCAACTAGATATGGAAAATAAATGCTGGCCAAGCCAGGAACACCAATAACCCATAAAAAAATAAACTGAATAAAAATCAATTTAGAAGTGATATGTTTAAATCACAAGGGGCCATTATACAGAGGTAAATCGAGAAATTAGACTGAAATATGACTATAAATGAGCAATTAAAGAAGCTGTTTGCAATTCTCAATGGACATACAATCTCTTGAAGAAAAAGTGCATGGGAAATATGGCCCAACTCTGGCTAACTGGAACATTTGAGGAGATCATATGAGGGGCACAGATCAGCTGGATAGTCAACATCTTTCCCCAAAGGGAGGGGAGTCTAAAACCAGAAGGCATAGGCTTAAGGTGAGAGGGGAGAGATACAAAAGGGTCCAGAGGGACAATTTTTTCACATAGAGAGTGGTGAGTGTTTGGAACAAGCTACTGGAGGTAGTAATAGAGGCAGGTACAATTTTGTCTTTTAAGAAGCATTTAGACAGTTACATGGGCAGAGAAGGATGTGGGCTGAATGTGGGCAATTAGAACTAGCTTCGTGGTTAAAAAAATGTGCAGCATGAACAAGCTGGGCCTGTTTCCATGCTCTAAACCTCTACGGCAATGTTTACGGGATTTGAGGAATTGGCAGGTTTTAAAAATCAGGGACTTGATAAAATAGATTATAATGTCATTGCATTTAGAAAATCCCAATACAATTCAGCATCTAATTATATGAAAAGAAAATAAAGTTTGTCAAATCTATTTGAGATTTTTGAGGATATAACTTCGAGGGTGGATATAGGGGGACTGGTGGATGTCGTGTGTTTAGATTTTCAGAGCAATTAAAAAACACAAAATGTTGTCACAAAGGATTTGCGTTCATGGGATTGGGGGTATCTGAGAATTAGTTAAAGGAAGGGAAGCAAAGAGTGAGAATAAATGGGCCATTTTTGAGTGGGCAGGCTGTAATTACTAACTTACCACAAGGATTAATATTGGTGTCTTTGGGGCAGCACAGTGGTTAGCACTGCTGCCTCACAGCACCAGGGATCCGAGTTCAATTCCAGCCTGGGGTGACTGTCTGCGCATTCTCCCCATGTCTGTGTGGGTTTCTTCTGGGTGCTCTGGTTTCCTCCCACAGTCCAAAGATGTGTACGTTTGGTGGATTGGCCATGCTAAATTGCCCGTTCGTGTCAAGGTGATTTGCAGGGTAAATACGTGGAGTTAGGACCTGAGTGGGATTGTTGTCAGTGCAGACTCGATGAGCTGAGTGGCCTCCTTCTGCACTGTAGGGATTCTATGGATCTATTTACTATCCATATCAAAGACTTCGATGAAGCGACCAAGTATAAAGTGACCAAGTTTCCTGATGATACAAAGTTAGGTGAAATAAGTAAGCTTTGAGGAGGCTGCCAAGGCATATCAACATGGTTAAATGATTGGAAAAGAAGATGGCAGATACATCATAATGTAAGGAAGTGTGAAATTATTCACTTTGTTTGGAAGGAGAGCAGAATTTTTTGTTTAAAAGGTGAGGGACTGAGAAACATTGGTACAGCCCATCCTGTCCACAGGATTTGGAGACCTTGTACACAAACCCACAGTGGGTGGCGTGCTGGCACAGTGGGTTAGCACTGCTGCCTCACAGTACCAGGGACCCGGGTTTGATTCCCGGCTTGGGACACCGTTTGTGCGGAGTATGTACATTCTCCCCATGTCTGCATGGGTGTCCTCCGGATGCTCCGGTTTCCTCCCACAGTCCGAAAGATGTGCTGGCTAGGTGCTAAATTCTCCCTCAGTGTAACCCGAACAGATGCCTGAGTGTGGCGACTAGGGGATTTTCACAGTAACTTCATTGCAGTGTTAATGTAAGCCTATTTGTGATACTAATAAATAAATAAACATAGAAAGTTAACATGCAGGTACAGTAAACATTCAGGACGGCAAATGGTGTGTTAGTCTTTCTGTCATGGTGTTTAGGGTCTAAGACTGAGAAAGCCATGCTGTAATTATAAAGGGTTTTGCTGAGACCAAATACCGTGAGTACTGTACAGTTTTTAGTCCCCCTATTTAATCTCCCTCTTTAAGACAGAGATTAGGAGGAATTTCTTCTCAGAGCGGGGTGAGTGTGTGGAATTCTTTACCACAGAGGGCTGTAGAGACATCATTAAATACGTTCAAGGCTGGAATAGACAGGTTTTTAATCAGTAAGGGAATTCAGGGGTTAAGGGGATAAGTCAGGAAAGTGGAGTTGAGGATTATCACATCAGATCAGCTATGGTCTCATTGAATGGGTGGAGCAGACTCGATGGGCTAAATGGCCTATTTCTGCTCCAACTGGTCTTATGGAAGGATATATTTGCGCACCATGATGGCACAGCGGTTAGCACTGGCTTGGGTCACTGTCTGCGTGGGTTTCCTCCGGGTGCTCCGGTTTCCTCCCGCAGTCTGAAAGACATGGTGGTTAGGTGCACTAGCCATGCTAAATTCTCCCTCAGTGTCCCCAAACAGGCACCGGTGCATGGCAACTAGGGGATTTTCACAGTAACTTCATTGCAGTGTGTGATTTGCTTTGGAAGATGGTTCATTAAATGGATCCCTGGGATGAAAGGGTTGTCCTGAGATTGAGTCGAATGGGCCTGCCACATTCTTTGGTGTTTCAAAAGATTGAAAGATGATCTCATTGAAAAGTATGCTTGGTTTCATTGGTCAGAACATTGAATACAGGAGTTGCGACGTCTTGTTGAAATTGTATGAGACATTGGTAAGGCCACACTTGGAATTCTGTGTACAGTTCTGGTCACCCTATTGTAGAAAGGATATTATTTAACTGGAAAGAGTGCACAAGAGATTTACCAGGATGCTAAGGGGACTTGATAGTTTGAGTTAGAAGGAGAGGCTGGATAGACTGGGACTTTTCCCTCTGGAGTGTAGGAGTAATCTTCTTAAGGTCTATAAAATAATGAGGGGCATAGATCAGCTAGATAGTCAATATCTTTTCCCAAAGGTAGGGAAGTCTAAAACTAGCGGGCACAGGTTTAAGGTGAGAGGAGGGAGATACAGAAGGGTCCAGAGGGGCAATTTTTTCACACAGAGGGTGGTGAGTGTCTGGAACAAGCTGCCAGAGGTAGTCGTAGAGGTGGGTACAATTTTGTCTTTTAAAAAGCATTTAGACAGTTACATGGGTTAGATGGGTACAGAGGGATATGGGCCAAACGTGGGCAATTGGGTCTAGCTTAGTGGTTAAAAGAAAGGGATGGAATGGACAAGTTGGGCTGAAGGGCCTGTTTCCATGCTGTAAACCTGTTTATGACTCTGTAACATTCTTGGGTGGCTTGACAGGGTCAATGTTGAGAGACTATGTCTTCCAGCTGGAGAGTCCAGAATGCGGGGTGGTCATCTCAGAATGCAAGGTCAGCTTTTTAGGACCGAGATGTAGTGAAATTCCTTTGCTGAAAGTTGTAAATCTTTGGAATGCTGTGCGACAGAGAGCTGCGGATGCGCAACGGTTGATATTGAAGACAGAGCTTTTGAGGTATTAATGGATTGAAGGAAAGTGTATTTGAGGTAGAAAAGATCCTGATATTATTGAATGGCAGAGTAAGTTTGAGGGGGCATACGGCCTATTCCTGCTTCTGTTTCTTTTGCACTCATAACCCCACTACAGAGCCAAAACACGCACGATTCTCCAAACCCATCCTTAACGCATTATATTCCAAACACGGTGAACAACCCTGAACCCATTACACACATTACGTTCCTAGTTTTCTTTGAACTGAGGGTAACATTTGTCCTGTGAACTGGTCTGACAATCTTCACAAAGCGTGCCCACCCCGCCACCCCCCCCCCCCCCCCCCGCCACCGGTTAGCCTCAGGGCATTAATCCCCACAGTACCGAGAGCTTTAAAACATTGCATATTTGTCCTACACTTCTAAAAGAGCACTGATCTTGCTGAGGGTGATCCAGTCCAAAAGACAAGTCTGCAGCCTGTACGTTTCATCAAAGGTTTCTTTTTGTGTACATACAAAGAGAGTTTAGCTGGATTAAATTTAAACATTCTGACAGCAGCAGAGAAGAAGTTTTTAAAATCTCTTTACCTTTTTGCTTGCTCATCGTGGATGGTTCAATCTAAAAGCTGAAGATTCCTCCTGCACGTCCCATTGCTGCCACTCGACCTTTCCTTTGTTTCCAAGCTGAGTGGAGTCTGCAAACTATTACACACTGCTCAGCAGGACCCAAACTGGACACCGCATCAACAACTCTTGATTCTTAAACAGGAAGCCAGTCTCTCTCAACTCCCCTAGCACAGCACCATCTGCTGCCCTGGGAGGCTTCGACAGGACTGGGGTGTTTGGGAGGGGGTTGGTGAGGGTAAGGGTGAGGGTGGGCAGAGGGGAGGTGATCTGGGATTGTTCTTGACAGGGCAGATAACCGATGAGGGACACAACCAGTAGCCTCCACCTTGTGGACGTCTTTCCACGTGGGTTTCAAGCAAGGTTTAAAGGGGATGTACGAGGGGATTTTTTTTAACACAGAGGGTGGTGGGTGCCTGGAACTCACTGCGATGGGGGCTGGGTGCGGGGAGGGAAGCAGTGGAAGCAGGTGCAATGGTATCCAGAAGCGTCGGGACAAATACACGAATAGGATGGGAATAGAGGGATACGGTCCCCGGAAGGGAAAGGGGGCTTTAGTTCAGTCGGGGCAGCATGGTCAGTGCAGGCTTGGAGGGCTGAAGGGCCTGTTCCTGTGCTGTAATTTTCTTTGTTCCTTGCAGGAGATTAATTTTCGGCTGAAGTCTGTTTTAGTTTAGTTCAGTAAGATGTCACAGATCACCAGGTTAAAGTCCAACATGTTTATTTTGGAATCACGAGCTTTCAGAGTGCTGCTCCTTCATCAGGTGAATGGTCCACTCATCTGATGAACGACAGCACTCCTTTGGAATTCCAAATAAACTTGCTGAACTTTAACCTGGTGTTGTGAGACTTCTTTACTGTGCCCACCCGAGTCCGACACTGGCATCTCCACATCGTAGTTTAGTTTAGTTTATTTTATTTTTGTCACCAGTAGGCTTGCATTAACACCGCAGTGAAGTTACTATGAAAATCCCCAAGTTGCCATGCTCTGACCCCTGTTCAGAGGGAGAATTTACCACATCTTTGGATTGTGGGAGGAAACCGGAGCACGTGGAAGAAACCCATGCAGACACAGGGAGAACATGCAGACTCCACACAGACAGTGACCCGAGCTGGGAATTGAACCCGGGTCCTTGGTGCTGTGAGACAGCAGTGCTAACCACTGTACCACCCACTGAAGGGTGACATGGTCAATGCATCTAACCCGCATGTCTTTGGACTGTGGGAAGAATCCCAAGCACCTGAAGGAAACCCAGGCAGACACGGGGAGAACATGCAGACTCCGCACAGACAGCGACCTGAGGCAGGAATTGAACCCGGGTCCCTGGCGCTGTGAGGCAGCAGTGCTAACCCACTGTGCCACCGCTTCCTTGCCTCCTTCTCTCAGTCCCATCATGTAAACAGAATGGTCGTATGATAACAAGTAAACAGCAGTCAATATTTTCTGCCACAAAGGACTCAGTTTTCCAAACAAACAAGCAAAACAGAAAGTGATTTAATACAGTGTTTAATCCAGCAATTCGAGCCTTTACAAAATACATCGGAACTCCAGTGAGCAGTGAAAAGCCACAGCAGACAAGTGTGATCCTGTGTGTTTTCATTCAGTGGGACATGCCTGTGATTGGGAATCAGCAAACGGGTGTCAGGGCTGACCCAGGATAGCCAACACCTGCCCAGAAACAGAGGAGGCCTTATACTCTCACACTCCCAGATGCTGCACATGTAATGAATTGCACTGATTTAGGGGGTACGGATTCTGAAGTGTCAGTTTACAAAGCTCATTAGTGTCGCAAGTAAGGCTTCCATTAACACTGCAAGGAAGTTCCTGTGAAAATCCCCGAGTCACCAGACTCCGGCTCGGGTACACTGACGGAGAATTTAGCATGTCTTTCAAACCGTGGGAGGAAACCGGAGCACCCAGAGGAAACCCACGCAGACATGGAGAGAACATGCAAACTCCATGTAGACAGCCGCCCAAATTGAACCCGGGCTCCTGATGCTATGAGGCAGCAGTGCTAACCACTGTGCCACCGTCCCGTCCCAGGCGTCTAGCTGCTCAGTCTGGAGGACAGAATTCCTACCCTCCCGCCCTCCACATGTCATGTGACCATCTTGTCCATCCTCACATGGCACATGTAGATAATGGGATGGCACATGTAGATAACAGGACAACAGGGACATGAGTACTGGCACAGAGCATGAAAACAATGACCAAGTCCGCATATAAGTGCATCTTACGAATGTAGAATCATAGAATCCCTACAATGCAGAAGGAGGCCATTCGGCCCATCAAGTCTGCACTGACCCCAATCCCACCCAGGTCCTATCCTCATAAGCCCTTGCATTTACTATTGCTAGTCTCCTTGACACTATATTATCTATGCCCTTGTGATTTTATTCACTTCCATGAGATCATTCCTCATTCTCCTACACTCCAGGGAACAAAAAAGTCCCGGCCTCTCCTTATAATGCAAACCTTCCAGTCCAAGTAACATCCTTGTAAATGTTTTCTACACGCTTTCCAGTTTAATAACATCCTTTCTATAGCAGGGAAATCAGAATTATACACAATGCCACAAATGTCTTGTCCCATTGTGACATTGGGCGGTACAGGGGCGCAGTGGTTAGCATTGCTGCCTCACAGCGCCAGAAACCCGGCCACTGTCTGTGTGCAGTCTGCATGTTCTCCCCGTGTCTGCCTGGGTTTCCTCCAGATGCTCTGCTTTCCTCCCAAAGATGAGAGGGCTAGGTGCATTGGCCATGCTAAATTGCCCCTAATTGTGCCGGGATGCGTAGGTTAAAGGGATTAGCGGGGTAAATATGTGGGAGTATGAGGATAGGGCCTGAGTGGGATTGTTGTTGATGAGCCAAATGGCCTCCATCTGCACTGTAGAGTTCAATGATAATGTCCCACCTCCTGTACTCAGTGCTCTGACTGCTGAAGGCCAGTGTGCCTATTTTTAAGATCCTGCCTCCTTGTTCTGGACTCTCCCCTGATAGGAAATAGTTCCTCATTATCTGTCCCTACTGAAATAGCCTTAATATTTTAAACAAATCTATCAGACCATTCCTCAGTGCTTGACATGCAAATGAATGGTCTATCAATACAGCTATTGGGAGTGTGTGGATGCAGAATTTTCCACACAGTCCCAACTTAGGCACCCTCCCGACCCAGAGAATTTCCCTCTTTCCCCAAAGGCTCTCCTCCCTCTCCCTCCACAGTCCCCTAAGCATTCACGTTCAGCAGGACATAGCCCCATAGCCATGCTTCATGTGTGGCCCAAGGTGGTGAGACTGAGCTCAGTGGCAGGGGGTTTCACAGCACAGCTAATTGTGGCTGGGGTCAGCCAACTACCTGCACTCACTGCCAACACCCTCCCCCGCCTCCATAGGGCAGCACAGTGGGTGAGCACTGCTGCCTCACAGCGCCAGAGACCCGGATTTGATTCCCGGCTTGGGTCACTGTCGGTGTGGAGTTTGCACGTTCTCCCCATGTCTGCGTGGGTTTCCTCCGGGTGCTCCGGTTTCCTCCCACAGTCCAAAGGACGTGCTGGTTAGGTGCTAAATTCTCCCTCAGTGTAACCCAAACAGGCGCCGGGGTGTGGCGACTCAGGAATTTTCATGGTAACTTCATTGCGGTGTTAATGTAAGCCTACTTGTGACACAAACAAATTAACTTTAACATCGGATTACCTGTAGCATTTCCATTCATACCCCAGTGAACTGCATGTCCCCACCTAATCTGTCAACCAGGAACTGATGTGGAAGTGAAACTGTGGAGGGCTATTTGTTGAACCGAAGCAGGGGGGGTGGTGAGGAATGAACAGTTAACGGGCCTGTGGTACAGTTGTAACTGGACGAAATGAGGGATATGGTCTCGCTATTTATCCTCAATCCGCTTGGGCAGGGTGGGGCAGGTCAGGAACTTGTTTGCAGATTCCCTCGATATGCCTTTTCATATGCTCACACAGCAGAATGTCTCACGTCCACCTACCCCTTCAACAGCAAAAGAAAATCTTCCCTAATCTCTGAACAGTCAGAGCTTCAGAACAGCTTCTACATCAGAATTTGCAAATTGGGTTTCAGAAATCAATGAGGCAATCTGGGTGTCATATCTCTTCCACCTGATTAAGATTCTTCAGACGCCGTCTTTTACTGCTACATTTCAAATTCTCACTGGCTTCCCCAGGTAATATAGATTTTCCTGCTAACTGTTCTCAACAAGGTACAATCTCTCTCCTTTCAATGGGTTTGAAACAGAGTGACGGCAGTTTGTGAAAAAAAAAATTCTTCATCAGAATGATTTATACGGCAGAACCAGTTTCTGTCCATCTCAAACCAATCCCACTATCCCACTCTCTTCCCATCACCCTGTACCAATCTCAAACCAATTCCACTGTCCCATTCTCTCTTCATCGCCCTGTACCAATCTCAAACCAATCCCACTATCCCACTCTCTCCCCACCATCCTGTATCAATCTCAAACCAATCGCACTGTCCCACTCTCTCCCCATCACTCTGTACCAATCTCAAACCAATCCCCCACTGTCTCACTCTCTCCCCAACACCCTGTATCAATCTCAAACCAATCCCACTGTCCCACTCTCTCCCCATCACTCTGTACCAATCTCAAACCAATCCCCCACTGTCTCACTCTCTCCCCATCACTCTGTACCAATCTCAAACCAATCACCCACTGTCTCACTCTCTCCCCAACACCCTGTATCAATCTCAAACCAATCCCACTGTCACTCTCTCCCTCTTGCTCTGTACCAATCTCAAAGTCATCCCAATGTCCCACTCACTCCTCATAGTCTTGTATTAATCCTAAACCAATCCCACTGTCCCATTCTCTCTTCATCGCCCTGTACCAATCTCAAACCAATCCCACTATCCCACTCTCTCCCCATCACCCTGTACCAATCTCAAACAAATCCCCCACTGTCCCACTCTCTCCCCATCGCCCTGTACCAATCTCAAACCAATCCCACTATCCCACTCTCTCCCCATCACCCTGTATCAATCTCAAACCAATCCCACTGTCACTCTCTCCCTCTTGCTCTGTACCAATCTCAAAGTCATCCCAATGTCCCACTCACTCCTCATAGTCTTGTATTAATCCTAAACTAATCCCACTGCCCCATTCTCTCTTCATCGCCCTGTACCAATCTCAAACCAATCCCACTATCCCACTCTCTCCCCATCACCCTGTATCAATCTCAAACCAATCCCACTGTCCCACTCTCTCCCCATCACCCTGTATCAGTCTCAAACTAATCCCATTGCCACTCTCTCCCTCTTGCTCTGTACCAATCTCAAAGTAATCCCAATGTCCCACTCTCTTCCCAGAGTCTTGTATTAATCCTAAACTAATCTGTGTCCCAATTTCTCCCCGTCGCCCTGTACCTATCACACACTAATCCCACTGCCCCGCTCTCTGCCCGTCACCCTGTGCAAATTCCTGACAAATCCCACTGTCCCACTCTGCCCCCGTTGCTCTGCACTCCACTTTTCTCCCTCTTGCTCTGTCCTCACACTGTAAGGCATTGTAGATTGGAGCCTCGAGCTTTGCTTTGCAGGCTTCCTCCTGTTGGGTCAGTGATTGGCATTGGAAAGGTCTGTGAGTGAGGCAGCCCCCTGGGTGAGTATCCGTGTTCCACATTGTGAGGTGAGCAACAAAGAACAAATGCAGGTTTTAAATGCTTCCTTTAAAGTAGCAGGAAGCAATGTGAAATCTAATCAGGCTTCATTTAATAAATACTCATTAACATGTCAAAACTCAAAAGCCAATAAAGAGGAAATTATACAGTTCAAAGAAAGTGTTCAAGTAGACTTTCCCATCTTGAAGACAGTAATCCAATCACCTGACCAGTTTCAAAGCAAAATATCCATTGACTCTCAGAATTGAGGATTGCGGGTTTATCAGTACAAGGTGCGCTGCAGCTCACAATCACAGTGTGAAACACATCAAGTTACTTTTCAAGGCATTACTGCATCAAGATCATCAAACTAAACCAATCCTCCCTGCCCCATGCTCGCTGACCCGACAACAGCACTGCATACACCATGTTTCCACTCCTGTGTTCAGTCCTTTGCTGTGTCCCCCTCCACATTCCCCAGATAACCTGGCCTCCTCCGGTTCCAGCCTCTTCCGCAATCCCGATTTTCATCGCTCACTCATGGCAGCCCTCTTTGAGGCCCAAAACTTGGAAGTTTGTACCCTAATCCTCTCTCACCTCTCTCTTTCTCATTTAAGATGCCCATGACCAACCTTGTGGTTCTCAGTCCTTACACCTTCTTGTTCTCAGTCCTTACACCTTCTTGTTCTCAGTCCTTACACCTTCTTGTTCTCAGTCCTTACACCTTCTTGTTCTCAGTCCTTACACCTTCTTGTCCTCAGTCCTTACACCTTCTTGTCCTCAGTCCTTACACCTTCTTGTCCTCAGTCCTTACACCTTCTTGTGTGGCACAATATTTGATTTTGTTTGAAGACAATTGTGTGAAATGCCGTTTGCCTCCTTAATGGCACTTCACAGATACAAGTTGTCACTGAGGGAAAATTATATCCTCCATACATGATAGAGGCAGGTACAATTACAACATTGTAGGCGGCACGGTGGCACAGTGGTTAGCAGTGCTGCCTCACAGCGCCAGGGACCCGGGTTCAATTCCCGGCTTGGGTCACTGTCTGTGCGGAGTCTGCATGTTCTCTCCGTGTCTCCGTGGGTCTCCTCCAGAGTCCTCCCACAGTCCAAAGATGTGCGGGTTAGGTGGATTGGCCATGCTGAATTGCCCCTTAATGTCCAAAGATGTGCGGGTTAGGTGGATTGGCCATGCTAAATTGCCCCTTAGTGTCAGGGGGTTTAGCTAGGGTAGATGTGTCAGGTTATGGGAATAGGGTCTGGGACGAGTTGTGGTTGGTACAGACTCAATGAGCCTCCTTCTGTACTGTAGGGATTCTGTGATTCTATAAATCCCCGTGTGGTTTATGCAGAGCAGCATTCCCTTCAAGGCCCTAACTTAATCCTCCCTCTTCCCCTCCTATCTCTCAGAGTGACTGATGGTTATGCCCATGACTAATCCAAACACATGGGACAACAGTGAAGCTGAGCCCAATCCAAACAACAGGGTACTTTTGTTTTAAACTTGAGAAAGTACAATGTCTGTGGCATGAGGCCTGGGGTGTGGGAGTAGTTAAAACCTCTCACCCTTGTGATTCTGGCCCTCTTTCATCCTCAACCCCCTCCCCCTCCCCCCCCCCCCCCCCCCACCATCGCAACCACCCTGCACCCCTCTTACTTGATGCGCTTTGAACTGTCCCCTCTTGCTGTGCCCCCTCCCCTGTACCCCGCCCCATCTCACCCTGTGACACTCCACCCACACTCACGACCATGCCTTCAGAGTCTGAAATGGAAAGCTGTCAAAATTTTTTTAAAAATAAATAAAAATAAAGTTAAAAGCTCACAGCAGATATCAGCGGTTGAGAGAGAAGGGGAGCAAGGAGTACAGGGCAGGGTGTGAGGGAGATCTTTTCTCTCTCAGTGAGTGGTAACGAGCTGGAACTTGGTGGTGGAAGTGGGGATGATGAATGACTTCAATGGGCAACTGGATGGGCACTTGAGGGAAATAAGGGTTTCAGGGATATGGTTTTAAAGTTTATTTATTAGTGTCACAAGTAGGTTGACATTAACACTGCAATGAAGTTACTTTGAAAATCTCCTAGTTGCCACACTCCAGCGCCTGTTCGGGTTACACTGAGGGAGAATTTAGCACCTAACCAGCACGTCTTTCAGACTGTGGGAGGAAACCCACACAGGCACTGGGAGAACGTGCAGACTGCACACAGACAGTAACCCAAGGCCAGGAATCGAACCCAGGTCTCTGGCGCTGTGGGGCAGCAGTGCGAACCACTGTGCAACAAGGGAGAGCCAGCATGGATTCAATGGGGTGAATGGCCTCCACCTGTGGGGCTGAATATTTGAAGGAGAGGAGGATTTGCGAGTGAATGAGGGAGAAGGAAAGGATTGCACGGTGGTACAGTAGTTAGCACCACTGCCTCACAGCGCCAGGGTTCGATTCTTGGCTTGGGTCTGTGGGGAGTTTGCACGTTCTCCCAGTGTCTGCGTGGGTTCCCTCTGGGTGCTCCGGTTCCCAAGTGTGTTGGCCATGCTAAATTGAGCAGTAGCGTCCTGGGATGTGTAGGTTAGAGGGATTAGCGGGGTAAAGATATGGGATTACAGGGGATAGGGCCTGGGTGGGATTGTTGTTGCAGACTCGATGGGCTGAATGGCCTCCTTCTGCACTGATTTTGATGAGAACACAGAAAAGAGAGTGTGTGAGAGAGAGAGAGATAGGGTGCTTTCTGGAAAATGCTCACTGAATCCCCACTGCAAACCTTTCTGCTTTACTCTGCTGAGATGCAGTCTGACCCAGTGACTGTTCCCAACACTCGGTAATCCTGTTGAAGAGTGAGCACACTGCAGAAATTAATACCACATGTGCAGCAAGGACAGACGTTCCATTGAGTAGGCCATGATTACAGGTTTATTCAATTACAGCCCAACATTGCAATAAGACCACAGCAACCTGCGGGCTCTGAGATCATCAGACATGACGCAGAACTGCACAACAAC
Organism: Carcharhinus amblyrhynchos; assembly: GCF_965287045.1. Taxonomy (NCBI): domain Eukaryota; kingdom Metazoa; phylum Chordata; class Chondrichthyes; order Carcharhiniformes; family Carcharhinidae; genus Carcharhinus; species Carcharhinus amblyrhynchos. The sequence goes on from NC_137357.1 coordinate 6,357,529, forward strand.
TCCCCTCCCCTCCCCACTTGCCGAGGTGCCTTCACTTTAATTCACACTCCACGCTCCGCTCCCGATGTCCCAGGTGAGCTACAGCTTTTTTGCCGTGAGGGGGGTTAAAGTACAGAAGTGAACATTTACCGGAGTCGTGTTTCTGTGTACGAAAACTAACCAGGGGTGGACACAAGGTAAAAATTGGATAAAAGCCAAAAATAAGGGTTTCTTAGAGCAGAAAAGGTTAAAGCTCATTCTCCAGACCACTGGTTTCAACCCATTCCACTTACCCCTTGGAAACAACCTCGCACCCAGCTTGTGATTATCACCTCCTGCTACGCCGTCCTGCCCTCAGAACACAAACTGGGCCCAACTCCCCTCATGTGTCTGGGATGTTCCAGATGAGGGTCAGGGTGGTCCTAACATATCAGTACCTGCGATTCGCGGTGATGATTGTCTGACTGCAGACTTCCTTGCCCGCGCAAGCCCACAGAAGAGACAATCATGCAAGAAATCGAGTTAGAGAAAGGTTCTTGCTTTATTTTCTACACAAGAAAGAGAACAGGTACTCAGGGGACGATAACGAGGCAGCTTTGGGGCTGGGTGGGTTGGGTGTACCTAATCTCTAAGCTGCAAACATATGGGTCCTAACGAGGCGATTAAAAAGCTTGGGAGCTTATTCACCATCACCCTGAGGACTGTTCTTGAGCAAAAGCTGGGAAGCCACGGCATGATTTTTGGAGAGGGTATGGGTCGCCATGTACACACCTTGTCCATTGACTTGGACAGATGTCAGGTTGCGTGTGGAACAGCAGAAGCAGCGCGGGCCAGCACACCCCAGTGTCAGCGCCACCAGAAGTCTGCTTGTTTGACTTGTGTCGCAGGTACGAGCTACAAGGGGAAGGGGAGCGGCAGACTCTCAGACTCCAGCAATCCCCATGGTTCCACTGGCAAAGGAAACAGATCTAACTAGTGCAGTCCCCCAGTCACAGAGAGAAACAACTGATCACACTTCACCCTCCCAGGACTGAGAACAATGGCAGCAGCGAGAATAAATAAGCTTTTTTTTTCCCCTAAAATATCGATAATGTTTTTAGCATTTTGATGAGCTGATGCCTCCCTCTCCAGTCTCCAGATTGGACATTCTTTGGTCCTTTAGAACTCGTGGATTTGTGAGTGATGCAGTGACACACACGAAACTTGAAAACGCGGGACTCCTTAATTCCAGGATTCCCCACCTGACACCGACATCTAAACGAAAAGTTCCAGTCTCCTGTTTCACGTTCTTGAGTTATCTGATAACGAAGGCAAGATGTATCAGAGAGGGCCGCTACAGACTCGGTCCCGAACCGACAGTGCAGAGCAAAGGGTGTCTGAAGAAAACAAATGCAATCCAGCGACTGGTTCACCATTGAGCATCGGTGCTCGATGTCCAGGCCACTCAGCCCCTCGAAAGCCTGTCCCACGAAGGAAGGCTGTGTTTCTTTTGAGGGATGATCGCACACGCACGCACGCGCACGCACACACACACAAAACTGCTCTGCAGCAATGACTGGTGGGACCAATGTGGAGTCGCCTGCACTGAAGCAGTTCAGTGGTAACACTTTTGGCTTGTGGTTAAGGAGGGAGCAGTCAAGACAGCCAAACCAAACCAAAACGTCGTCATGAGGTCATCTGAATCCCACTCCAGGATATTAAGGACAGACTTTGGGAAAAACAGAGCCAAAAGTGAGCAGAAAAAGGAGGAAGAAGAAAAGAACAGTTTGAAAGTTGTCGTGTGAGTGATACATTGCAGGAGTGAAAACATCCAGTACAGGGCAATCAACCAACGGAAGGGATGTCTCTGTCCACAGGTTGCCGCAGGTTAGAAGAGGCAAGCTTTCTTCTTCAGTTCAGTCCTCCTCCACTGGGGTAGTTTATCAAACTCCTTAATTGTCATTCCAAAAACCTCCTGGAATTCCTCAGGGGACAAATGCCTCTGTTGGAGAAAAGGGGAATATTTTAATCTTGGGGACGGGGGAGACAGGCGGATAAAGTTACAGGATAAATCACACCCACCCCAATCACACCCCACTGGATTTTTTTATTCATTCCTGGGACATAGGCGTCACTGGCTGGCCAGCATTTATTGCCCATCCCAAGTTGCCCTGGGAGGGCAGTTGAAACTCAACCACGTTGCTGTGGCTCTGGAGTCACATGTAGGCCAGACCAGGTAAGGACGGCAAATTACCTTCTCTAAAGGAACCAGATGGGTTTTTCTGACAATGGTTTCATGGTCATCAATAGATTCTTAATTTCAGATTTTTTAAATTGAATTCAAATTCCACCATCTGCCGTGGTGGGATCCGAACCTGGCTCCCCAGAACATTAGCTGAGTTTCTGGATTAACAGTCCATCGATAATACCACTCGGCCATCGTCTCCCCTCAAGCTTCATCCTCAAGCAAATAGCTTTTATTCTCTCGGGGTGTACCCCTGAGAAAATTCACCCCCCCCCACACCATACCCCCTCCCCCAGAAATACCCACTGTCCAAGAATCACCGTCCTCTCCCCAGAATCACACCCAGTCCCCATGGATTCATGTGCTGTTTACCACTCAATCCTTCCCTCGAACCTGAGAGAAGTGTTCACCACCACACTCCGTCTGAGACCATTTTCCATCCACTGTCTCCTCAACCTCATGGGCTTTCACTCTGTTATTTTTTGTTTCTCACGTTGTACCTGAGGGCAGGTTCTTTCATTCTCACCCCTTACCTCCAGCCGAGGTCTGTCCACTCCCTGGGGCAAGTTAATGCTTCTGCTGTTGGTTCCCTTCAGCATTTCATATGGGTAAATCTGTGCAGGAGACACATTTGACAAAAAGTTAAAGTTTAAAGTTGAAGTTTATTGATTAGTGTTACAAGTAGTCTTACATTAACACTGCAGTGAAGTTACTGTGAAAATCCCCTAGTCGCCACACTGTTCGGGTGCACTGAGGGAGAATTTAGCACCTAACCAGCACGAATTTTGGACTGTGGGAGGAAACCGGAGCACCCAAAGGAAACCCACACAGACATGGGGAGAACATGCAGAGTCCACACAGACAGTGACCCAAGCCGGGAATTGAACCCAGGTCTCGGACGCCGTGAGGCAGCAGTGCTAACCACTGTGCCACCGTGCCACCCAAGGCTGGGACCACTTTTCCCCGCAGTGTTGGAGGATGAGGGGGTGACCGTATAGAGGTTTATAAAATCATGAAGGGCATAGACAAGGTGAATAGGCAAGGTCTTTTCCTCAGGGTAGGAGAGTCTAAAACTAAAGGGCATAGGGTTAATGTGAGAGGGGAAAGGGGACCCGAGGGGCAACTTTTCCACCCAGAGGGTGGTACGTGTATGGAATGAGCTGCCAGAGGAGGTGGTAGAGGCAGCTACAGTACAACATTTAAAAAGCATTTGGGCAGGGAAGTTTTAAGTTACAGTTTAATTATTAGTGTCACAAATAGGCTTACATTAACACTTCAATGAAGTTACTATGAAAATCCCCAAGTCGCCACACTCGAGCGCCTGTTCGGGTCACACAGGGAGAATTCGGCACCTAACCAGCATGTCTTTTGGACTGGGGAGGAAACTGGAGCGCCCACAGGAAACCCATGCAGACGTGGGGATAACATGCAGATTCCTCACAGACAGTGACGCAAGCCAGGAATCGAACCCAGGTCCTTGGCGTCGTGAGGCAGCAGTGCTAACCACTGTGCCAACATGCCGCCCACAGTCTAGCAGATTGGCACAGGCGCACCTTTTTTCATCTTGCCCAGCCCAAGGCTGGCTGGCAGCCTGTGTGGTAGCCAGGCAACACAGCAGAGACAGGAGTCAGACTTGCTACTCACAGCCTGGATCACCTGAATCCAGCAATAGGGATTCAAATAACCTCTTAAAAGAAAGGGAAAGAAACCTTCCACCAAATCCCACCACGACAGCTGGGAATGGAGATTCAAAGAATGAAATAAATTTGAAATATAAAGGTAACGCACCAGATTGTCCAAGAAACCCATCTGGTTCCCCAATGTCCTTTAGGGAGGGGAATCTGCTCTGTATCTCCAGATCCGTGGCAATGATTTGAAATGGCCAAGCAAGCCACTCACGGGGTAACTAATGAATGGGGGCTCACGTCCCCGTGAATGAATAGCCAAAAAAAGGGAAAGGATGCTGACCTTCTGTTCCAACATGGCGGGTAAGGACGTGCCTCTGTCCATCCTCCCTGTCTGTGTGTCGCCGTTCTGTAAAAGTCAGAGCCAACACATTATGGCTTACGGTTCCATCATTATTTCACCCAGGCAATCATGTGGCACCCAAGGGGCAAAGGGACAACAGTCTCACAACACTACTGACTGCCAAACACTAGTGCCTTCATTACTGTCTGCCAAGCAGACAAGGAGGCAAACAAGAGAAACAAAATCCCAGAGGAGGGACAGATACTGACCTTGCAGAAGACATGTAGAGATGCCGGTGTTGGACTGGGATAAACACAGTAAGAAGTCTCACAACTCCAGGTTAAAGTCCAACAGGTTTATTTGGTAGCAAATGTGTAGCTACCAAATAAAACTGTTGGACTTTAACCTGGAGTTGTGAGACTCCTTACTTGCAGAAGAGAGATAGGATCAAGGGAGTATTGAACGCAACATTGAGGAGCACAATATATGAGTCATTTGGCACAAGGTGTATGGTGAGTGTAGTATCCCTGGGAGGAACAGTGGCATAGTCATTAGCACTGCTGTCCCACAGTATCAGGCACCCGGGTTTGATTCCCGGCTTGGGTTACTGTGTGGAGTTTGCACGTTCTCCCTGTGTCTGCATGGGTTTCCTTCGGGTGCTCCGGTTTCCTCCCACACTCCAAAGATGTGCAGGCTAGGTGGATTGGCCATGCTAAATTGCTCCTTAGTGTCAGGGGGACTAGCTAGGGGATATGGGGATAGGGCCTGGGTAGGATTGTGGTCAGTGCAGACCTGATGGGCCAAATGGCCTCCTTCTGCACTCAATGATTCCATGAACAGGTGGTTCCCAAAGCTTTCCACCACCGGGCTTTTCCTCACCTCATGTCAGCCAGGGACCCGAGTTCAATTCCGGCCTTGGGTGACTATCTGTGTGGAGTTTGTACATTCTCCCCGTGTCTGCGTGGGTTTCCTCCGGGTGCTCCAGTTCCCTCCCATGCTAAATTGCCTCTTAGTGTCCCAGGATGTGTAGGTTAGGGGGGGATTAGTGGGGTAAATATGTGGGGTTACAAGGATAGGGCCTGGGTAAGATGCTTTGTTGGAGAGTTGGTGCAGACACAATGGGCCTGCACTGCAATTCTGCGCGTAGATGATTGATGCTATGATTCTACGAAAGCTAGATATATCTGAGGGGAAGAGAGGGTATGAGCTGGGGGTCTGTCTGAAGATTGCAAAGAAATAATTTTGCTGGTGTGCAGAAAATGTGGAGTGCCTCAGACAGTGTTGTGTGGACATGTGAACTGAACATAGAAACTAGAAGCCATTGAACCCTTCGAGCCTGCTCTGCCATTCACCTTGATCATGGCTGATCATCAAAGTCAATATCCTGATGCCCCCCCTTCCCCCCATATCCCTCGATCCCTTTAGCCCCAAGAGCTAGATCTAATTTCTTCTTGAAATCACACAATGTTTTGGCCTCACTACTTTCCGTGGGAGTGAATTCCACACATTCACCACCCTCTGGGTGAAGAAATTTCTCCTCACCTCAGTTCTAAAAGGTTTACCCCTTATCCTCAAACTATGACCCCTAGTTCTGGACTCCCCCCACCATGGGGAACATTCTTTCTGAATCTACCCTGTCTAATCCTGTAGGAATTTTATAAGTTTCCATGAGATCCCCTCTCACTCTTCTAAACTCCAGTGAATATAAGCCTAACCCACTTAGTCTGTCCTCATAGGACAGACCTGCCACCCCAGGAATCAGCCTGGTAAACCTTCACTGTACTCCCTCTACAGCAAGGACATCCTTCCTCAGATGAGGACACTCAAACTGCACACAATACTCCAGGTGTGGCCTCACCAATGCCCTGTACAATTGCAGTAAAACATCCCTATCCCTGTACTCAAATCCTCTCGCTGAGGCCAACATACCATTTGCCTTCTTTATTGCCTGCTGTACCTGCACGCTCACTTTCAGAGACTGATGCACGAGGACTCCAAGGTCTCACTGAGTATCCGCCTCTCTCAATTTACACCCGTTCAAATAATAATCTGTCTTCCTGTTATTGCTACCAAAGCAGGTAACCTCTCATTTATCCACAATCTGACTCACAGACCACTGGACAGTGGAACTAATAGCAAATGCCCTTCTGGGGATTAATGTCCTTCTGATATAAAGAAGGGCCACACTGGGACAAGGCTGTCTGAGTGACCTCCTCCTAGTCAATGGGGAGAATATTTAGACCACACCATAATTACAGAGCCAGACTGGGGTGATTCACACAGCCCTGGGAGATGAAGTTTATCAGGATGTGTCTGACCTAGCAATAGTGATGGAGCTTCTGTGGAAGTAGTGGGTGTGGGTAAGTCACAGCAAGTTCACCTGCAACACTGAAACAAAAATGACAGTTAAAATTGGCCTGAAAGTGTTCACAAGTGTAAACATTCTCGACTGAGATCTGAATGTCTCCTCACTGTTTCCCTTCTCCAGTTTTCTTCCCTTGTCACCTTCTTGCTTTCCTCACCCCTCAGATGCCCCCTTTGACATCTTTCTGACTCTCATTTTCAAATCAGTTCCCGCCACCTCATTTCTTTAACAATATGCCTTCTTGCAGTGGGAGTCTGGTGTACGTTATTGGCAGTGTCAGAGGATGTCTGCAGGCATCTATCCCTGGAAATGACTGATAGAAGACAGGAGCAGGAGGAGGCCATTCGGCCCTTCGAGCCTGCTGTGCTGTTCATCACAATCGTGGCTGATTGTCCAACTCAATAGCCTAATCCTGCTTTCTCCCCACAACCTTTGATTCCATTCACCCCAAGTGCTGTATCCAGCCCCCTCTTGAATACATTCAATATTTTGGCATCAACTACTTCCTGTGGTGGTGAATTCCACAGGCTCACCACTCTTTGTGTGAAGAAATGTCCTCTCATCTCCATCCTAAATGGTCTATCCCGAATCCTCAGACTGTGACCCCTGGATCTGGACTCCCCCACCATCGGGAACATCCTCCCTGCAGTTACCCTGTTTTGACCTGTTAGAATTTTATAAGTCTCTATGAGATTCCCCGCCTCATTTGTCTGAACTCCAGTGAAAACAATCCTAACCTGGTCAATCTCTCCTCATAAATCAGTCCCAAAATCCCCTGAATCAGCCTGGTAAACCTTCGCTGCACTCCCTCGAGAGCAAGAACATCCTTCCTCAGAGAAGGAGACCAAAATTGCACACAATACTGTAGGTGTGGTCTTGCTAAGGCCTGTATAATTCCCAGGCCCTCTCCCTATCCTGTAACCCCACACACTCACCATGGCTAATCCATCTAATCTAAACATCTTGGGACACTAAGGGGGAAATTTTCCCATCCCACCTTCCATGGGAATCATAGTGGGCTAGGAAGGTTGGGGGGGGGGGGGGGGGCAGGAGGGGCCTATCATGCAAAGATCCAGTTACTTTGGGCTGGATTTTCCATTTTTGGGACGAGCACAGCCAGAAACTCCCATCCCAAAGGACAATTTCCCATGGCTAAGCCATCTAACCTACACATCTTTGGAGTCAGGAACAGTTTAAAGTTCATTTGTTTATCAGTGTGACAAGTAGGTTTACATGAAGTTACTGTGAAAATCCCCCAGTTATAGAACCCTACAGTGCAGAAAGAGGCCCTTCGGCCCATTGAGTCTGTATATGTCCATGTCTGCGTGGGTTTCCTTCAGGTGCTTCGGTTTCCTCCCAGGGTCCAAAAGATGTGCGAGTTAGGTGGATTGGCCATGCCAAATTGCCCCTTGGTGGCCAAAGGTGTGCAGGTTAGGTGGATTGGCCATGCTAAATTGCCCCTTCGTATCCAAAGATGTGTGGGTTAGGTGGATTGGCCATGCTAAATTGCCCCTTCATATCCGAAGATGTGTGGGTTAGGTGGATTGGCCATACTAAATTGCCCCTTCGTATCCGAAGATGTGCAGGTTAGGTGGATTGGCCATGCCAAATTGCCCCTTCGTATCCGAAGATGTGCAGGTTAGGTGGATTGGCCATGCTAAATTGCCCCTTCGTATCCGAAGATGTGTGGGTTAGGTGGATTGGCCATGCTAAATTGCCCCTTAGTGTTAGGGGGACCAGCTAGGGCAAATTTATAGGGTGATGGGGATAGGACCTGGGTCAGACTCAATGGGCCAAATGGTCTCCTTCTGCAGTGTAGGGATTCTATGACTGGGAGCCAATGAAGGTCAGTGAGCACAGCAATAATCATGTCAGATCTCACATTTAGTTTAAAATATCGTGCTGGTTAATGTAAGCAACAGCAATACAACTGTTGGGTCCATTCATTCATTTGGGGACAGCACTGATCCGATTTTTAAAATGGTTTTCTTTTATTGAACAGAATTTAAACTTAACATGACAAAAGCAAGAGGAAAAAGTGAACTTGGAGACTTCTAACCAAGCCGGACCCTGTATTGTACTGAACTGAACTGGATCTTGAAAACAGACACACACTAGAATCCAAACTATATTTCAACTGTTATTGTGTTGTTGGAAATGTTTTCCTCAGGCTATCTCCGACGTAGAGAAACAATACTTGCCGTTGCTGTTATAAAAACTGTGTTTGCCTGCATTGTGTACTTTTCAGGAATGCAGTCAAATCTTTAGCTAACCTTTAGCCTTCCGATTCTACATGCAGTCAAAATTCGCAGAGTTAGTTGCATAGGCAGAAATATCTTAAAATGAAGTCTCTGCATAGACTGAAGCAAACAGGGTCAAGCATACACAGGATCTCTCAATAACAGATGGACATGTCCACCCACTTCCATTGATGGAAACCATTAACTGCCAGTTAACTGATTCGGAGAAATTCCAACAGAAGTTCCAGTTAGGAGCTGGGAACAGTCGATGGGCTAAAATTACAATTCCTGTTATTTTTCCCTCGACCACGTTGTGCACAGAGTGGATTCAGACTGGGAGAATCCACTGGAATAAACCTTTGTTGTTTTGGGGGATAGAAAGCCTTTCGGGTGTCAGCGAGCTGTCAGCCCACAGTCTCAATGAGAAAGGCACCATCGTACCACACACACTCACTCACTGGGTGTCCTCCAGAGATCCCAAATCAGCACACTCACTGGTACGGTTAAACAGAAAATAAATAGTTACCTCCGCACAGATGTGTGATGAGATTAGAGACTTTGTGGCGGGAATCGGGCGAGCGAGGACGGAAAACCCACCCTTTGTGCGTCAAATGGTAAAACCTCATGAATGAGAGGCCGCAAACCAAAACTCTGGGAGAGTTACTCTGCCCTCTGCGTGTCGCAGTTCACAAAGAGTACAACTGGCTACAGACAATGTTGAGCGATCTTCCCCCTTTGATTTCAGTTCCTTGTCCCACCCCACCACAGAAAGAGTGAACGCAGGGAAATAGACTGTCTGACAGAGTCCACTACGTGTGGTGTCAAACCGGACACAGTACATTTCAACACATCAAACAATGCCACCAAATCATCAAGCTTTTCAGCATTTAGATATCAGACAGGAACTCTCACCTCTTGTGTGAAATGCACAGTAATTCCAGAAGGTATTGCGAGCACTTACCTGGATATCTGCGGAGACAAAGGGGAAAAGGAAGATGAGAATCAGTGATTGCAGGATCTAAAAATCTGGGCCCCTTTTCCCCAGATTCAAACAAACATTCTAATTTTATTTTTAAAAACTTCGCTTGCTGCAGAACAAAACATTTCACTCAATTCCACACGAAAGAGAGAATAGAACTGGAGCTTTTTGAGAAACATAAGAACTAGGAGCAGGAGTCGGCCATCTGGCCCCTTGTGCCTGCTCTGCCATTCAGTAAGATCATGGCTGATCTTTTTGTGGACTCAGCTCCCCTTACCCGCCCGCTCACCTTAATTCCTTCACTGTTCAAAAATTTATCTATTAGGGCAGCACGGTGGCACAGTGGTTAGCTGTGCTGCCTCACAGCACTAGGGACCTGGGTTCAATTCCCGGTTTGAGTCCCTGTCAGTGTGTAGTTTGCACATTCTCCCCATGTCTGCATGGGTTTCCTCCGGGTGCTTATTTCCTCCCTCAGTCCGAAAGACGTGCTGCTTAGGTGGATTGACCCAAACAGGCGCTGGACTGTGGTCACTTAACTGCAGTATTAATGTAAGCCTTACTTGTGACTAACAAATTAACTTTAACTATCCTTGCCTTAAAGAATGGGATGTTCTTGGTTAGGTTTGATTTACTTTCTGTTTTAATTTTAAATTTGAGACTATGCAATGCTCAAGGACACAGATCTGTCAGGCGCAAATTATTCTGCTGACATTTTGCCAGAACTTTTAACTGGATGTGTAACTCATAAACCATGCCTTCTTCACAAGGTTTCTATTAAGTTAAATCCTGTTTGTAACTGGTCATTATTCATGTACCAAACCCATTTCCTCTCAGTATTAAATGAAGAGCTGAAATTCTATGTTCAAGCTCAAAATATTTGGATAATAATTCCCTTCTTTGCTCCTATTCATTGTAAAGTACTTCAATGAGATGGTTGCTATGGTTAGAAATCCATCTTTGCCAGATTTTTATGGTTTTTCCTTCACTCTCCTTGTGATCCCATGGGGATAATCAGTGTTCCAATATTCCCAACCTCCCGTCGGAAACCTTCATTGTCTTGTGGTCTGCGGCCTGTAGTATATCCCGTGCTACTGACCAGTGTTATTATGCTGGGCTATTGATGTGCTGCCTCAGTAAACTAGGGGAGAGAGTTGTAAAGCCTATCTTGCAGGCCTCATTCCCTCACTGACTGGCCACTCAGCTCTCTCAGCTTTGCTGTCCTGTCCTGTTGGAGTCCAGTGTCTGTTAGTGACAACCATCCTCACCTGAACTGCTTCTCTTCTGTCTGTGAGGCATGACAAAGTCAGCAGACTGCAGCTGAGGAGAAAGGAAACACTACAATCAGCACACTTCAACTCCAAAACATCGGCAACACATTTAAACCCCTCGCATATTTTGGAGGGGTCCGAAAGCCCTGTAATTATTCATTGATACAGTGGAGGTGAAAGCACGGCTAATGACCCGAGAAAAAACTTCTTCCTCTCATCAAGCCATTCTGCCCAATAAACATAGAAACATAGGAGATAGGAGCAGGAAGAGGCCATTCAGCCCATCGAGTCTGCTCCACTTTTCATCACCAACATGGCGGATCATCCAATTCAATAGCCTAATCCTGCTTTCTCCCCATAACCTTTGATCCCATTCACCCCAAGTGTTATATCCAGCTGCCTCTTGAATACGTTCAATGTTTAGGCATCAACTACTTCCTGTGGTAATGAATTCCACAGGCTCACCGGGTGAAGAAATGTCTCCTCATCTCCGTCCTGAATGGTCTACCCTGAATCCTCAGACTGTGACCCCTGGTTCTGGATTCCCCCACCATCGGAAATACTCGTCCTGCATCTACCCTGCATCTACCATACAGCCAAGGCTTCGAGTCTAGATGACCCTTCATCAGAGCTGGTGAAATGGTTGGAGACACACGATGTGCTCCCTCACCATTGGGAACATCTTCCCTGCATTTACCCTGTCTAGGCCTGTTACAATTTTATAAGTCTCTATGAGATCCCCCCCTCATTCGTCTGAGCTCCAGTGAAAACAATCCTAACCTAGTGAATCTCTCCTCATAAATCAGTCCCACCATCCCCACATCAGCCTGGTAAACCTTCACTGCACTCCCTCAAGAGCAAGAACATCCTTCCTCAGAAAAGGAGACCAAAACATTGACACGGTCGCTTGCTTTCAAGCCCTCGCTTCCAAAATAATCTATAATCGTTCACTTTAGTGAGGTCCAAAAGCCCTCTAATTATTCATTGATACAGTGGGGATGAAAGCATGGCTAATGACCCAAGGAAAAACTTCTTCCTCTAATCAAGCCATGTTGCTCAATGCCCATATCCTTCCATTCCCATCTTATTCATATATTCTTCTAGTTGCCCCTTAAATACCACTATCATACCTGCTCCCACCACCTCCCTGGGCAGCGCCTTCCAGTCATTCACCATCCTCTGTGTAAAAAAACTTGCCTCGCACATCTCCTCCAAACTTTTCCCCATGCATCTTGAACCTATGTCCCCCTAGGACTTGACTTTTCTACCCTAGGAAATAGCATCTGACTGTCCACTCTGTCCACGCCACTCATAATCTTGTAAACCTCTATTAGGGCGATCCCTCAACCTCCATCATTCCAGTGAGAACAAACCAAGTTTATCCAACCTCTCCTCATAGCCATGCACTCTGATTAGATTTGATTTATTATTGTCACTTTTTTTAAATTCATTCGTGGGACATGGGTGTCACTGGCTGGCCCATATGTATTGCCCATCCCTTGTTGCCCCTTGAGAAGGTGATGGTGAGCTGCCATCTTGAATCACTGCAGTCCACGTGTATTAACATACAGTGAAAAGTATTGTTTCTTGCACACTGTGCAGACAAAGCATACCGTTCACAGAGAAGGAAAGGAGAGAGTACAGAATGTAGTGTTACAGTCACAGCTAGGGTGTAGAGAAAGATCGACTTAATGCAAGGCAGGTCCGTTCAAAAGTCTAATGGCAACAGGGAAGAAGCTGTTCTTGAGTCAGTTGGTACTTGACCTCAGACTTTTGTATCTTTTTCCCGATGGAAGATGATGGAAGAGAGAATGTCCGGGGTGTGTGGGGTCCTTAATTATGCTGACTGCTTTGCCAAGGCAGCCAGAAGTGTAGACAGAGTCAATGGATGGGAGGCTGGTTTGCGTGATGGATTGGGCTATATTCATGACCTTTTGTAGTTCCTTGCGGTCTTGGGCAGAGCAGGAGCTATACCAAGCTGTGATACAACCAGAAAGACTGCTTTCCATGGTGCATCTAAAAGATGGTGAGAGTTGTAGCGGACATGCCAAATTTCCTTCGTCTTCTGAGAAAGTAGAGGCACTGGTGGGGCTTCTTAGCTATAGTGTCAGCGTGGGAGGGGGCGAGCCTCTCTCTGTTAAAGTTGGCCAAAGCTACACCACGAAGTGATGTGTTTCAATCTGTTTATGTACCTCAGGTTTACTCAATATCACTAAAGTGACATTTCCAATGTCACTTTATCTCCACGCCATCCTATTACCCATGGACATGCTGACCTTTAAACCACAGATGCCTCTTAGACAATCTCTGTGTTAGAAATGGACATTTGCACATAATTAAACATTATTCGTCACAAGACAGTAAATCTGCGCTTACCCTGTAGAGGCTGTCTCTCCCATGGGTGGGGAGCGAGGGTGATTTACAGGTTGGTTGCTGTGGAGCTGTGGGGAACAAGAGCATTGCAGTCACTGGGTCTGTTCCACCAGTCAATGAAATCACGGCTGATCCGTGACCGAAATCCCACTGCACTCAATATTCCCTTAATATCTATGGATAACCTGATCATTCTCAAAAATTATCAACTAACCTCGCATCAATTGGGGCAGGCTCGAAGGGCTAAATGGCCTACTCCTGCTCCTATTTCTTATGTTCTTAATTGCCATTTACAGCAGGAGTCCCAACACCAATCAGCTAAGGTGGCACAGTCGTTTGCACTGCTGCCTCATGGCACCAGGGACCTGGGTTCGATTCCCGGCTTGGGTCACTATCTGTGTGGAGTGTTCTCCCTGTGTGTCTGCGTGGGTTTCCTCCGGGTGATCCGGTTTCCTCCCATAGTCAGGAAGATGTGCTAGTTAGGTGCATTGGTCATGCTAAATTTTCCCTCAGTGCACATCGAAACGAGAAGCAGGAGGAGGCCATTCAGCCCTTCAAGCCTGTTCCACCATTCATCTTGATCATGGCTGATCATTGAATTCAACATCCTGATACCTCCCTTCACTTCCTCCCATATCCCTTTGGCTCCAAGAGCTGTAGCCGAACAGGCGCCGGAGTAGGGGATTTTCACAGTAACTTCATTGCAGTAGTGTAAGTCCACTTGTGACACAAATAAATAAACTTTTAATAATAGTTTCTTTCCATTTAGCCTCTCTATTCCCCCTTAATATCTTGAAAGACTTTGCCCCCCCCCCCCCTTTGATTATCTAAATTGATCTGAAAGTTTTAAACCGAGTTTCGCTCTCCCTGGAGAGTTTGTCCAGGATGTTCACCAGCCATTCTCTGTCCCTCTCAGTCTGAAGACTGCTCCCCCTGCTGTCAATCCCCCATCACTGTAAGAAGTCTCACAACACCAGGTTAAAGTCCAACAGGTTTATTTGGTGAGTCCTGAAGAAGGACTGACACTCTGAAAGCTTGTGCTGCCAAATAAACCTGTCGGACTTTAACCTGGTGTCGTGAGACTTCTTACTGTGCTTACCCCAGGCCAACGCCAGCATCTCCGCATCACAGTTCCCACCATGACAGGGAAAATTGCGAAGGGATTCCAAACATAGAATCATAGAATCCCTCCAGTGCAGAAGGAGGCCATTCGGCCCATCGAGTCTGCACTAACAACCTCACCCAGGCCCTATCCCCGTAATGCCACATATTTATTCCCCCCCATCTCCCTGACATGGGGGTTAATTTAGCATGGCCGAATCCACCCAACCCACACACCTTTGGACTGTCGGGCATAATGGGGGCAGTTTTCCCAAAATATTTCTGAGTGCCCAACGATCGGGTAAATGGGAAGTTTTCTTGGGACAGCTGACATTTGATAGTTAACGGCACTCTGTGCAAATAACCGCTGGAGGCCTACAGCAGAGTGCTCAGGACGCCATTGGGAATACGCCATTTCCCAGTACACAGTGCCCTCTTGGCACTGCCTCCTGCCTGGTGGGCACTGCCAGTGTGCCAGACTGGCAGTTCCAGGCTGGCCCTGTGCAAGTGGCACTGTCCCCCCGGCCCCCCCCTCCCCAACACCCCATTGCCCCCCTCATACCCTGGGGACCTTATAGAATCCCTACAGTACAGAAAGAGGCCATTTGGCCCATCAACCTTAATGGCCTCCGATACCATCAGTGAAGCCACCAGGTCAGGTCCCCATTGCTGGGGACCAGCTGTGATCCCTGCTGGTGGGAGCCTTCACCGGTGGGGTTGGAAATCCGAGAGATCCCGGACAATTGCGTCCAGAACTCGCTAAAAGGATTTAATTTTAAGTTGAAGTTTATTTATTCGTGTCACAAGTAAGCTTATGTTAACACTGCAATGAAGTTACTGTGAAAATCCCCGAGTTGCCACACTCTGTTCGGTTACACTGAGGGAGAATTTAGCGCCTAACCAGTCCTTCAGAGTGTGGGAGGAAACTGGAACACCCGGAGGATGTGACGAATGGGTTAACAGACCTTTCAGTTCAGTCCTAATTTGATGTCAATTATCCAATAGAAGCCACAAATTTATAAAGGGGCTTCAGGTGGCACTGGGTGTGGATGGATAATTGTATGTGAAGTTGGACCGAAGAAATAAAGATAGTCTGTGAAGAAGCAGAACTTGTGTCTCCTTCACTAACCTGCAACCTAGAGGCTCAAGTAGAGGAAACTCACACAGACACAGGGAGAACATGCAGACTCCACACAGACAGTGACTCAAGCTGGGATTCGAACCTGGGCCCCAGACTCTGTGAGGCAGCAATGATAACAACTGTGCCACTGTAATTAATTTACATTAACTAATACGTATTAAAATCACCATTGCGAGGTTGTTCACACCAATAAAGTGGCTTGGGGAAGGTTGTGAGTGGAAGGGTGGCGGACACTATTCCCATTCTTGGCTTCCCCACTTACATTTCTCGCCCTGCTATGCTACTTGATCATCGTAGTGGGGTGGAAAAATTATGCCCTATCTGAGAGAAATTCTTCAAGGCAATGTCCCTTGACTTTGTAAGACCATAGACAATTCGTTTCTTGCTCCAGACCGGATCCTGGCAGAAGCAAAACATTTGAAAAAACAAACCCAGTAGCAGAAAGTCTGTCTCCAGGAACCATTCATTTCCCAGCTGAAGCAGAGTTAGTACACGGTGGCACAGAGGTTTGCACTGGTTCCTCACAAGGCCAGGAACCCTAGGTCGATTCCCAGCTTGGGTCACTGTCTGTGTGGAGTTTGCACATTCTCCTCATGTCTGCATGGGTTTCTTCCAGGTGTTCCAGTTTCTTGCCCGACTCCAAAGATGTGCGGGTTAGGGGGATTGGCCATGTTAAATTGCCCCTTAGTGACCAAAGATGTGCAGGTTCGGTGGATTGGCCATGTTAAATTGCCCCTTAGTGACCAAAGATGTGCAGGTTCGGTGGATTGGCCATGTTAAATTGCCCCTTAGTGACCAAAGATGTGCAGGTTTGGTGGATTGGCCATGTTAAATTGCCCCTTAGTGACCAAAGATGTGCAGGTTCGGTGGATTGGCCATGTTAAATTGCCCCTTAGTGACCAAAGATGTGTAGGTTAGGTGGATTGGCCATGTTAAATTGCCCCTTAGTGACCAAAGATGTGCAGGTTAGGTGGATTGGCCATGTTAAATTGCCCCTTAGTGACCAAAGATGTGCAGGTTAGGGGGATTGGCCATGGTAAACTATCCCTTATGTATGTCCCAATATATACGTAGGTTAGAGGGAATGAGTAGGGTAAAATACATGGGGTTACGGGGATAGGGCCTGGTTAAGACTTGGTGCAGACTTGATGGGTCGTATAGCCCCCTTCAATACTGTAAGGATTTTATTCTCTAACTAGTTTGGGCTGATGGGGTTGTACCTGTCCTGTTCT
Organism: Carcharhinus amblyrhynchos; assembly: GCF_965287045.1. Taxonomy (NCBI): domain Eukaryota; kingdom Metazoa; phylum Chordata; class Chondrichthyes; order Carcharhiniformes; family Carcharhinidae; genus Carcharhinus; species Carcharhinus amblyrhynchos. The sequence goes on from NC_137357.1 coordinate 6,374,399, forward strand.
CCCCTTTCATTCCCTTCCAGATGCTGACTGACCTCCACAGCGCTTGAGCACAGTTTCCTTCCCTCGTCTGTGTACTGCCCTGTGAGCTGTAGTAAGTGTTGTAATTAAAGGAATGTCAGAGGCCTCTGCCCTGTTTACTTGGGTACCTCCGCAGCTACTTTGTCTATGTGGGAGTGGGGCCTCACATCTAGCTCAGGATGTTATTGTCTCCCGAGTGCTGAAAGGACTGTAAGCTATGATATATGTATGGCACCTGCAGGACGGGAATGCAGCTCATTTTTCTGGTAATGACTCTTACAGAAACTCCTGGTCGTCCTGTCTGGAAGCGAACGAGATTTCCTCCCTCGTGGTTTCGATTTCTCCAGTTCCTCCTTCAAAATTAACTTTCCCAGTCCGGACTGGATCTGAAGCACAACAGACACAACAACAACTTCAACGGAAGGCGTGGAAGGAAGTAAGTGCGTGCGTGTGTGCAACTGTATGTAACTGCATGCACGTGTGTACATGTAGAAAGACCTGCATTTATATAGCCCCGTTCACAACCACAAGAAGTCTGGAAGCATTTTACAGCTAGTTAAGTACTATTGGAACCAATAAAATGCTGGAAAATCTCAGCAGGTCTGACAGCAGCTGTAGGGAGAGAATAGAACCAATGTTTTGAGTCTAGACGACTCTTGCTCTGAGCCTAACACTGACAAAGAGTCACCTAGACTTGAAACGTTGGCTCTATTCTCTCCCCACTGATGCTGCCCGATCTGCTGAGATTTTCCTTCATTTTCTGTTTTTGTTTCAGATTCCGCAGTATTTTGCTTTTATCGAAGTACTTTGGGAAGTGTCGTCTATGCCCTAAGGTGGGAAACGCAGCAGCCAGTACACATAGAACAAGCTCTCAGAAAGAGCAATGTGAGAATGACCAGATAATCTGTTTTTGTATGATGCTGATTGAGGGATCGGTGTTGGTTTGGACACCTCATCAATTGCCCTGCCCTCTGCAGAATAATGACTGAGATCCATTGTGCTCACAACTGAGAGAGGACATATGCGTGATGAGACAGGGGCTGCATGGTGGCACAGTGGTTCGCACTGCTGCCTCACAGCACCAAGGACCCAGGTTCAACGTCGCCTCGGGTGACTTCTGTGTGGAGGTTGCATGTTCTTCCCATGTCTGTGTGGGTTTCCTCCACTTGCTCTGGTTTCCTCTCACAGTAAGAAGTCTCACAACACCAGGTTGAAGTCCAACAGGTTTATGTGGTAGCAAAATCCACTAGCTTTCAGAGTGCTGCTCCTTCATCAGGTAAGTCACTTACCTGACGAAGGGGTGGCGCTCTGAAAGGTCGTGGATTTTGCTGCCAAGTAAACCTGTTGGACTTTAACCTGGTGTGACACTTCTTACTGTGTTTACCCAAGTCCAACGCCGGCATCTCCACATCATTCCTCCCACAGTCCAAAGGTGTGCTGGTTAGGTGCATTGGTCATGGAAAATTGACTCTTAGTGTGCAAAGATGTGAAGGTTAGGTGGATTGTCCATGCTAAATTGCCCCTTAGTGTGCAAAGATGTGAAGGTTAGGTGGATTGTCCATGCTAAATTGCCCCTTAGTGTCCAAAGATGTGCAGGTTAGGGGGATTGGCCATGCTAAATTGTCCCTTAGTGTCCAAAGATGTGTAGGTTAGGGGGATTGGCCATGCTAAATTGCCCCTTAGTGTCCAAAGATGTGTGGGTTGGGTGGATTGGCCATGCTAAATTGTCCCTTACTGTCCAATGATGTGCAGGTGAGGTGGATTACCCATGCTAAATTGCCCCTTCATGTTAGGGGGATTAGCTGGGTTAAATGTATGGGGTTATGGGGATAGAGGCTGGGTGGGATTGTGGTCAGGGCAGGCTCAATGGGCCAAATAGCCTCCTTCTGCAGTGTAGGATTCTATGTAACTTGTACCCTGAAGCCAGCAGTGCCAGATATTTCCCCCACCTTGTTCAGCTCCTTTCTCTGAATCTCCCGAAGTTGTCTCATTTCATCAGTCTCGTCATCCTCCTCGTCATCCTCGTCATCCTCCTTTGAAGCGATCCTTCTTCTCCACTCTTTCTCTGTAAGAAATATCACCAAATCGCCATTAATCCAAAACTCAGCCAGCCTCGGGAGATTCGAGCACAGGGCTTACCTGTTGGTGGAGAGTCTGTAAATGAATGAAGCATCACCCAGTGTGGACAACAGCACTCTAATAATTGTCCCAACTTCAACGGCCGGCAGTGGGAAGATGTACAAGAACCATGCTCCGTCAAACACTCCAATTCAGGCAAGGTGCGACCTCCCTTTGCTGGGAATTTGTTCCCATTCCCAATGGCACAGTGGTTAGCACTGCTGCGGATTTCCCCCGGATGCTCCGGTTTCCTCCCACAGTCTGAAAGACGTGCTGGTTAGGCGCATTGGCCAAGCTAAATTCTCCCAATGTGTACCTGGCAATTTTATAAACACACACAGTGGCACAGTGGTTAGCACTGCTGCCTCACAACGCCAGGGATCTGGGTTCAATTTCCGGCCTCGGGTCACTATCTGTTTGCACGTTCTCCCCATGTCTGCATGGGTTTCCGCTGGGTGCTCAGGTTTCCTCCCGCAGTCCAAAAGACTTGCGGGTTAGGTGCTAAATTCTCCTCAGTGTACCCGAACAGGTGCCAGACTGTGGCGACGAGGGGATTTTCACAGCAACTTCATTGCAGTGTTAATGTAAGCCTACTTGTGACATAAATAATTAAACTTTTAAATCTAAAAAAAATTGAGCTAACCTAGTTGGAAGGAGCATGTCTGGGAAATTCCGAAGGAGTTTATTTAAAGAAAATATTTATTAGTGTCACAAGGATGCTTACATTAACACTGCAATGAAGTTACTGTGAAATTCCCCGAGTCGCCACACTCTGTGCACCTGTTCGGATACACTGAGGGACGAAAGCAGAGCACCTGGAGGAAACCCACGCAGACATGGGGAGAACATGCAGACTCCACAGACAGTGACCCAAGCTGGGAATTGAACCCGGGTCCCTGATGCTGTGAGGCAGCAGTGCTAACCCACTGTGCCACCGTGCATATTTATAACAGTGTCAGCCTTTTCTGCCTGAACGCAGATGTGAAGAATAACTGTTCTGGCGAAGTACTGGAGGGTCACCACAGCAAAGGTTTAGCATTTTGTCAGGAGCCGAGTGAAGCAGACACGGGGAGAAGGAGGCGTTGGAGCTAAGTGTGCTACAATGAAGGGAAGAGGCCACATGGACCCAACCCATCAACACTGGCACTCGACAGTACCCATGGAAACACAGGCCTTCCTCTCAGGAGGCGGAACATGTGGAACGTTCATGCTCCTCCCACCAATCATATTGAATCGTAGAACCCCTATAGTACAGAAGGAGGCCATTTGGCCCATCGAGTCTGCACAAACCACAATCCTACCTTTTCCTGTAACCCCACATATTTACCCTGCTAATTCCCCCGATACTCAGGGCAATTTAACATGGCCAATCAACCTAACCTGCACATCTTTGGATTGTGGGAGGATTAGACCCAGAGGAAACCCACGCAGACACAGGGAGAGAACATGAAAACTCCACACAGACAGTGACCTAAGCTGGGAATTGAACCCGGGTCCTTGGCGCTGTGAGGCAGCAGTGCTAACCACTGTGCCACCATGCCGCCCGAAGTCATATCAACAATAAAAATGCAAATAAATTGAGGTTAGGTTGATTGACCACACTAAAATTGCCCCTTGCAAGATGTGTAGGTCAAAGGGGTTTAGCGGGTAAATATATGGGGTTATGGGGATAGGGTATGGGTGGGATATTCCATTGGAGAGTCAGTGCAGACAAGATGGGCCAAATGGCCTGCTTCTGCACCGTGGGGTTTCTATGACTGATTCATAGAATCATAGAACCCCTACAGTATAGAAGGAGGTCATTCAGCCCATCGAGTCAGTACTGACAACAATCCCATCCAGGCTCTATTCCCATAACCTCACGAATTTATCCTTCTCATCCTCCTGACACTGAGGGCAATTTTGCATGGCCAATCACCTCACCCGCATAGTGTGGGAGGAAACTGGAGCATCCTGAGGAAACATACGCAGACACGGGGAGAACATACTAACTCCATACAGACAGTGACCCAAGCTGGGAATTGAACGCAGGCCCCTGGCACGGTGAGGCAGCAGTGCTAACCACTGTGCCACCGGGCCACCCCTATGAGAGCCTATGAGTGTAACCGGGTGAGTTCACAGATTCTGCCTTACCCACGACAGCAAGTGAGGGAGGACACGGCCAATACTCTGTCTCTATCTTGGCCGGAAGATTGGGGTCCGGAGGCTGAGCCGCTGGGAACTTTGATGATTCAATGATGAGATCCTCGATATATTTACTCTGCGGAATCACTATCGATGGTTCTGGAACAAGAGAATAAAACAAAGAATGGGCTGCGAGCTGTGGAACAAGCTATCTGAGGTTGCGATGAGGATGGAGACAAGTGAAAATGTGGAAATGAAGATGGGAGAAAAGAAGCTGGGTGTCTTCATGCATGAATCACAAAAAACGAGTATGCAGGTACAACATATAATTCGGAAAGATAATAGAACATAGAAATTAGAAGCAGAAGGAGGCTATTCGGCCCTTCGAGCCTGCTCCACTATTCATTTTGAGCATGGCTGATCATCAAATCCAACATCCTGAACTCCTCCTTCCCCCATATCCCTTGATCCCTTTAGCCCCAGGAAATTTCTTCTTGAAATCGTACAACATTTTGGCCTCAACTACTTTCTGTGGGAGTGAATTCCACACATTCACATGGGTGAAGAAATTTCTCCTCACCTCAGTTCCACCAACACCTTTACTTTCTCAAGAGACTAAGGAAATTTGGCATGACCGCCACAACTCTCACCAACGTTTACAGATGTACCACAGAAAGAATTCTTTCTGCTTATATCACAGCTTGGTCTGGCTCTTGCTGTGCCCATGATTGCAACAAACTACAAAAGGATTGTGAATGTAGCCCAGTCCATCACGCAAACCAGCCTCCCATCCATTGACTTTGTCTATGCTTCCGGCTGCTTCGGAAAAGCAGCCAGTATAATTAAGGGCCCCACGAACCCCGGACATTCTCTCTTCCACCTTCTTCCGTCGGGAGACTGATACAAAAGTCTGAGATCACATACTGACCGACTCAAGGACAGCTTCTTTTCTGTTGCCATTGGACTTTTGAATGGACCTACCCTCACACGAAGTTGATCTTTCTCTACAGCCTTGCTATGACTGTAACACTATATTTTGCACTCTCTCTCCTTTCCTTCTCTCCGCTTTGTCTGTATAGTGTGCAAGAAACAATACTTTTCACTGTACACTAATACATATGAGAATAATAAATCAAATCAAATTCTAAAAGTCCTCAAACTATGATCCCTAGTTCTGAATTTCCCCACCATTCGGAACATTCCTTCTGGAACTACTCTGTTTAAAGTTAAAGTTTAATTATCAGTCACAAGTCGGCCTACATTCACACTGCAATGAAGTTACTATGAAAATTCCCCAGCTGCCACACCCCGGCGCTGTTCAGATACACTGAGGGAGAATTTAGCATGCCCAATTCACCTAACCTGCATATCTTTTGGGCTGTGGGAGGAAACCAGAGCACCCGGAGGAAACCCACACAGACATGGGGAGAGCATGCAGTCTCCGCACAGGCAGTGACCCAAACTGGGAATCGAACCCGGGTCCCTGGAGCTGTGAAGTAGCAGTGCTAACCATCTGTGCTGCCCTGCCTAACCGATTAGAATTTTATAATCATTGTATATTATTTAACATCATTGCATATTGTGAGGGGGACTTGAGGACAAAGATAGGAAGATTGTGCCTCAATTATACAGGGCATTGGTGAGACCATATTTCAAGTATTCTGTACAGTATTAAGGAAGGATGTAAATGCTTTGGAAACAGGTTAGAGAAGGTTTACCCAAATAATACCTAGAATGGGTGGGTTGTCTCTTGAGGGAAAGTTGGACAGAGTCGGTGTGTATCCGCTGGTGTTTAGAAGAGTAGGAGGCACCATGATTGAAACATGTACAATCCTGACGGATATTGACAGGGTGGATGTAGAGAGGATGTTTCCTCTTGTAGGAGAATCTAGAACTGGAAGGTCACTGTTTAAAATAAGGCGGGGGGGGAGTCACCCGTTTAAAATGGAGATGAGGCAAATCATCATAAAATCAGAGAAATCCTGCAGTGCAGAAGGAGACCATTCAACCCATCTAGTCTGCACCAACAATCCCCGTAATCCCACATATTTACTCCGCTAATCTCTCTCACCTACACATTTCGGGGCAATTTAGCATGGTCAATGTACCTAACCCGCACATCTTTGGACTGTGGGGGGAAACTGGAGCACCCGGAGGAAACCCACGCAGACACAAGAAGAATGGGCAAACTCCACACAGACAGTGACCTGAGCCAGGAAATGAAGCAGGGTCCCAGGAGCTGTGAGGCAGCAGTGCTAACCACTGTGCCACCGTGCCACCCACAGTTTCACTCAGAGGATAATGAGTCTTTGGGACTCTCTCCTTGAAAAACAGTGGAAACAGAGTCTGAATATTTTTAGATCAGAGGTGAGATGGACTGTTGGTGAGCAAGGGGGTGAAAAATTACTGGGAAGAGGTGGACGCAGACTAAAAGTTACTATCAGGTCAGCCATGATCTTATTAAATGGTGGGGCAGGCTCAAGGGGCTGAATGGCCTCCACCTGCTCCTTGTTTGTCTGAAGCTAATGACAGTAAGATGAATGGATGAGTTGTACGCAGAAGTAATCGGGATATTTACAGAGCCATAGGAACCAAAGATAACGCAGCACAGTCGGATAGTGTTCAATTCAGGTTACCACACTACCAGAAGGATGTGGAGGCTTTGGAGAGGATACAGAAAGGATTTACCAGGATGTTGCCTGGTATGGAGGGCATTAGCTATGAGGAGAGGTTGGAGAAACTCAGTTTGTTCTGGAACGATGGAAGTTGAGGGGCAATCTGAAAGAAGTCTAAAAGAGCGAGGGAAAAGAAAAAGTTTGAAAAGAATTGTGTAAAGGATATCGAAATAAGCAAAAAGGCTTTCACAATGGAGGTGGCGCGGTAGTGCGGTGGTTGGCACTGTTGCCTCACGGCGCCAGGAACCCGGGTTCGATTCCGGGCTCGGGTCACTGTCTGTGTGGAATTTGCACATTCTCCCTGTGTCTGCGTGGGTTTCCTCCAGGTGCTCTGGTTTCCTCCCACTGTCCAAACAACTGGCAATTATAGGGTGGTTCTAACTATAGATCATTTCAAAGGACTTTGCTGTTGAGAGTGAGACCCGAGCAGGGAACGGATGTGGGACGGAGGGAAATGGACCACAAGTGCCATGCAGAGATAGGTCTCCAGAAAGGCTTTGAAGATGGGGAGGGAAGTGGTGAACTAAAGAGTTTCAGAGAGGGGATTCCAGTGTTGGGGAGAGATGTCAGAAAACTTCACACACACACACACACACACACACACACACACACACAGTCCTTTCTCCTGTTAATGCATCAAGGAGTGGTTTGTCCACAGTTGACCAACAAGGGAAAGCCGCAAAGGATAGGTAGGAAGACAGGAACTCTCAATAGTGGGCAACGTCAGAGATACTGAAACCATATGTTGCATTGGCAGGACAACATGTTGCAGCTCCTTGACATTGGGAGTCCAGAACCAGGGGTCACAGTCTGAGGATTTGGGGAAGACCATTTAGAACGGGGGTGAGGAGACATTTCTTCACCCAAAGAGTAGTGAGCCTGTGGAATCCATTCCTACAGGAAGTAGCCAATGCCAAAATATTGAATGCATTCAAGAAGCGGCTGGATTTAGCACTTGGGGTGAATGGGATCAAAGATTATGGGGAGAAAGCAGGATTAGGCTATTGAGTTGGACGATCAGCCATGATGGGGATGAATGGTGGAGCAGATTTGAAGGGCCAAATGGCCTTCTCCTATCTTCTATGTTTCTACGATCTTTGGGGATTGGCACACAGCCATAACACAAAGGGCAAATAATGAACAGATTACTCTGAGACAGTAAGAGACAAAACAGACTTTACCATTCTGTTTGTAGATGGGACGTTTCCTGTACATATTGGTGCCGACATCTGGAAATTAAACAAAATAATAAGGTTAAAATTATCAAATTTGTTACAATATCCATTCGTGTTGTCCATCAATGATTATTATCATTCAGTACTTTGTTTTTTATTCATTCGTGGGACGTGGGCGTCACTGGCCAGCATTTATTGCCCATCCCTAGTTGCCCTTGGAGGACAGTTGCTGTGGCTCTGGAGTCACATGTAGGCCAGACCAGGTAAGGACAGCAGATTTCCTTCCCTAAAACCAGATGGGGGTTTTCTGACAATCGACAGTGGTTTCATGGTCATCAGTAGACACTTAATTCCAGATATTTTATATGGAGTTCAAATTCCACCATCTGCCGTGGCGGGATTTGAACCTGGGTCCCCAGAAGAATGATCCGTGAGGGAAATCTCAGGAATTCCTTCAGCACTCTTGTGCTAATTGCTGTCTGTCTGACTTTAATGCAACTGCAAAGTGGTTATTGTGTCTCCAACAAAACTCTCCCATATTGTGTGCGTCCCAGAAAACAATGCAATGGAGATGATACAACTTCAAACATTTTCACATCAAGAGTGAGAATGGCTTCAAAGCAGCGATTATCAATCATAACTCAGCGGGTAGCACTCTCGCTGCTGAGTCAGAAGGTTCTGGGTTCACATCCCACTTTAGGACTTGAGCTAATAACCCCAGGCTGACCCTGCCCTCCTCAGTGCAGCACTGAGGGTGCTTTGCATTGCTGAAGGTGTCCTCTTTCAGGTGAGACCTTGCCTTCTCAAGAGAACGTAGAAGATCTCATGACACCCTGCAGAGAAGTGGAGGGATGCTGTCATCGACAAGATGATCCCTCAGTCAACATCCCAAAAAGATTTGCGTGCTCATGATCACAGTGAGTTAGAGTCCATCACACAAACCAGCCTCCCATCCATTGACTCTGTCTACACTTCCCGCTGCCTGGGAAAAAGCAGTCAGCATAATCAAGGACCCCACGCACCTCGGATATTCCCTCTCCTTCCGTTGGAAAAAAGATGTAAAAGTCTGAAGTCACGCACCAACCGACTCAAGAACAGCTTATTCCCTGCTGCCGTCAGACTTTTGAATGGACCTACCTTGCACTAAGTTGATCTTTCTCTACACTCGAGCTATGACTGTAACACTACATTCTGCACCCTCTCCTTTCCTTCCCTCTGAATGGGATGCTTTGTCTGTATAGCACGCAAGAAACTATGCTTTTCACTGTGTACCAATAGGATATAACAATAATAAATCAAATGACTGCTGTTTGTGGGAGCTTGCTGCGCACAAATTTGCTGTTGTGTTGCCCACAGTGACTACACTTCAGTTATGCCTCATTGGCTATCAGGTAGTTTTGGCAGGGCCCGAGATTGTGTAAAGCACAGCAGCAATGAAAGCCTTTGTCTCCTTATCACTATCTTATCCGTTGCTTTGCGTTAATCAAGAGGTCGAGCTGGAAATGTGAAGGATTTGAAGGGTCTGATGTCTTACTACACACACTGAGCCTCCCGACATGTCACTGCCCCCATAGAACTCCAACCTGGATGAGAAAAGCTACTCTCTTAACATTAGGAGAGGGTGTGCCTCTTGCAGATCACAGATCTGATTGAAAAACAGATCAGAGAGAAACAGATGTGAGACAGAGAGAGACAGATAGTGAAAGCAGAGAGAGAAAGGGGTGCCCAGAGTGAGGGAGAGACAGATAAAGGAAGAGACAGAGACAGATAGGGGGAAAGGCGCAGAGAGAGAGAGAGACACACACAGTGAGAGGGAGACACAGACAGACTAACAGAGAGACAGATAGAGAGAGAAGTAGAGGCAGAGATAGACAAATTGTGGGAGGGGGGGAGTGAGAGACACACAGTGAGGGACAGAGGTAGAGACAGACTAACAGAGAGACATACAGAGAGGTAGAGACAGGGAAAGACAGATGGGGGAGCACACACAGTGAGGGAGCAACACAGTGAGGGAGAGATGAGGAAGCATAACATAACATAGAACGTTACAGCACAGTACAGGCCCTTCAGCCCTCAATGTTGTGCTGAGCTATGTCTAATCCCAAGAAGGAGGCAGAGACAGACAGCCAATCAGTCAGAGTGAGCGGGAGAGACAGAGATGGACAGACAGAGGAAGAAACATCAAGAGACGCAGGAAGAGAGAGAGACAGACAGAGGAAGAGGCATCGAGTGAGAAACAGTGAGGGAGAGACAGGGAGAGGTGTAGAGATAGACAATCAGACACAAACAGAGATAGACTGACAGAGGGACACAAGGAGAGATGGAGAGAGGGTCAGAGACAGGGAAACATAGAGATAGAGAGAGGGAAAGATGAGCAATGAAATAGAGGAACAAAAGAGAAACAGGAAGAGATACAGACAGCAAGATAAAGATAGAGAAACAGAGGAGAGATAGAAACAGAGTGAGTGAAACAGAAAGAGATGGAGGTAGAGAGAGAGAGAGCGATTCAGAGAGAAAGACAGAGACATTGGAGGATACAGAGGAAGAGAGTCAGACAGAGGGAGATTCAGGGAGAGGTTACAAAATGCTTTCAAGTGACACACTTGCTCTTTATGATATTCAGTTGGTAAGGGAGATGATGGTGGAGTGATACTGATCAACTGGTGACCCAGAGATTGACGAAGAGGGTAACCCCTCGAAAGCTTGCGAGTATATTATCAAATAAATAGGTTGGACTAAAACCTGGTGTTGTCAGACTTTTTACTGTGACCCAGAGATTCACAGCAATGCTCTGGGTCCCTGGGATCAAATCCCACCACAGCAGGTGGTGAAACTTGAATTCAATAAAAGATGTGGAATTAAAGTCTAATGACCATTGTTGGAACACCATTATTGTAAAACCCCATCTCATTCACTAATGTCCTTTCGGGAAGGAAATCTGCTGTCTTTAACCGGTCTGGGCCACATGTGACTCCAGATCCTGGATCCACAGCGATGTGGTTAGCTCTTAAAAAATGCCTTCTAAAATGGCCCAGCAAGTCAGTTGGGACTATTTGGGACTAAAGGGCAATTTGGGATGGGCATAAATGCCCACATCCAATGAATAAATTAAGGTTATTTGTGAATAAAATCCTTTTGGAAAAGTTAATATTCTAGGATCCAATATATAAAGCAGCTGTTTGATGCACTGTGGGGTCAGTGTGAGTATTGTTACAATGCGGAGGTTGACCCCTGTTTGAGTTGTAACGCTGAATCCCCCAAAGAGGAATATCTTGCCTCCTAATCTGTCAAAAGTGTTTGGGAAGGTGTGAACTGTTCTTCGATAACATTTAGTGGTTAACTAACAGAAATACCCGACACTCACTCTAAAATGGACACTCAACAATTTATTTATTTAACTAACCGGGAACTTTAACTAAACAAGTAATATCCCGAATAAAATAAGGTTCTAATGTTCAAATAAATACAACATCCATTCATTAACAAAAAATATATAATAATAGAATTCTGTCACTCTCAAAAAATATACAATCAGGTTTCTCGTCTTTTGAATTTTATGGAGTTTCTTGGTTGATTTCTCCGTCTGTAAGTTCTTTCTGATTTGGTACCTTTTGCTAATTAGATGGTGTGTTCTCTGAAGACACGTATAAAGCTGGCAGAATTGAGAGCTAAGAGCTCTTAGCTCTTGGCACATGCTCTCTCCCTCAAAGTCTGAGAGGTGGCAGATGCTCAGGGCTTTTTACCCCCCGTACTCTCTTTTATACCTGTGATGACCTATCAATTTTCTAACAATAGGATTGGTCTGACGTTGTCAAGTTTTAATGCTAATAGGTTCCTGGTATCCAAGTACCTGATTTAAATTGATTGGTTAAATTGAAGCAAAAATCAGATTGTCTTTGCCAAGACTACTGCTTGCCTTTGTGATAGAAATGTTTCAGCTCAAACTTTGGACGTACTATGCATCTTAAACCTCCAAGCACTGAAACACAACACCAGCTTTTAACGGGACCACATAATGTTATTTTTTTTCCCTCCAGCACTTTGACAATCTTTCCAAACTTGGCAACTTTGGAACAGCATCCAGGAAATATTCCAGGAAAATCCTACCTGGCCTGTGGAAGTGATGCGGGAGGCTCCCAGTGGAGTGGTAGCTGCGGCGACTGCCAGCTGATCCCATCGAAGATCCCGGAAATTTCTCATCTCCCCATTCCCGACTCTCTTTATACATCACATACTGGGAAGAGAAAGAGTTTCAGAGTTGGTGCGTGCAGTTTGGGTGGTTATGGACGCTCCATTGGAACGGAGAAGTGGAGCTGGAAAAACAGCTGGGAATTCTCTGTCACCAGACACATGGATTCACTGCGTTACTTCGGGAGCATTCCCGTGCAGGCACACTGGCAGAGCCAGACTGAGGATTCTCCAACCAGGAAGTCATTCATCACCTCTGGATCCATGGGCAGAAGCCCAAATTTAGACACAAAGACAAGTGTTGAACCCAGCCCGTTAGCAGTTTGAACAGTGGCTGTAAACTCACTCACCTGCTCACAGGAGACACTGGCCTTGGTCTTCCTGGTATTTAACTGAAGGACATGTCCATCTGTCCAGCAGTGGGATGTATAGGAGACATGGAAGTGGTGGTGACGTTTTAAGTTTGTTGATTAGTGTCATAAATAGGCTCACATCAACACTGCAATGAAGTTACTGTGAAAATCCCCGAGTCACCAGACTCTGGTGCCTGTTTGGGTACATTGAGGGAGAATTTAGCACCGAACCAGCACGTCTTTCAGAGGAAACTGGAGCACCTGGAGGGAACCCACGCCAACATGGGGCGAACGTGCAGACACTGCACAGACAGCGACCCAAGCTGGGAATCGAACCCAGGTCCTTGGTGCTGTAAGGCCATGATGTGGAGATGCCGGTGTTGGACTGGGGTAAACACAGTAAGAAGTCTCACAACACCAGGTTAAAGTCCAACAGGTTTATTTGGTAGCACAAGCCATTAGCTTTCGGAGCGCTGCCCCTGAGGCAGCAGTGCTAACTACTCAGCAACCGTGCCGCCCACTTGGGGACGGGTGTGTTCAGTGGAGCTGTGAAAATTGCCACTGTGTTTTCTATGATGTCTCCAACGGGGAAGAGGCAGGAACCAAGCATTGATCCTTGTGGGGGGGAAACAATAGAGGTAAAGGAGTGGGGATAGGAAGAGAAGCCATGGGCAGGTGATTCTCTGCATGACGAACGGAGGTGTGTGAACGGGGGGGGGCCCAACCCAGCTGGACAACAATGGAGAGGCTGGTTGTGGTCCCAGGTTGCAGAAGGATTAGGACAGATAGTTCACCACAGTCACACTCACACAGGACCTCCTCTGACACTTTGCTGGAGACCATTTTGGCACTGTGGCCACAATTGGCCAGATTCCAGCAGAGAAGATCGCCGCATCCCAGGATATTCCTGAAATTGTGAGCAGTTTCGGCAAGTTAAGACAGCAGGAGCCAATCGTGTTTACAGTATTCCATCAGAATCAATCACTTTCTACGAGCCAGCTTACCTCTGGATAGGTGAGAGGAGACATTGGGCGTGGTGACTGCGAACGCTGCAGAGGAAACGACATTGATTGCAATGAGTCACACATTGTTTTAATAAAGAACAAACAACAGCACAGCAGCAGGCCCTTCAGCCCGTCAAGCCTGCACTGATCAGATTGTCCTATCCAGACCAACTGCCTGTATCCCTCTGTTCCCTGTTTGTTCATGTATCTATCTATTTAAATGTGGCTGAAGTATCCGACTCAACCACCTCACTTGGCAGTGCATTCCAAGCCCCCACCACCCTCTGTGTAAAAAACTTCCCCTGCACATCTCCACTGAATCCTTCCCCCCCTTATCCTGAACTTGTGCCCCCTTGTGTTTGTCATTTCTGCCCTGGGAAAAAACTTCCAACTTTTCTATACTCCTCATAATTTTATAGACTTCTATCAGGTCACCCCCTCAGCCTCTGTCTTTCCAGGGAGAACAATCCCAGTTTATTCAATCTCTCCTCATAGCTAATACCCTCCATACGAGGCAACATCCTGGTAAACCTTTCCTGTACTCTCTCCAAAGCCTCCAAAGTGTGGCCACCAGAATTGGACACAGAATTCCAAATGTGGCCGAACCAATGTTTAGAAAACTCTAACGTAATTTGCCATACTCGATGCCCCAGCCAAAGAAGGCAAGCATGCCCCATGCTTTCTTCACCACCTTTTCCACCTGTGCTGCCACTTTTAAGGATCTGTGAACCTGTACTCCCAGATCTCTCTGTGGAGACGCACAGAAACCCTACAGTGCAGGACGAGAACATTTGGCCCATCGAGTCTGCACCGACAACAATCCCACCCAGCCCCTATCCCCATCACCCCACATATTTACCCTGCTAATCCCCCTAACACTGAGTGAGAATTTAGCATGGCCAATCACATTAACCCGCATATCTTTGGAGTATCGGAGAAACCCACGCAGACACAGGGAGAATGTGCAGAGTCTGCACAGACAGTGACTGCTGTGAGGCAGCAGTGCTAACCACTGTGCCACCCCTTTAATTAAAATTTAACATTTAACTACAATTCCCACAAAACCACGACCCCAAATCTACCGTTCGCTACTGAGGGACGGCACGGTAGCGCAGTGGTTAGCACTGCTGCTTCACGATTCCAGGGACCTGGGTTTGATTCCCAGCTTGGGTCACTATCTGTGTGGAGTTTGCACATTCTCCTCGTGTCTGCGTGGGTTTCCTCCGGGTGCTCCAGTTTCCTCCCACAGTCCGAAGATGTGTGGGTTAGGTTGATTGGCCATGCTAAAATTGCCCCTTAGTGTCCTGAAATGTGTAGGTTAGAGGGATTAGTGGGTAAATATGTCGGGATATGGGGGGGTAGGGCGTGGATGGGATTGTGGTCAGTGCAGACTCGATGGGCTGAATGGCCTCTTTCTGCACTGTAGGGATTCTGAGTTCTGATTTGGTGTCTCATGCTCACAAAGGGTCTGCTGTATTGGACAATCATTTGGACAATGTGTGGGGGAGAAAAGAGAGACCCAGGGAGATTTATTTTGTTCGCTGAAAATTCTATACATGTCTCAAGCGATCCTCCAGTGGTTTGGTACATAATTGTTTGCACACACTTCCTGAATCACATCCACCACCTCACAATTTCTGTCTGCAAAGGACAAGTTGTTTGCGAGAAAGTTCTGTGTGTTATTTTAGCAGATTAATTTTGTGGCTGCATTAAATCAGTCACAGGAGAAAATTCACATCAAATATATTTTGGGGGCGCAGTGGTATCCTGAACCAGGGACCCAGGTTCGAATCCCACCACGGCAGATGGTGAAATTTGAATTGAGTAAAAGGTCTGGAATTAGGAATCTACTGATGACCATGAAATCATTGTTGGAAAAACCCATCTAGTTCACTGATGTCCTTCAGGGAAGGAAATCTGACGTCCTTACCCAGTCTGGCCTACATGTGACTCCAGACCCACAGCAATACGATTGACTCTTAAAAATGCCCTCTGAAATGACCGAGCGAACTGCTCAGTCTGAGGGCAATTAGGGATGATGAATAAATGCTAACCCAACCAGTGACACCCATGTTCCATGAATGAACTGTAAAAATATTTGATGGTTTACAGTATAAAAGTTGGAGTGTTATGGTGAGGTTGTATAAGGCATTGGTGAGGCTGAATTTAGAGTATTGTGTACAGTTTTGGTCACCTATTTATAGGAAGGATGTAAATAAGGTTGAAAGAGTGCAGAGAAGGTTCACAAGGATGTTGCCGGGACTTGAGAAGCTGAGTTACAGAGAGAGATTGAATAGGTTAGGACTTTATTCCCTGAAGCGTAGAAGAATGAAGGGGAGATTTGATAGAGGTGTATAAGATTTTGATGGGTATCGATAGAGTGAATGCAAGCAGGTTTTTTCCGCTGAGGCTAGGGAAGGAAAAAACCAGAGGGCATGGGTTAAGGGTGAAAGGAGAAAAGTTTAAAGGGAATATTAGGGGGAGGATTCTTCACGCAGAGAGTGGTGGGAGTGTGGAATGAGCCACCGGACAAAGTGGTAAATGCGGGGTCACTTTTAACATTTAAGAAAAACTTAGACTGGTTCATGGATGAGAGGGGTGTGGAGGGATATGGTCCAAGTGCAGGTCAGTGGGACTCAGCAAAAAATGGTTCGGCACAGACAAGAAGGGCCAAAAGGCCTGTTTCCGAGCTGTAATTTTCAATGGTTCTATTATTACTGTCTTGGTGTTAAATTTGCATAAATACACCACTTCCCTTCATCTGCAGCTGTGGTGTCCTTTCTGAAGCACTGTCTGATACTGCAGGCAGTGTGAGGGGCACTGTCCATCCTCTGAGCCTTTCTCCAGAGGTGCCCCCTTTTTCTCAGATGTTGGGGGCTAGTAGCAATGTGCAGTGTTCACAGTCCAAGGGCAATGCTGAA
The DNA here is from genome assembly GCF_965287045.1 of Carcharhinus amblyrhynchos. Taxonomy (NCBI): domain Eukaryota; kingdom Metazoa; phylum Chordata; class Chondrichthyes; order Carcharhiniformes; family Carcharhinidae; genus Carcharhinus; species Carcharhinus amblyrhynchos. Next base: position 6,390,975 of record NC_137357.1, read on the forward strand.
ATGGATCGCCCAATTAGGAGTTAAACTGGGATCTCCCTCTGCAATCACTGGAGGGCAGCAAGTGTAATACTCTTGGGTGGGGGGGGCAATCTCGTCGCGTATGAGTTGGATTCTGTGATGACTGAAAGGGACCTGACTGGATTGTTCAGCAGGGAGCTTGCGTGGACTCTATGGGCCGAATGGCTACTATCTGTGCCATGATTACGGCATGACTTTACTGCCTTCTTCAGAGCAATGATTTAAATTCGTTTATGGGACGCTGGCTTGGTCAGCATTTATTGCCCATCTCTAATTGCCCCTTGAAAAGGGTGGGTGAGCCGCCATTTTGAATCCCTGCAGTCTCTGTGGTGTAGGTACACCCACAGTGCTGTCAGGGAGTGAATTCCAGGATTTTGACCCAGCGACAGTGAAGGAACGGCCAATATATTTCCAAGTCAGGATGGTGAGTGGCTCAGAGGGGAACTTGCAAGTGGTGGTGTTCCCCATGTGTCTGCTGCCCTTGTCCTTCTAGATGGTAGAGGTCGTGGGTTTGGAAGGTGCTGTCTAAGGATCTTTGGTGAATTGCTGCAGTGCATCTTGTAGATGGTACACACTGAGCGTCGGTGGTGGAGGGAGTGAATGTCTGTGGATGGGGTGCCAGTCAAGCAGGGCTGCTTTGTCCTGGATGGTGTTGAGGTTCTTCAGTGTTGTTGGAGCTGCCCCCATCCAGGCGATTGGGGATTATTCCATCAGACTTGTGCCTTGTAATTGGTGGACAGAGTTTGGGGGAGGTGAGTTATTCGCAAGTTTGTCACACTCTGACCTACTCTGGTAGCCACAGTATTTCAATGGCTGGGTCCAGTTCAGTTTCTGGTCAATGGTAGCCCCCAGGATATTGATACTGGGGGATTAAGCAATGGTAACCTCCAGGATATTAATATTGGGGATGAAGCGATGGTAACCCCCAGGATGTTGATACTGGGGGATTCAGCGATGGTAACCCCCAGGATGTTGATACTGGGGATTAAGTGATGGTAATGCTATTGAATATCAGGCGATGGTTGGATTCTTTCTTGTTGGAGACAGTTGTTGCCTGGCATTTGTGTGTGGAGGGAGTGTTAGTTGTCAGCCCAATGCCTGGACATTGCCCAAGTCTTGCTGCATTTGGGGGTGGACTGCTTCAGTATCTGAGTGGCGAATGGCGCCGAACATTTTGTGGAGCGTTCATCCCCACTCTGACCTGACAATGGAAGGAAGGACACGGACAAAGCAGACGGAGATGGTTGGGCTGAGGACACTACCCTGAGGAACGCCTACAAGTGTAAACAACACGCAGATGTTGGGAGAGGACAGGCTCAGTCAGTGCAAACAGCTGTCGACACTGACTCTGGAGGGTCGCAGAAAGAATGGTCACTTGGCTCAAGTACAACAGCCTCTGAGTCCTTCAACGCTCAGCACTTTGAGCAGGGCAGGCGGGGCCATGATTACTGCTATTAACTAAAACTATTTTCTTTAACCGGACGAGCGTACCTCAGCAGACCCCTGTGTCTCCGGTCTCTCTGCGCAGAAGTAGCTGTAATGTGGTTCATAGATCATGAGGTCTGGCCGTTCGATCTCCAGTATCGCCTTGTCTTTGGGGATTGCGGCTAGCTCCTTGTAGGGCAGCACCTGGTTATCCATCTTCGCCTGTGGGACAGAGGAGAGAGAGTTATAGCCACTGGCTCTACCCGTCTGCTTTTACTTTAATGTGGCATCAAGCTCCCAGAAAGAGCCAGCGATGTGAGGGCATTATTTGATCTGGGCTTAGTGCCAGTAACTGCCCACAGGAATACCTCCTGAGTCCAGACCCTCGTACTGTTAGTAACATGGCACGGAGGAGGGGGAGGGAGAGAGGGGGGAAAGAGCAGCAGAGGAAGGAAGGGAGTGGAAAGGGGAGGAGAGATGAGAGAGGGGAGTGAATGGAAGGGGAGGGTAGAAATGGGGGGGTGGGGTTTTAAAGTTTATTGAATAGAGTGACAAGTCAGCTTACATTAACACTGCAATGAAGTTACTGTGAAAATCCCCCAGTCGCCACACTCTGGAACCTGTTCAGGTTACACTGAGGAAGAATGTACCTAATCAGCTCATTTTTCAAGTGGAGAGGGGAGAGGAGAGAAGAAGAGTGTCCCACAGAGAATCATAGAATCCCTACAGTGCAGAAAGAGGCCATTCAGCCCATTGTACCTGCACTGACAACAACCCTACCCAGGCCCTATCCCCGTAACCCCACATATTTACCCTGCTAGTCCTCCTGACGCTCGGGGTCAATTTAGCATGGCCAGTCCACCTAACCAGCACATCGTTGGACTGTGGGAGGGAACTGGAGCACCTGGAGGAAACCCATGCAGACACGGGGAGAATGTGCAGACTCCACACAAGCCGGGAATTGAACCCGGGTCCCTGGTGCTGTGAGACAGCAGTGCTAACCACTGTGCCTGCTCTGGGCTGCACCTCCCTTCCCCGCACCCCTTGCCCTTCCTTGAAATCACTCCCAACAAATGGAGGGCCTCCCCTCAGTGACCCTCAGTCCATCCAAACCTTAACCCTCGCCATTGAGTTGGTTGCCAATACGTTACTTCGTAGCATTCTCCTCCCTTCTCTCCACAACGCTGCACACATTTATCCTTTTTGAATAACCCTCACTCCTTTCAAAAGCTTCGATTAAACCTGCCTCCACCTTACTCTCAGGCTGTGATTCCAGATCCAAACCGCTTACTCTGTTCAAATCCCACCACAGGAATTAACCAGGAGAGTAAGGTATAAATAAGATCCTGGAGTTAAAATTGCTCGGACTGAAAATCCATGCAGCAGTGAAATGGAGCCCAGTCGATCTGTGCTCACAGCACGACAGCTTGGGGCTTGAGGGTAACCCCCGTAAGTTTGATCAGACAGTCTATATTGCAGTCAGTGATTTTTGGAACAGTTTATCCACAGATGTAAACTCCCCAAAGCCATGCTAGATCATCACAAAGATTGGCTGGTTTGCAAGAAATGATTTGTCAGCTAGTTCTGTACCAGTCTGCTCTGACAGAACCACGCAAGTAGAAACATCTGCACACAGCAAGGCAACAATCCAACATCTGTACACTGCAAGGTAACAATCCAACATCTGTACGCAGCAAGGTAACAATCCAACATCTGTACGCAGCAAGGTAACAATCCAACATCTGTACGCAGCAAGGTAACAATCCAACATCTGTACGCAGCTAGGTAACAATCCAACATCTGTACACAGCAAGGTAACAATCCAACATCTGTACGCGGCAAGGTACAATCCAACATCTGTACGCAGCAAGGTAACAATCCAACATCTGTACGCAGCAAGGTAACGATCCAACATCTGTACGCAGCAAGGTAACAATCCAACATCTGTACGCAGCAAGGTAACAATCCAACATCTGTACGCATCAAGATAACCATCCAACACCTGTACGCAGCAAGTTAACAATCCAACATCTGTACGCATCAAGATAACCATCCAACATCTGTACGCAGCAAGATAACCATCCAACATCTGTACGCATCAAGATAACCATCCAACATCTGTACGCAGCAAGATAACCATCCAACATCTGTACACATCAAGATAACCATCCAACATCTGTACACGCTAAGGTAACCATCCAACATCTGTACACGCTAAGGTAACCATCCAACATCTGTACACCACAAGGTAGTGATCCAATATCTGTATACAGCAGGGGAACGACCCAACATCTGTACACAGCAAGGTAACAATCCAACATCTGTACTCAGCATGGTAGCCAGTCAACATCTGTCTGCAGCAAGGTAACCAGTCAACATCTCTACACAGTAAGGTAACCACTCAACATCTGTGCACAGCACGGTAATGATCTAACATCTGTAAACAGAAGGGTAATGATCCAACACCTGCATCAGCAAGGCAAAAATCCAACATCATACACACCAAGGTAAACACCCAACATCTGTACACAAGGTAACAATCCAACATCTGTACATAGCAAGGTAACAATCTAATATCTGTACCCAGCAAGGTAAGCAGTCAACATCTGTGCACAGCAAGGTAACAGTCTAAAATCTGTAGACAGCAAGGTAACAATCCAACATCCGTACACAGCAAGGCCACATCCAGCCAGGAAAACTGTACTCACACATATTGTCGAGCCTGGTGATCCAGGGGCACTCAATGGACGGTTGGAGCAGACACTTCCTGGCGATGTGTGAGATTGCTGTGACTTAAAGGAGATAGAGGAAGAGTGTTAGGTGGATGAATGGAAGTTAGATGCAGCTTGTGAGGTAAAATCTGCCAGTCTCAAGTTTGGTGCGTTGTCTGAATTTTATATAAAACAGACAGCACTAATACTGATGGGAAGGTGGTTATCTTACAAAACTAGTGATTGGGAGACCTGGACCAATGACATAGAAACGCTCTCACAGAATTGTTAGGGTGCAGGAGGAGGCCATTCAGCCCACTGTGCCTGCATTGGCTCTCCGAATGAACAATTCATTTTGGCCCATTCTCCCACCTTCTCCCCTTAATCCTGCACATCCTTACTTTCCAAATCATTTCCTTGTCGAGAGCCTTGCTTGAACCCGCCTCTGCCACTCTCTCAGGCTGTCATTCCAGATCGTAGCCGCTCGCTGAGTTCAAATCCCACCACGGTATTCAAATAAAGGGTTAACGGGGATCAAATAAAGAGTTAATGTCAATGGGACTGCTGCGTTATCACAAAGGCCCATCTGGTTCGATTCATGTCCTTCGGGGAGGACATTTGTCAAGACCAGGTTTTGCCTGTATGTGACTTCAAACCCCAGTTGACTCTTAATTGCCCTCCGAAATGGCCTAGCAAGCCACTCAAGCTGCCTAAAAGGTGGCCTGCTATCTTATCTCAAGGGATGGGCAATAAATGGATGGTGGTCGAACCAGCAACTCACGCCTCCCATCCATGAATTAAAGATAAATATTTGTTTGACTGATTGCACTAAACTGGTAGCAGCAGCCGAAGAAGCTAGGTTACTGCGATCCCAGTGGAGATCTGCAGGACTTTGCTTTTTGTGGAGCAATTCTTTCCACTGTCTGCATTAGACATTCGGAGGTTAGGTCAGGGGGCAAGGAACAGGCATTGCAAACTAAGATCGTCTGCTTCTGTCCCACCCAATGTTGAGCTCGACTGAACAATGTGCAGACTGACTGATTAACCGATCCTGAGAGAGAATAATTGCCTGTCAAAGACGTGCAGTGAACTGGGGAGGTGGTGAAAAATGTCAAATCGAATTAGCACCACTGACCCCAACTCCAAGATTCCCACATTTCAGCGATGTTCTCTTTGCGGAATTGGCCGAATATTTGCAGAGGGTTACAGGGAGGGTGGGTGTTACTGTTTACAGGGAGCCTCTGGGACCCCAGGGAGTGTGTCAGTGTTTACAGCAGTCACCGGGAACCTGTCAGTATTTACCAGGGGGTCCAAGGCAGTGTCTCCCCCACCCGCCCTTCCCCCAGAATGTTTTGATATTTACGGGGTTCTCAGGCAGTGCGTCAGGGCTTCCGAGAGATGAATTTACAGGGGGCCCCTATGAGAGTGTTAGTATGTATGGGGGGGGCCCCTATGAGAGTGTTAGTATGTATGGGGGGGCCCTAGGAGAGTGTTCGTATGTGTGGGGGGGCCCTAGGAGAGTGTTCGTATGTATGGGGGGGCCCTAGGAGAGTGTCAGTATGTATGGGGGGGTGCCCTATGAGAGTGTGGGTATGTATGGGGGGGCCCTAGGAGAGTGTTAGTATGTATGGAGGACCCTAGGAGAGTGTTAGTATGTATGGGGGGGCCCTAGGAGAGTGTTAGTATGTATGGGGGGGCCCTAGGAGAGTGTCAGTATGTATGGGGGGGGCCCTAGGAGAGTGTTAGTATGTATGGAGGACCCTAGGAGAGTGTTAGTATGTATGGGGGGGCCCTAGGAGAGTGTTAGTATGTATGGGGGGGCCCTAGGAGAGTGTCAGTATGTATGGGGGGGCCCTAGGAGATTGTCAGTATGTATGGGGGGGCCCTAGGAGAGTGTGGGTATGTATGGGGGGGTGCCCTATGAGAGTGTGAGTATGTATGGGGGGGCCCTAGGAGAGTGTTAGTATGTATGGAGGACCCTAGGAGAGTGTTAGTATGTATGGGGGGGCCCTAGGAGAGTGTTAGTATGTATGGGGGGGCCCTAGGAGAGTGTCAGTATGTATGGGGGGGGCCCTAGGAGAGTGTTAGTATGTATGGAGGACCCTAGGAGAGTGTTAGTATGTATGGGGGGGCCCTAGGAGAGTGTTAGTATGTATGGGGGGGCCCTAGGAGAGTGTCAGTATGTATGGGGGGGCCCTAGGAGATTGTCAGTATGTATGGGGGGGCCCTAGGAGAGTGTGGGTATGTATGGGGGGGTGCCCTATGAGAGTGTGAGTATGTATGGGGGGGCCCTAGGAGAGTGTTAGTATGTATGGAGGACCCTAGGAGAGTGTTAGTATGTATGGGGGGGCCCTAGGAGAGTGTTAGTATGTATGGGGGAGCCCTAGGAGAGTGTGAGTATGTATGGGGGGGCCCTAGGAGATTGTCAGTATGTATGGGGGGGCCCTAGGAGAGTGTTAGTATGTATGGGGGGGTGCCCTAGGAGAGTGTTAGTATTTACAAGAGGTCCCTGGGGAGTGTGTCAGTATTTACAGGGGGTCCCTGGGGAGTGTGTCAGTATTTACAGGGGGTCCCTGGGGAGCGTGTCAGTATTTACAGGGGGTCCCTGGGGAGCGTGTCAGTATTTACAGGGGGTCCCTGGGGAGCGTGTCAGTATTTACAGGGGGTCCCTGGGGAGCGTGTCAGTATTTACAGGGGGTCCCTGGGGACTGTGTCAGTATTTACAGGGGGTCCCTGGGGAGTGTGTCAGTATTTACAGGGGGTCCCTGGGGAGTGTGTCAGTATTTACAGGGGGTCCCTGGGGAGCGTGTCAGTATTTACAGGGGGTCCCTGGGGAGCGTGTCAGTATTTACAGGGGGTCCCTGGGGAGCGTGTCAGTATTTACAGGGGGTCCCTGGGGAGCGTGTCAGTATTTACAGGGGGTCCCTGGGGAGCGTGTCAGTATTTACAGGGGGTCCCTGGGGAGCGTGTCAGTATTTACAGGGGGTCCCTGGGGAGCGTGTCAGTATTTACAGGGGGTCCCTGGGGAGTGCGTCTGTATTTACAGGGGGTCCCTGGGGAGCGTGTCAGTATTTACAGGGGGTCCCTGTGGAGCGTGTCAGTATTTACAGGGGGTCCCTGGGGAGTGTGTCAGTATGTACAGGGGGTCCCTGGGGAGTGTGTCAGTATGTACAGGGGGTCCCTGGGGAGTGTGTCAGTATTTACAGGGGGTCCCTGGGGAGTGTGTGTCAGTATTTACAGGGGGTCCCTGGGGAGTGTGTCAGTATGTACAGGGGGTCCCTGGGGAGTGTGTCAGTATTTACAGGGGGGTCCCTGGGGAGTGTGTGTCAGTATTTACAGGGGGTCCCTGGGGAGTGTGTCAGTATGTACAGGGGGTCCCTGGGGAGTGTGTCAGTATTTACAGGGGGTCCCTGGGGAGTGTGTCAGTATTTACAGGGGGTCCCTGGGGAGTGTGTCAGTATGTACAGGGGGCCCCAAGGTATTTGTCAGTATTTACAGGAGGTCTCTAAGAGCGTGTCAGTATTTAGAAGGGGTCCGTAGGAGCATGTCAGTATTTAGAGGGGGTCCAGGTGTGGTTAATATTTACCAGGGGTTCCAGGCAGTGCATGAACATTTACAGGGGACCTTGAAGTGTGTCAGTATTAACAAGGGGCTTCCTGAAAATGTCCCAGTTGGAAGTGATTGTAAGCCAGACTGTGAACCTCACAGCATGGGAAGGGGGTAATCCAGTGATTCAGAATCCTGGCAACCCATTCAGAACAGATGACGCCAACTGAATGACGGCAAGGCGGCTGTTGTTGATAATGTCCAAAGTAGCTCCACCACCTGAGGATTCACACAGATCACACTGTGAATGGAGGAAATCTCTGATGTTAATCCTACCTTCTGCATGTTTATTGTTGCAGTCGCTCTGTGTAATCTGCTGACAAATCTACAGGAAAAAAAACAAAAAATGTCACATTTCTTTTTGAGGCTATTTCGAAGTCAATTTATCTGCACCTACCCCATCCAAATCTATCTTTATATTTTAATCATCTCAAACTTCTGAACTGAAGGGAGTACAAACCAAACCATTTGCGACCTGTCTGTGCAATTTAACCCTTCAAGCTCCTTCAAGACATTCTGATGAATCTGTTCTGAAACCACTCTGAGACTGATATACCCTTCGTGAGGTGCGTTGAACGCATGATCCATGTGGGCTCTGGTGAACTGAAATACATTGCCAAACTTCCAAACATGTGTCTGCACACCTGGCCCATTGGAGAGTTGACTTCTTTCAAAATGGGATTCCATCAGCTATCCAGCATCGCAAACATGCCCTTCAGCTCATCTAGTTACACTGGGATTTATGCTCCACTCTAACCTTCTCCATCTTTCCTCATCCAAACCTACCACCTTGACCATCTCACCATAACTCATGTTGAGTGCAGTTTTGGTCTCCTTTTCTGAGGAAGGATGTTCTTGCTCTCTTGCAACGAAGGTTTACCAGGCTGATTCCCGGGATGGCGGGACCGATGTATGAGGAGAGATTGACTCGGTTAGGATTGTTTTAGCAGGAGTTCAGATGAATGAGGGGGGGATCTCACAGAGATTTACAAAATTCTAACAGGAATGGACAGGGTAGATGCAGATAGGATGTTCCCGATGGTGAGGGGAGCCCAGAACCAGGGGGTTACAGTCTGAGGATTCAGGGGAGACCATTTAGGACGGAGGTAAGGAGACATTTCTTCACCCGGTGAGCCTGTGGAATTCATTGCCACAGGAAGTAGTTGATGCCGAAACATCAAATGTATTCAAGAGGGGGCTGGATATCGCACTTGGGGTGAATGGGATCAAAGGTTATTGGGAGAAAGCAGGATGAGGCTATTGAGTTGGATGATCGTGATGAATGGCAGAATGGGCTAAAAGGGCCAAATAGCCTCCTCCTCCTCCTATTTTCTATGTTTCTCCATTCTGCCCTCCATCATACATTTGTCCAGCTTCCCCTTAAATACAACCACACAATGCACTTCAACCACTCCCTTTGGCCGTGAGTTCCACATTCTCCTCAATATGGATACATTTCCTATGAATTGCCTGTTGTATTTCTTGATGATTCGAACATTGATGGCCTCTGGTTATGCTGTCTCCCCACAAGAGGAAATCTCTCGGTATCCACTGTGACGTTAATGGACTTTTATTAGTTTTTTTTTGCCTTTGGTGATGTCGTTGTTGGCAGGAGAAGAAAAGCTGTAGTTAAGTTAAGGATCGATTTTCAGTTTCAGTTTGGAGCTGCAGGTTGAAGTTTTGAGTTTTAGAAGGGTCAGTGTGCTTAAAAAAAAGTGTTTTCTCTCTCTCCCTGTTGTTCTGAAAATTCTGTTGCTTTCCTGAAGGGTGAAAATCTGCTAAAATTGGGGACTGGATCAGAGTCGCTGTGGTGTTTTGGGAAGCTGTTTTGTCTTCAAACTGATCAGAGTCTCAAGAACATTTGACTGGAGAATTCAACTAAAGGCCTCGATCCCGGTGTCACGTGAGCAGTAGACTTTTCTGTATTAAGCCTGTTTAAAGGGTTATTTATGGAAGTTGACTTTAATTGGCACATTCTATATATATCAGGGGGTGGCATTGTGGCACAGTGATTAGCACTGTTGCCTCACTGTGCCAGGGACCTGGGTTGAATTCAGGCTCAGGTCACTGTTGTATGGAGTCTGATGTTCTCCCTATGTCTGGGTGGGTTTCTTCCGGGTGCTCTGGTTTCCTCCCACCGTCCAAAGATGTGCAGATTAGGTTGATTGGTCATGTTAAATTAACCCTAGTAATCAGGGAAATTAGCAGGGTAAATATGATGGGTTCTGGGAATAGGGACGAGGTGGGATTGTGGTCAGTGTAGACTCAATGGATCAAATGGTCTCCTTCTGCACTGTAGGGACTCTATAATATTCATTATAGTGATTGTTCTGTTTCTTGTTTGATAAAAGCTTTTGCTAGTTTTCTTACTATACATGTCAACTATATTCTTAGGTAAACTGTGTTTGATAAAAGCTCCCTAGTGGGTCACTTGAATCATATCTGAAGTGAAACACATCATTTTTATCCTTGCCAAATTCAAGATGCGAATCTTATGATTCAGGCGGGCTCCATAAAACATTTTGAAGTTTCTAACCTGACTCATAACACCGCCCCATCAAAAACCTTTCAGTATTATCAAAGTTCGATTTGGTCACCTCATCATTCTCCTTTTTTCAAGCAAAAAGAGAACCAGCCTGCCAATCCTTTCCTGACACATATTTCTGGAGTTATCCTTAGAAATCTTCCCCTTGCCCTTTCCAGTGCTCCCTTTGTATAATATGGTGACTGGATCCACACACAGTGCTCTCACTAACCAAGGACCAATAGTTTTAGTATAACTTGCCTATTTTCAAATTATATCTTCTCGGACAAAAAAAGCCCAGTGCTGGGGTTGCTTTTTTTAGAGACCTGCAGCACAACTTGCAGTGATCGATGTACTTTCAAAGTTTCAACGCAAGTGGTAACATTTCTATAAATTAATTAAGGATTTTTATGAATCTGTTGGTTTCCTCTCTGAAGTCTGGCTCAAGTACTCTCTGTTGGTTTCCCTTATCGTACAATCCCCTACAGTAGGGAAAGAGGCCATTTGGCCCATCAAGGCTGCACCGACAACAATCCCAGTCAAGCCCTATCCCCGTAACCCCATGCGTTTAACCTGCTAGTACCCCTGACACACAGAGTCAATTTAGCGTGGCCAATCCACCTAACCTGCACGTCTTTTGGTCTGTGGGAGGAAACCGGAGCACCCGGAGGAAACCCACGCAGACGCAAGGGAGACATTCAAGCTCCACACAGACGGCAACCCAAGCCGGGAATCGAACCCAGGTCCCTGTCACAGTGAGGCAGCGGTGCTAACCACTGTGCCACCGTGCTGCTCAGGGTAATCTGTGATTACCTCAGAATAAATTTATGTGAAAGGAATCAAGACAGTGAATATTGCTGCTGACCATCAGTTAAAGTGAAGTTAGAGTCATAGAGGTTAACAGCATGGAAACAGGCCCTTCAGCCCAAGTTGTCCATGCCGCCCCTTCTTTTAATCTCAAAGCTAGTTCCAATTGCCTGTGTTTGGCCCATATCCCTCTATACCCATCTTAGCCACGTAACTGTATAAAAGCTTTTTAAAAGACAAAATTGTATCCGCCTGTACCTCTAGCAGCTCATTCCAGAGACTCACCGCCCTCTGTGTGAAAAAATTGCCCCTCTGGACCCTTTTTTATCTCTCCCCTCTCAGCTTAAACCTATGCCCTCTCGTTTTAGACTCCCCTACCTTTGGGAAAAGATACTGACTATCTTGCTGATCTGTGCCCCTCATTATTTTATAGACCTCTATAAGATCACCCCTCAGCCTCCTACGCTCCAGAGAAAAATGTCTCAGTCCATCCGGCCTCTCCTTATAACTCCAACCATCAAGTTAAATTTGTTTATTAGTCACAAGTAGCCTTACATTAACACTGTAATGACGTTACTGTGAAAGTTTCCTAGTCGTCAGTGGGCAGTTATAAGGTGAGAGCATTTGAATGGTGAATCTTGTAGTACAGATTGGTGGACACGTACTGTACCAGTTAAATGGTGAACATCAGTGCATTCTGAAAGACTTGCTCCTTCTCTGACATGCTGCACAGGCTGTGTGATCCTTTCTGCTCTGCGAATGAAAACCAGGCTTTAACTTCTCTGTGTTTTCTTAGTTGAGCAAATGATTAGATGTGCAAATAAGTTACAGATAATGTCATATCAGTATCCATTTCTAGGGTCAGTGCCGAGGGAGTGCCGCACTGCCAGAGGGTCAGTGCCGAGGGAGTGCCGCACTGCCAGAGGGTCAGTGCCGAGGGAGTTCCGCACTGCCAGAGGGTCAGTGCCGAGGGAGTGCTGCACTGCCAGAGGGTCAGTGCCGAGGGAGTGCCGCACTGCCAGAAGGTCAGTGCCGAGGGAGTGCCGCACTGCCAGAGGGTCAGTGCCGAGGGAGTGCCGCACTGCCAGAGGGTCAGTGCCGAGGGAGTGCCGCACTGTCAGATGTGCTATCTTTCAGATTAATATTAAATTAAGGTCCCACCGCAGTGGATGTTGAAGATCTCACCATCCAATCTGAAATTGTCCTCACAAACTCTCCTCCGTCAAACAAAACAGATTATTTTGTCACTTAACCGATTTCCCGTTTGAGTGGCATTTCTTGGTGGAAATTGGCTGCTCTATTTGGGATACACCAGAGAGAAGTTCAGTGTTAAGTCATCACTTCATTGAAAAGTGCAGTATAAATACAATTTCAGGAAGTGTAGTGGAGGGCATGCCCCTGTCTCCATCAACAGAGATGAAGTGGAAAGGGTCGAGAGCTTCAAGTTTCCAGATCACCAACAACCTGTCCTGGTCCCTTAACATTATAGTTAAGAAATGCCACCAACACCTCTACTTTCTCAGGAGGCGAAGAAAATTTGGCATATCCACTAAAACTCTCACCAATTTTTACTGCTGCACCATAAAATGCATTCTTCCTGATTGTATCAAGCTTGGTATGGGCTCCTGCTCTGTCCAAGACTGCAAGAAACTACAAAGGGTTGTGAATGTAGCCCAGTCCATCACGCAAACCAGCCTCCCATCCATTGACTCTGTCTACACTTCCCACTGCCTCTGCAAAGCAGCCAGCATAATCATGCACCCAAGACATTCTCCCTTCCACTTTTTACTGCTGGGAAAAAGATACAAAAGTCTGAGGTCACGTAACAACCAACTCAAGAACAGCTTCTTCCCTGCTTCCGTCAGACTTTTGAATGGTCCTACCTTATATTAAGTTGATCTTTTTCTACACCCCAGCAGTGACTAACACCCCATTCTGTGCTCTATGAACGGTGTGCTTTGTCTGGATAGCGGGCAAGAGACAATACTTTTCATTGTATCCCAATACATGTGACAATAATAAATCAAATCAAACAATACTTTTCACTGCAATGAACTGAATCAAATTTCTTTCTAATTGAGCTGGGAGCTCAGAGCCAGTGAAATGGTGATCAAATCAAACGACAAATGCAGCACATTCATTCGGACTTGCTGCTGTCCTTTGGGGAATGGTGTTAAATGTAATAATTTCATTTTTGGGGAGGTGGTGGTTGAGTGGGAATGGCACCAAAAAAACCCAGACCAATGCTCTGAGGACGTGGGTTCAAATCCCAGCAGGACAGCTGGTGGAATTTAAATTCAATGACTAAATCTGGATTTTAAGCTTGTCTCAGTAATAGGAACTCTCATTGACTGTTCTGAAAAAAACAACCTTCAGGGAAGGAAGATTGAACAACAGGTGACTACAGACCCACACTAATGTGGTTGATTCTTAAATGGCTTAACCACTCAGTTCAAGGGAAATTAGGGGTGGTCATTCATGGGACATGGCCATCACTGGCTGGCCAGCATTTATTGCCCATCCCTAATTGCCCCTTGAGAAGGTGGTGGTGAGCTGTCTTCTTGAATGGCTGCAGTTCGCATGCTGCAGGTTGACCCACAATGCCGTTAGGAAGGGAATTCCAGGATTTTGGCCCAGCGACAGTGAAGGAACGGCCGATATATTTCCAAGTCAGGATGGTGAGGGTTTGGAGGGGAACTTACAGGTGGTGGTGTTCCCCATGTGTCTGCTGCCCTTGTCCTTCTAGATGGAATTGGTCGTGGGTTTGGAAGGTGCTGTCTGAGGATGAGTTGCTGCAGTGCATCTTGTCGATGGTACACACTGCTGCTACTGAGTGTCGGTGGTGGAGGGAGTGAATGTTTGTGGATGGGGGGCCAATCAAGCGGGGCTGCTTTGTCCTGGATGGTGTCGAGCTTCTTGAGTGTTGTTGGAGCTGCACCCATCCAGGCAAATGGGGAGTATTCCATCACACTCCTGACTTGTGCCCTGTAGATGGTGGACAGGCTTTGGGGGGAGTCAGGAGGTGAGTTACTTGCTGCAGTATTCCTCGTCTCTGACCTGCCGTTGCAGCCACAGTGTTTATGTGATGAGTTCAGTTGAGATTCTGGTCAATGGTAACCCCCCGCCAGGATGTTGACTAAAGATGGTCACTTCCCAGTTTGTGAGGAGAGAAGGTGGGAGACAAACTCCAAGGTTGACTGACTTCGGATACACAGTAAAAAGTCTAAAACCTGGTGTTGTCAGACTTTTTACTGTGTTTACGCCAGTCCAACGCCAGCATACCCACATCATGACTTCGGATACCCATAGAGGCTGGCTGGAGATTGACAAAAGATAGTTCCTAAGGTGTGGATTTCCCTGGCCTAAATCTGGTCTCTGTTTGAGCTGGGTGATGACTGGGTGTGGAGGCCAATTCAGATTTTTATTTTATTATTCATCTGTGGGACATGGACGTCACCGGCTGGGCCAGCATTTATTGCCCATCCCTCATTGCCTGAGGGCAGTTGAGAGTCAACCACATTGCTGTGGCTCTGGAGTCACATGTAGGCCAGACTGGGTGAGATTTCCTTCCCTCAAGGACATTCGTGAACCAGATGGGTTTTTCCAACAATGGTTTCATGGTCATCAGTCGATTCTTAATTCCAAATATTTTTTATTGAATTCAAATTCAACCATCTGCTGTGGCGAGATTCGAACGCGGGTCCCTAGAGCATTTGCTGAGTTTCTGGATTAATAATTTAGCGATAATACCACTAGGCCATCACCTACCACAATCTTAACCAGCTCATTAAAACTGATGTCAACCTGTGCCATCTTCAGCATAGACCTCACCCACCACTAGCAATCAAGGAAACTGTGTCCTTGAGTTTCTTCGCCACTGGATCCTGAAGATCCTTACAGCGTCTCATCGACAGTTACATACCGCTGTCTCGAACAGGCGACATGGGCTCTCGGGGCTGGACAACACAGAACTGGTGGGGCATTGCAGTCTCAGAGAGGGCTAAGGCCAGTGCCTGGACCAGTTGGCTGGTGTCCTCCAATATCCTCCTACCAAGGTCATGATCAACGTGGCCTGCTGCCCTCGCCATAACGTGGTCCTCTGGAGAGGTGAAGACCTTGAAGGTATTGAGGCTCTGGGATCAGGAGGGAAGAGAGGAGGAGTAAATTGGAGGTGGAGGGAAATCAAGGCAAACAGGGCTGCCTTGAGATGACCTCCTTTTACCACCCTCCAGAAAGAGGACTGCCCACTTTGTTTGAGGACTCTGGGTCTGCACCTGATGGACTTTAGAAGCATCATAGAAACATAGAATCCCTATAGTGTAGAAACAGGCCATTCAGCCCATCGAATCTGCACTAGCCACAATTACACACAGACCCTATCCCCATAACCCCTGCATTTACCCCAGCTAATCCCCCTGACACTAAGGGGCAATTTAGCATGGCCAATCCACCAAACCGACATATCTTTGGATTGTGGGAGGAAACCAGAGCACCCGGAGGACACCCACGCAGACACGGGGAGAATGTGCAGACTCCGCACAGGCAGTGACCCAAGCCAGGATTCGAACCCAGAACCACTGTGCCCCCAATAAGGATCTGAATAAAGGGACAACCCTTCAGAACGGAGATGAGGAGGAATTTCTTCAGCTAGAGGGTTTGGTGAATCTCATTGCCACAGAGGAGGCCGGGTCACTGAGTGTGTTGAAGACAGAGATAGATAGGTTCTTGATTGGTAAGGGGACCAAAGATTACAGGGAAAAGGCAGGAGAATGGGGTTGAGAAACATATCAGCCGCGGAGCAGACACGATGGGCCGAATGGCTTAATTCTGTATCTTATGATCTCTTCTTCACAATCTCCAGCATGAGATCCAGATTGGCATTGGTGAAATGAGGGTCTATTTGGCTCCCCTGTGGCAGGCTTTGACACAGACCTCCCCTTCAGTACAACCAAGAGCCTTGCTGATGAGACTAAATGAGTCATGCACTTAATCTGACCACCTTGCATCCACTACCCCCCCACCCTCTCTCCATTCTCCCACTTCCATATCAATTCTGGGCTGACACTGTCTCAGTCAGGTTCCCACGCCAACAGGGAGGAGGAGGGGGAGGAGGTGGGAGAGAGATGGAGGGGTGCAGATCCAGCTCCTGTTTCTATCACCATGCATTCAATCCAGGGCCATCGCTTCACACTTAGCCAGATCAGAGTGAATAAATGGTGCCAGAGAGGGAGAAACAACAGGGACATGAAGATTAAGGAGATTAGCATTCAAGGAGAAAGTCATATATCATTGTGACCAAGATACAGAGAGCAGCAGGAATAACTCACGGCGGGGGTACCTTTACATAACCAGCGCTATCTTGCCTGAAAGTGCATCAACATTCTGGAGAACTGCTTTTTGCAATGATGCACGCTGTGTAATTCATAGGACAAACAAACACAGCCCAACCCACTCCATTTTCGCTTTGTCGACCTTTTAATTATTAACAGGCTTAAGAGAATGGCCGTGACGGGCCCCCAATTGTGCGTCGCGGGCAGGATGCATTGTACTGAGCTGCTGGACTCTGGAACTGGATTGCATGTGGTCCATTGTCAGTCCCTCTGGCCGGCTGAGAGTGTTTTGCTGACACACACACAGAGTTCATTCTGTCGAGAGGCATTTTCTCATTAACTCTGGAGCTGGACCCATGGAAGCCGATGCCCTTCCAAACACAATGCAGACACACACACGCGCGCACACACACTGGCAACAACTCAGGCATGGCGTAGGGGAAATTTGTTGCCGCCTTGCCAGTTTTACGGATGCTGGAATGGAAGCTGAAGTATCCAATATAACAGTCATTGGCTGTGCGTGACTGGCACTTCAAAGCCTCGGCTTGCCCAAAACAGGCCTTTCACCAAAGCAAATTTGGATCCAAGGCCTGGTTTCGGAGCCCTCCCCAGTTTGGACATCTCACGGCCAGTGCTGGATCAGCTGTGGCCTTTTTTTTTTCAACTCGTTCCTGGGATCTGGGCATCACTGGCCAGCATTTATTGCCCATCCCGAGTTGCCCTTGAGAGAGTGAGCTGCCTTCTTGGAACGCAACTGAGTGGCTTGCGAGGCCATTTCAAGGCAGCTGAGAGTCACTGCTGTGGTTCTGGGGTCGCACGTAGGCCAGACCAGGGTAAGGATGGCAGATTTCCTTCCCAAAAGTACATGAGATGTGTTTTCCCGACAATGGTTTCATGGTCATCAGAAGATTCTGAATTCCAGATATTTTATATTGAATTCAAATTCCACCATCTGCCGTGGTGGGATTTGAACCGTGGTCCCTCGAACATTAGCAGAGTTTGTGGATTGATAATCTCACGATAATACCATTAGGCCATTGTGCTTTTTTGCGACAATAAGGGGAGTAAGAACTGCCAATTTTAGGGTGGCTCTAACTTCAGATCATTCCAAAGGACTTCGCTGTTGAGAGTGAGACCCGAGGAGGGATGGACGTGGGACAGAGGGAAATGAACCTGAAGTCCCACGTAGAGACAGGTCTCCAGAAAGACAATGGTTTCATTGCTATCGGTAGATTTTTAATTCAAGGTTTTTTTCCTTATTGAATTCCAATTCTACAATCTTTGGCTGTGGCGGGATTCAAACCTGGGTCCCGAGAGCATTCGCAGAGTTTCGGGATTAATAATCTCACGCTAATACTGCGAGGCCATGGCCTCCCACTGGAGCCTCCCCTATGGAGCACAACTCTCCAAACAACATGGAAACAATTATTTTACCTCCGAGTGTTGCCAAGACAAGGTGTGATCACAACATGAAATCGTGACTTGAACATCCTTTTTTTAAATTTTGTGATCTTGGTTGCAGGGTAAACATTGGCCCCCAGGACACGAGAAAACTCCCCTGCTCCTCTTTACAGAGTAAACTGGAATCTTTTATATCCCCCTGAGGGGGTACACAGGGTCTCAGTTTCTGAAAGACAGAAGCTCCAACAGTGCAGCACTCCCTCAGCACTGACCCTCTGACAGTGCGGCACTCCCTCAGTAGTGACCCTCTGACAGTGCGGCGCTCCCTCAGTACTGACCCTCTGACAGTGCGGCACTCCCTCAGTACTGACCCTCTGGCAGTGCAGTGCTCCCTCAGTACTGACCCTCTGACAGTGCGGCACTCCCTCAGTACTGACCCTCTGAGAGTGCGGCACTCCCTCAGTACTGACCCTCTGACAGTGCGGCACTCCCTCAGTACTGACCCTCTGACAGAGCGGCACTCCCTCAGTACTGACCCTCTGACAGTGTGGCACTCCCTCAGTACTGACCCTCTGACAGTGCGGTGCTCCCTCAGTACTGACCCTCTGACAGTGCGGCACTCCCTCAGTACTGACCTTCTGACAGTGCGGCACTCCCTCAGTACTGACCCTCTGACAGTGCGGTGCTCCCTCAGTACTGACCCTCTGACAGTGTGGCACTCCCTCAGTACTGACCCTCTGGCAGTGCAGTGCTCCCTCAGTACTGACCCTCTGACAGTGCGGCACTCCCTCAGTACTGACCCTCTGACAGTGCGGCACTCCCTCAGTACTGACCCTCTGACAGTGCGGCACTCCCTCAGCACTGACCCTCTGACAGTGCGGCACTCCCTCTACCCTTCCCATCTCGCAGCACAATCTCCCTCAGTATTGCCCTGGGAGCGTTGGCTGTGTCTTGTCTCTGGCAGGGGTTCTTGGACCCTTATCCCTCTTTGCCAGGGATGAGAGGATTACCCACAGGGCTACGGAGGACATCTTGCACCACAGTCAACCCCAAGTCCTCCAATAATGCTCCTCCTATCATATAGGAGAGATTGGGTAAACTGGGGTTGTTCTCCCTGGAAAGACGGAGGATGAGGAGCGACCTAATAGAGGTGTATAAAATTATGAAGGGTATAGATCGGGTGAACAGTGGGAAGCTTTTTCCCAGGTCGGAGGTGACGATCACGAGGGGTCACAGGTTCAAGATGAGGCGGGGGGGGGGTGGGGCAAGGTTTAACTCGGATATCAGAGGGATGTATTTGACACAGAGGTTGGTGGGGGCCTGGAATGCACTGCCAAGCAAGGTGGGTGGAGGCAGACACGCTGGGATTATCCGGATAACCACATGAACAGACGAGGGATGGAGGGATACAAACGAATGGTCTAGTTGGACCAATGAGCGGTGCAGGCTTGGAGGGCCGAAGGGCCTGTTTCCTGTGCTGTATTGTTCTTTGTTCTTTATACCAGTAATCTGTCGCTGCTATGGCAAATAACCAGTGGCTGCTCTTCCAAAGCTTTAAACTCAAGTGTCGAAACGTCAGTCAGCTGGGATGAGATTCAGGTGCAAGGTGAGACTGAGTGAGGGTGGCAGATTTCCTTTGGCAGATGATGGCAGGGCCCTGGTTGGGTTTCTAATGGCTGTCATCCACAGTGCTGGAGATTCAGATTTCAGGGATAAGATTTCAAGCCTGCAGGACTTGCCGACCTCACTGGCCTGATGACCATTTTGAAGGGAAAGTGGAATGGCACCCACCTTGTTTGCGCCTAGGGCCTGCCCAAGTGAATCATCTATCCCTGGAACTGCGCCAATGGCACTCAGGTTCGTGTCACAAGATGTCAAGGGCAAGGGAGTTTTTTTTTTGGAAGCGAAAACGGGGATCAAATTCGGCAACTGGGAAACAAAATTGTTCTTTATTCCCCTGGGTTGATGTCAATCCGTGGCCGAGGGAGGGAGGCGTTTGTCAGCTTCTGGTGACAGGAGAGGGGAGAGTGACCCCATGAAATTGTCTTGCAAAGGGACAACACAGCCGTAACGGGCCCAATGGCCTGCTCCTGCGCTCTGAGGCCCACACCACGAGGCCTCGGAGTTGTCGAGTCATGATGTGGATACGGCAAAGATCTTCCCGTCTGAACAGTTTGAGACTCCATAAATTTAACTAGATGCGAACATCTTATCGGTACTTACAGTTTGTACCAGTTTTGCTTCTGTCAGTTTTTCACTGGCTTTGATCCAGTGAATGATGGTGTCTCAATTCCACATCTGAAGCTGCGACGGGGCGCACTGACAACCGGCACTGAGGAGACGGCTGCGCCTGCGACGCCAACCAGTTCACGGAGAAAACAAAACGTTTTCTAAGATAATGATTTCTGTTGGTGCCTCTCGTGCGGTGAATCCCCACCCGAGCTGAAGGGCCTTATCTGAGAAAAACAAGCCTGCCTCCACCCTGGGCCTGCCCTGCTGCTGCCGTCACCATGGAAACTGCGGTCTCCCAGGTCTGTCTCTGCACATGGCTCTCGCTGGCAGGCAGCCGGTCTCCCCGGAGGGTGGGGGGGTGGTGCAGCGAGCAGGAGCTGTGTCTGCCCGGGATCCTCCAGTGCTGCATCCGGCTCGCCTCGGAGGGTGGATGAGAGGCTGCATCGGACAGCGGACGGGATCGAAGCCTGGGGCCCGCAGGCGGGTCTCACCTTGTCTCTGACAGCCCGGCCTTCCCGCACTCACTGCAGCCTGCACCGTGGCCAAATGATTTCCAATTCAGCTCCCCGTGACATCAATCATTCTTAATTTCACCTCTCCCAACGTCTAATAAAGAAACTGAGAAGATAGGAGCAGGAGGAGGCCATTTGGCCCTTCGAGCCTGCTCTGCATTCATCACGATCATGGCTGATCGTCCAACTCAATAGCCTAATCCTGCTTTCTCCGCATAACCTTTGATCCCGTTCGCCCCAAGTCCTATATCCAGCCGCCTTGTGAATACATTCAATGTTTTGGCATCAACTACTTCCTGTGGTAATGAATTCCACAGGCTCACTACTCACCACCCAGCACCAATCCCTGTGGCACCCCACTTGTCACTGCCTGCCAATTTGAAAAGTACCCATTAATTCCTACTCCTTGTTTCTTCTCTGCCAATCAGTTTTCTATCCATCTCAATACACTTCTCCCAGTCCCATGCGCTTTAATCTTGCACAATAATCTCCCGTACGGGACTTTGTCAAAGTCCAAATGTATCACATCTACTGATTCCCCCTTGTGTGTCATGCAAGTGTTCTGTCAGTAAAGGAATCAGAGAATCATAAAATGTAGGGGAGGCGATAGCGTAGTGGTATTATCGCTGGACTGTTAATCCAGAGACTCAGCTAACGTTCTGGGGGACCCAGATTCGAATCCCACCACGGCAGATGGTGGAATTTGAGTTCAATCAAAAATATTTGGGATAAAGAATCTACTGATGATCGTGAAACCACTGTCAGTTGTCGGATAAACCCACCTGGGTCACTAATGTCCTTTGGGGAAGTAAATTTGCCGTCCTTACCCAGTCTGGCCTACATGTGACTCCACAGTCACAGCAATATGGTTGACTCTCAACTGCCCTCCAAGGGCAACTAGGGATGGGCAATAAATGCTGGCACAGCCAGCGACACCCATGTCCCACAAATGAATAAAAAAATCTCTACAGCTCAGAAGAGGCCAGAATATCTTACACATATTCTCTCCCCCCAGTCTATCTCCATATCTCTACACATTTCCCATAGCTAGTCCATTTAACCTAGATACCTTTGATTTGATTTACTATTGTCACATATATTCGTACACAGTGTAAAGTATTGCTTCTTGTGCGCTATACAGACAAAGCAGACCGTTCATAGAGAAGGAAAGGGAAGGATGCAGAATATATTGTTACAGTCATAGCTTGGGTGTGGAGACGCCTTTGGAACATGAAGGGGCAGTTGAGCATACACAATTCACCTAACCTGCACATATTTGGAGTGTGGGAGGAAACCCATGTGGCCATGGGGAGAGAGTGCAAACTCCACCCAGACAGTCACCCAAGGCTGGAATCGAACCTGGTCCCTGCCGCTGTCCTAATAAACTTGCATTAATATAGCACCCTTAATATAGTAAAATGGCCCCCAAAGTGCTACACAGGTGCATTACCCAACAAGGTTTGACACATGAGGAAATAATCGGGGCTAATTGGATAGCTCTTTCAAAGGGCCAGCACTGCCGCAGTGGGCCGAGTGGCCTCCCATGATTCCATGATTGGAGATTTCTGTCTGTGTGTATGCATCCCGACTTACGCCAAGTCGTGCTCACTGACCTACCTTCTCTCGCTTTTTGGCAACCCCGCTCGGTTTCAGAAGTTTCACCCTCATTTTTAAATGCCTCACCCCCCCCCCACTCACCCCCCCCACTCCACCCCCCCCCCCCACTCCACCCCCCCCACTCCCTGTCTCAGCAATTTCCTCCAATCCCTGAACCCTCTGAGATCTCCTCACTCCCCTAATCCTGGCCTCATAATCGAATTCAACAACTGTATCGTTGGTAGCGGCCGTGCCTTCAGCTGCTAAGACCCTGAGCTCCATAGAGTCTCCTTCCTCAACCTTTCCATCTCTCTCTCTCTAACCCTTTAAGATGTTCCTTAAAACACACCTATTTGGCCATCTTCCCGAACATGACTGTAGTGGCTTCATGATTAATTTTGTCTCGTAAGGATCTTTTATGAGGTTGAAGGTGCTACCTATTTATAGAGTTGTCTCTTCACTCAAAGAGAAGGCTGTGGATAAAACCTGCATTTTTTTATTCATGAGCATGGCTGGTTGCCAATCCCTAGTTAATCTTGTTCAGAGGGCAGTTCAGAGTCAACCACATTGCTGTGGCTCTGGAGTCACATGTAGGCCAGACCGGGTTAGGATGGCAGATTTCCTTCCCTAAAGGACATTAGTGACCCAGATGGGTTTTTCCGACAATGGTTTCATCAGTAGATTTTTAATTCCATATTTTTTCGATTGAATTGAAATTCCTCCATCTGCCGTGGTGGGATTCGAACCCGGGATCCCCACAACATTAGCTGAGTTTAATGGGTTACTGATAATACCATGAGGCCATCACCTCCCCTGTGTCTGCGCATTTCGTATGGTCCCCTGCCAGAGCCCCAAGAGTTTCCGACTTTGGTTCATTTGGACAGTCAGAAATTGGGAGAAATTAGCCCTAATGATAATTCTTAAAAACTGCAAGAGGCACTGAAAGAAATTCTGGAGAGTAGGGTCTGCCACAAAACATCTTTAGATCTATTTTCTCCCACCCCTCTGTCTCTGTCTCACCCGATCAACATAACTTCCTATCCCTTTCCCCACTCGTATACTTATCTAGTTTCCCCTGAACCTGTTTGTCTGAACCACGCCCTGTGGCAGCGAGTTGCATATTCTAATGAACCGCTCTTTGTGAAGGACAACCCTTCGGTAAATGGGCCTCCCTTTGACCCCAGGCTTTACATTAAAACAAACTTCCGAAGGTAGTGCTTCGGGGAGACTTGGGAAAGGGGTGAAAGGAGAAAGAACAAAGGACAAAGAAAATTACAGCACAGGAACAGGCCCTTCGGCCCTCCAAACCTGCACCGACCATGTTGCCCGACTGAACTAAAACCCCCTCCCCTTCCGGGGACCATATCCCACCGTTCCCATCCTATTCATGGATTTGTCCAGATGCTCCTCAATAGTCATTATTGTATCTGCTTCCACTACCTCCCCTGCAGCGAGTTCACCACCCTCTGCCTTTAAACCTTGCCTCTCGCATCTTAAACCCCTGCCCCTTAAAAATTGACTCTTCCATCCTGTGAAAAAGTTTCTGACCATCCACTCTGCCCATGTCCCTCATAACCTTGTAGACTTCTATGAGGCACAAGCCCAAAGCTCTCAAACCAATATAGCTTAGCAAAAGATCAATGAAGAAGGGTTTAATTAATGTCTCCCAACGTAGGGTGTAAAAATTAACCTGGAATGAAGGGCAACCTTTAGTGAATTGTTGGAAAGCGGGAGTTGAGGAATCAAATGTCTGTTTTCATTTCATAAATGTAATGCTCCCAGGTCAATGGCAGCATTCTGGGACAATGATGCAGCATCTCTCTTCCCCATCCCAGCTCCCTTTGAGAGCCTGACAATCACGAGGGCAGCCCTGTGGCACAGTGGTTAACACTGCCACCTCACAGTGCCAGGGACCCGGGTTCGATTCCCGGCTTGGGTCATTGTCTGTGCAGAGTTTGTACGTTCTCCCCGTGTCTGCGTGGGTCTCCTCCGGGTGCTCCGGTTTCCTCCCACAGTCCAAAGATGTGCTGGTTAAGTGCACTGGCCATGCTGAATTCTCTGTGGGCTTCCTCCAGGTGCTCAGGTTTCCTCCCACAGTCTGAAAGACGTGCTATTAAGTGCATTGGCTGTGCTAAATTCTCTCTGTGCACCCAAACAGGTGCTGGCTTGTGGCAACAAAGGGATTTCATAGCAACTTCACTGCAGTGTTAATATCAGCCTACTTTGACACTAGTAAATAAACTTTAAAAACTCTTTTTTCTATCTATACCACATGCCCCCCCATACTATCCCCTCCCCTTTATCTTCCTTGTGGCCAGATTGTATATACACAACCTCTTGCTGTATATACTCCGTCTCTTGTTGCATCTACACATGACCTTTGCTGTGCAGTTACTTGGAAGAATCACAGAATTTTTAGAGCGTAAAACAAAGCCATTCGGCCCATCGTGTCTGCACCATCTCACTGACTGTGAGCTATGTGAAATCTATCCTCCCTCTCCCCCTATATGTTGTTCCCCTTTTAAAGTCTAACGTTTGTTTATGAATGTCACAAGTAGACTTACATTAACACTGCCTGTTCAGGTTACACTGAGGGAGAATTTAGCACCTAACCTGCACATCTTTCAGACTGTGGGAGGAAACCGGAGCACCCGGAGGAAACCCACGCAGACACGGGGAGAATGTGTAGGCACTGCACAGACAGTAACCCAAGCCAGGAATCGAACCCGGGTCCCTGGCGCTGTGAGGCAGCAGTGCTAACCACTGCACGACCATTCAAATGACAGGCTAATTCTCTTTTGAATGTCATGATTAAACCTCTCAGGCAGCTCATTCCAGACCGAACCACTAAGTGTGTGAACATTTTTCCTCATTTCGATTTTTTTTTCCTCATTTCGATGTTGTTTCCTCGACAAATTCCTGTGAATCTGTGCCCTCCCATTCCCGAGCCTTTCACGAGTGGGGAGGTTTCTCCCAATCTATTCTGTCCAGACCCCTCAGGGGTTTAAACACCTCTGTCAAACTTTTGCCCCAAAGAGAAGAATCCCACCTCCTCCAGTCTATCTTCCTCATCCCTGGAACCATTCTCATAATCCTAATCCTGCTGCCCCTCCCACAGTGTACACACGTTCTCTGGCTGCATGTGCACAGAATTCCATGCTACCACTGAGCCAGGGGGAGAGGGAGAGTGGCAAATAGCTCAGTTGGCGAGCTGGGTGGCACAGTGGTTAGCACCGTTGCCTCACAGCGCCAGGGACCCAGTTCGATTCTCGGCTCGGGTCACCGTCAGTGTGGAGTCTGCACCTTCTCCCCGTGTCTGTCTGGGTTTCCTCCGAGTGCTCCAGTTTCCGCCCAAAAGACGTGCCGATGAGGTGCTAAATTCTCCCTCAGTGTAATCCGAACAGGCGCCAGAGTGTGGCGACTCGGGGATTTTCACAGTAACTTCATTGCAGTGTTAATGTAAGCCGATTTGTGAATAAACTTTAAACCAAACTCCAAAATCAATCTAACTAACAAAACAATGGTGAATTTATTCAATTCTTGACATTATAGACCATCCTATTTTAAGATGTAGGTTAGCTTTATTGATTGGTCTGTCAGTTGAGTAGCAGAGTGAGGATAGCTGATTCTCAGGGCAAGATTACAATCAATATTGCAGCATTAAACCTTGGCCTCAAGCTGAGGTCAAGTCCTCAGATTTCGGTGTAAAAGGCTTCAGAATTCTTGGCTTACCTCATTTATACAGCCCGATGTCATAACAAATGTGAAAATGAAAGCATTTATATCGTTGAGAAGGACAATGAGCAAGTATGAAGAAAAGCTCCTTTGCTGAGTTTACACTGTAACCCCTCAGCTTTCATAGAGTCCCTGCAGTGCAGAAGGAGGCCATTCGGCCCATCGAGCCTGCACCACCCACAATCCCGCCCAGGCCTTGTCCCCATAGCCCCACGTATTTACCTGGCTCATTCCCATGGCAATGAGGGAGAACTGAACATGGCCAATCCACCTAACCCAGCATTTACTGCCCATCCCTCATTGCCCCTTAGGAAGGTGGTGGGTAAGCCGCCTTCTTGAACCCGCTGCAGTCCCCATAGGGTAGGTACACCCACAGTGCTGTTAGGGAGGGATCTCCAGTATTTTGACCCAGTGACAGTGAAGGAACGACTGACATATTCCCAAGTCAGGATGGTAAATGGCTTGGATGGGAACCTCCAAGTGGTTGTGTTGCCTCATCAGTGGGGATGCTCTTTGCTGTGAGATTTTTGCATGTTTAGCTTTACATGGATTTATCTTTTTGTTGGTTATGGAATCCTGCATTCGGATTGCGATGCCAAACCTCTAGCATTGGATGGATTGACCATTTTAAACACCGAGAGCTATTTGGAAAATGTGTCCAAAAAGCAAACTTGTATTTATGTATTGCCTTACAGATGTCCTTAAGTGCTTTGCAGCCAAAGACATGCATTTGAAGTGTAGTTGGGGAGATGATGGCCGAGTGGTATTTACGCTAGACTATTAATCCAGAAACTCAGCTAACTCTGGAGACCCAGGTTCGAATCCCACCACGGCAGATGGTGGAATTTGAATTCAATAAAAAAGAT
This sequence comes from Carcharhinus amblyrhynchos, assembly GCF_965287045.1. Classification (NCBI taxonomy): domain Eukaryota; kingdom Metazoa; phylum Chordata; class Chondrichthyes; order Carcharhiniformes; family Carcharhinidae; genus Carcharhinus; species Carcharhinus amblyrhynchos. Next base: position 6,417,738 of record NC_137357.1, read on the forward strand.
CTGGAATTAAGAATCTATTGATGATCATGAAACCATAGTTTGGAAAACCCATCTGATTCACTCATGTCCCTGAGGGAAGGAAATCTGCCATCCTTGCCCTGGTCTGGCCTACATGTGACTCCAGAGCCACAGCAATGTGGTTGACTCTTAACAGACCCCGCCAAAGGCAACTAGGGATGGGCAATAAATGCTATTGTCCCAAGAATAAAAATATAGTCACTGTTGTAATGTCGGAGACATGGCAGTCAGTATGCACACAGCAAGATCCCACAATCAGCAGCATTGTTTGTGTGAGGCTGACTGAGGGATAACTATTGGGCAGGACACCGGGGAGAACTCTGCTGCTCAGCTTCTGAATAGCGTCAATGGTTCATTTACCCTCGAGGGCAGACAGGACTTTTGTTTAACGTCTCACCTGAGAAACAGCTCCTCCCAACAGTGCAGCACTCCCTCAGCACTGCACTGGGAGTGTCAGCCTGGGTTTTGTGCCCAGATCCTGCAGCGAGTCTTGAACTGGCAACCTTCTGACTGCGAGCTGAGAGTGCGACTCACTGATCCACCCAAAATAGACAAGCTGCCAACAATTCCAAATCTCAAGTGTCAGTGGATAGAATTCAGAGGCAAAGATGGTGTTGTGGTTTAAGATCGAATTTAGAACCAGGTGTAGGCCATTCGGCCCTTCGAGCCTGCTCTGTCATTCATTATGATCATGGCTAATCATCCAATTCAATATCCTGATTCCACCATCCCCCTCATATCCCTTGATCCCTTTAGCCGCTCTGTCCATGCCTGTCAGAATCTTGTAGACTTCCATCAGGTCGCCCCTCAACCTCCGTCGTTCCAGTGAGAACAAACCAAGTTTCTCCAACCCCTCCTCATAGCTAATGCCCCTCATACCTTTTCTGTACCATAAGAACATAAGAACATAAGAAATAGGAGCAGGAGTAGGCCATCTAGCCCTTCGAGCCTGCCCCGCCATTCAATAAGATCATGGCTGATCTGTCGCTGCTCAGTTCCACTTTCCCGCTTTCTCCCCATAACCCTTAATCCCCTCTCTTATCAAAAACCCATCAACCCGCGTCTTAAAAATATTTAGCGAGGCAGCCTCCACCACTTCAACGGGCAGAGAATTCCAGAGATTCACCACCCTTTGAGTGAAGAAGTTCCTCCTCAACTCCGTTCTAAACCGCCCCCCCTTTATCTTGAGGCTGTGCCCCCTAGTCCTACTGTCTTTTTTGAGCGGGAAGAGTCTCTCCACCTCTATCCTATCCATCCCATTCATCATCTTATACGTCTCAATGAGATCTCCCCTCATTTCTGTACCCTGTAAATCTTTTCTGTACCCTCTCCATAGCCTCCACACCCTTCTGGTAGTGAGGCGACCAGAATTGAACACTATATTCCAAGTGCAGCCTAACTATGGTTCTATAAAGGCTGCAACATGACTTGCCAATTTTTAAACTCAATGCTTCGGCTGATGAAAGTAAGCCTGCCATATGCCTTCTTGACTACCTTCTCCACCTGCATTGCCACTTTCAGTGACCTGTGTACCTGTACACCCAGATCCCTCTGCCTATCAATATTCTTAAGGGTTCTACCATTTACTATATATTTCCTATCTGTATGCTTCCAAAATGCATTACTTCACATTTGTCCAGATTAAGCTCCATCTGCCATCTCTCTGCCCAAGTCTCCAACTGATCTATATCCTTCCTCAGATAAGGACACCAAAACTGCACACGATACTCCAGGTGTGGCCTCACCAACACCCTATACAATTGCAGCAAAACATCCCTATTCCGATACTCAAATCCTCTCGCTATGAAGGCATCATTAAGTGCATCATGGGGACGTGGGGGCTGAGTAATGCGTTGAGTACAAGTACAGCCATTCACCTCTGTGATTGGAATATGATGAGCAGAGAGAGTCTTTTATTGGCATTTCTTTAGACTGCTGCTTTGAAATATGATCTCCAGTGGTGTCATTGCAATTCAGCAATCATTTGGTAAATGTTGTAGAAAAGACACAAGGGCAAATGGTGCTGAGAGAGGACATGTCGACATTGGCGTGTACGAGAAAAGTCAGGGAAGGTAACTTGAAACCAATTTTTATAGACCCACCACAGAAAGCATCCTTTCCGGATGTATCACAGCTTGGTATGGCTCCTGATCTGTCCAAGACTGCAAGAAACCTCAAAGAGTCGTGAATGTAGCCCAGTCCATCACGCAAACCAGTCTCCCATCCACTGACTCTGTCTACACATCCCGCTGCCTCAGCAAAGCAGCCAGCATAATTAAGGACCCCACGCACCCCGGACATTCTCTCTTCCACCTTCCGTCGGGAAAAAGATACAAAAGTCTGAGGTCACGTACCAACTGACTCAAGAACTGCTTCTTCCCTGCTGCCATCAGGCTTTTGAATGGACTTACCTCGCATTAAGTTGATCTTTCTCTACACCCTAGCTATGACTGTAATACAACATGTTGCACTGTCTCCTTTCCTTCTCCATGAATGGTATGCTTTGTCTGTACAGTGTGCAAAGAACCATACTTTTCACTGTATGTTAATACACATGACAAAAATAAATCCAACAATACTTTTCACTGTATGTTAATACACATGACAAAAATAAATCAAACAATACTTTTCACTGTATCCCAATACACGTGACAATAATAAATCAAATCAAAAAACATTTGAGATCACGTACCAACCAACTCAAGAACAGCTTCTTCCCTGTTGCCATCAGACTTCTGAATGGGTCTTCCATATATTCAGCTGATCCTTCTCTACACACTAACTATGACTACATTCTGCACTGTCTCCTTTCCTTCTCCCCTATGTACTCTATGTACAGTATGCTTTGTCTGTATGGCACACAAGAAACAATACTTTTCACTGTATCCCAGTACACATGACGCTAATAGATCAAACAATACTTTTCACTGTGTCCCAATACACATGACATTAATAAATCAAACAATACTTTTCACTGTATCCCAATACATGTGACAATAATAAATCAAACAATACTTTTCACTGCATCCCAATACATGTGACAATAATAAATCAAACAATACTTTTCACTGTATCCCAGTACACATGACACTAATAGATCAAACAATACTTTTCACTGTATCCCAGTACATGTGACAATAATAAATCAAATCAAAAAAGCAGTGAGAACTAACTGCTGACATCTCCATTTCAGGAGTAACAGATACAGAGAAGTAAGGTCTATTCCCCAACACTGCACATTCTAGTGTGTTCAGCCCAAATAGAAAACTCAGCACAGCTAATGGTGTAATGTCTGGTGCTGTCATCTACCTTTCCAGGCCAAGGGAATTAATAAGCTTCCAGTACCTAATATTATAGCAAGTGTGGTGAATAAGTGGGTTCAAGGTATACGTGGCAGGTGACTATCAGGATATCATAGAATCCCTGCAATATAGAAAAGGCCATTTGGCCCATCAAGTCTGTACCGTCCACAATCCCACCCAAGCCCGATTCACTTAACCCCACACATTTACCCTGCTAATCCTCCTGACACTAAGGGTCAATTGGCATGGCCAATGCACCTAACCATCAGAAGCTGGTGATAGGCTTGAGGTTGTTCTTTGCTGGCAACAGTTCCTTGACAGTTGTCATCAGTTGCCAGGCAGCTACCAGTTTAAAGTTTATTAGCGCCCCGAGTAGGCTTACATGAACACTGCAATGCAGTTACTGTGAAAACCCCCCCGTCAACACACTCTGCACCTGTTCGGGTACATTGAGGGAGAATTTAGCGTGGCTCAATGCACCTAACCAGCATGTCTTTCGGACTGTGGGAGGAACCCAGAGCAACCAGAGGAAACCCACACAGACACAGGGAGAACATGCAGACTCCGCACAGACAGCGATCCAAGCCGGGAATTGAACCTGGGTCCCTGGCACCGTGAGGCAACAGTGCTCACCACTGTGGCAATGTGCTGCCCAGTGCCAGTCACTTGCCTAGTTGGAAGTTGGAAACAGAGCTATGTCCTACACAATATGTTGCAATTCCAATTTGGATAATGGAGCCCAGCAAGAATTGTACATATAATCCATCTGAAACTCCCAATTAGCTTGTAGCCTTGTCATTTCCTCTCAGATCACCATGTTTTTTTTTATTCATTCGTAGGACACGGGTGTTGCTGGCTGGGCCAGCATTTATTGCCCATCTCTGAGTTGCCCTTGGAGGACAGTCAAGAGTCAACCACATTGCTGTGGTTGTGGAGTCACATGTAGGCCAGGCCGGGTAAGGACGGCAGATTTCCTTCCCGCAAGGACACTAGTGAAACAGATGGGTTTTTCCGACAATGGTTTCATGGTCGTCTTAATTCCAGATTTTTTTTTAACCTGAATTTAAATTCCGCCATCTGCCATGGCTGGATTTGAATCCAAGTCCTCAGAATATTTGCTGAGTTTCTGGATTAATAGTCTATTAATAGCCTAGCGATAATACGACTGGGCCATCACCGCCCCGTCTAAATACTGATGGAGATAAATATGAATCTGTATTCCAGTTGTTACCACATGAATTGGAGTCTTGCTGAGCTAAGTTTCAGAACTTTCTGCGTTCTTGTAATCAAGAACAAATAAGGACGTTAAAAAATAGGATCAGGAGTAGACCATTCGGCCCCTCGAGCCCACCCTGCGATAGTACCTGACCTCCTGCATACTTCCTGCCGTTCACACGTTCCTTGAGGGAGCAAAACTCCTGCTGATCCCCACTTTAAATGCAGCCAATGATGGAAACTCCCAGCCCCCTGGGCTAGAGAATCCCAGAGATTCACAACCGCCTGAGTGAAGAAACTACCCCCCCCCCCCCCCCCACCCCCCCCACCTCAGTCCTGAGGGTCTTCAGACCAAAGTTCTCTCTCGAGCATCGATTCCCCCGCCTCAGTTGGCCACTTCCGTCAAGCCCACTTTCCTTGGCGGATCAGTTTGCCTCCAGTACGAGGAATAGTCCTCCCTCTGAGTCTGTCACTTGTTGGATGGCAGCACTGAGGGTGACAGGTGTCATCCTCTGAACGGGGTGCTGAATTGGGGAAGGCTGTGGGTGGGTGTGAAAGGTCCCACGGGACTATTTGAAGGGGAAAGGAGGAAGGCTGCCCTTGCCAGGATCTGATCCTCGGCCTACATTACCTAAAAGGAGACCATCTGGCCCTTCAGCCCATCTGTGGCTGGTGGGATCTTGCTGTGTACAAATTTGCTGTGCGCAGTGATTTTTTTTTGTTGGGAATGTTCCAGTCATGTGAAACATGCTCTCCAAAATGACAGTTTCTCTTCTCTTTACCCCCTCTGTGCTTCCTAGAAAAGCAGGGTCCCCGGGAGTGAGGGGAGGTCACAGGCCAAGAACTGAGACCCTGGCCTTTCCCCGATACCAGTGTGTAGGCCAAGAATGGGAGGAGAGGGAAAACTAACTATGGCACCGAGCTTTCCAAGCTCTTCCTGTTCCTTGCGTGCAGCTCTCTGTGGGATCGGTGCTGCGTACAGTCCCCCCCCGCCCACACTTACTGTCATGCCCTCCCCCCCAGAGCGACCAACACCCTCCCAAGCCCCTCACGTTCTTCCAGTGGCTGTCTAAAGTGTGGTGGGCTGTTTGGCTATGGGGGGCATCACCCATTGGCCTTGCCATTTCCACCATGAATTACAGGTCAGTGATGGTGAGCAGGGAAAGTGGCTCTCTCTCGAACTGAAAAGAATTTACAATGGAAAGTCCACAGATAAGCAGAGAGGATGCCATTTATAAAAACCCAATCAGGTTTCCAAGAGGGAAATGTTACCCTCATTCTGTTGCCCATGACACTCAATCCCTCAATGTTGGCATCTCCATGCCAGTCATGTCACACAACCTAGCCTCACGATCATGTTATAGAAATTCTCGTCCAGCCACACCTTTCAAATATTTAACCTGGCCCACACATCTTTGGAGTGTGGGAGGAAACTGGAGCACCTGGAGGAAACCCATGCAGACACGGGGAGAATGTGCAAACTACACAAAATTAAACGCTTTCTGAAATCATTTATATCATCGCTGTTTTTAGGGATTTGTTGGAGGATGCTGGAGGACCCAGGGCCTGGTAAAGTTCATTCACAAAAGGGGCACAATGGTTAGCACTGCTGCCTCACGGCGCCAGGGACCCGGGTTCAATTCCTGGCCTCGGGTCACTGTCTGTGCAGAGCCTGCACCTTCTCCCCATGTCTGCGTGGGTTTCCTCCGGGTGCTCCGGTTTCCTCCCACAGTCTGCAAGATGTGCTGGTTCGGTGGATCGACCATGCTAAATTGCCCCTTAGGGGATTAATGGGGTAAATATGCAGGGTGACGGGGATGGGGCCTGGGTGGGATTGTGGTCGGTGCAGACTTGATGGGCCTAATCTGCACTGAAGGGATTCGATGAAAATTCCAGTCATGGGGAGTGGGTGTGACACCATAATGTAAGTTAAGCTGCCGTAGCCCCAGATGACCAGAGATTGCTGTCCTCTTTGAGGGCGAGAGCTGACTAGCGATGATTTAACCTGACACGACGGGTAATAGTTAACCTGAACTATTAAAACCAGGATACAGAAATGCCTGCGAAAGATGTGAACGGCTTTACAATTCAGTCCATTTACCTGGCTATCGAAGCATGACTTTCTTCACACACGCCCCCCCCCCCCTCTCTCTCACACACACATCGAATCTCATCTCCTTCCCCTTTCCAACACAACCTGGGGGAGGCACTCCCCGACATGTTCATCTGCTGCTCCTGAAACAGGAAGGGGAGTCATCTTGCAGAAGGTAAGAAGAATGGCAAACGTGCGCAGAGCATTAGATTTATGATGGTTCCTCAGTACTCACCGTGGCCACCAGCAGTCCTCTTGTCCTGTCTGTCTGTCTGTCTCTCTGAGCAGCTGTTATAACATTGTGCACAGGCTTGGGTACCAGGATATCACTGCATTTCCTTCGCTTTGTCAATCCAAATGCCTTTTGGTGCTGGAATCTTCCAGCTTCGCACAGAACACCCAGCGCATCCTTTTTTTTTGTTGTTGTCGTTCCAGAAACGGAACAGCAAATTTCAGAAGAGGACAAATATCTGCGAACGAACCAGTCTTCTCCAGGGGCGGGGAACGCAAAACCAAAAAAAAATAAAAATTCTTTGCAGATGAAGGAATAGGGCCTTCCGCTGCACCCCTGGAGGCTCACCCTCCTCTTGCCAACATTCAGGGAGAGCTAACAGTGCAAAGCTGAGAGCGTCATTTTCAGCCTGTTGCCTCCCTCCCGGCTGGTGAGCAGCTGGGTAAACCCATTCCCAGGGAGAAGCAGGGGGTAAAGGAGACTAGAATGACAAAGCAATAGCACCAAAAAGAAACCCCACACACACACACACGCTGAGGGGCCACGAAGCTTGCTCCTGGCTGTCAGAGTCCTCCTCTTTTTTACCGGTTGAAAAACCCGCAGAGATCAGTGGAGTGAGATCCCCATCGCAACTGCTGCCTGAGCAGCCAAATCTCCTGAGATGCCAATGAGATCACATCTGCCTGTCGTGGAGGATTTATTGTCTTTCCGACAGGATAATAATTTCCCAAGGTCACAAGTTTTTGCGTTTCCGAGAAGCACTTCCCATTTCAGTGACACCTCAAAAGCCATCAATCACCCCACCCCATCCCCACCCCATCCCACCTCACCTCACCTCGGTACAGCATGGTTGCCTTGGCAACTGCCTCAGTGGTACAGAACCGTAGGCAGGCTGGCGATTGATCAAAGCATATTTCATCATCACCAGCCCCACACAACTGATTGCTCTCTGGGATGGGGTGGGGAAAGGACTGCAAGGGAGAAGGACGGATGCTGAGGAGGGTTGGTGTAGTTGGTTGGTTGGTTGATTGGTGGGGTTGGGGGGGGCAGAGTCCTGATAGAAGTCTACAAGATTGTGAGAGGCATGGACAGAGTGGATAGTCAGAAGCTTTTTCCCAGGGTGGAAGAGTCAATTACTAGGGGGCACAGGTTTACAGGAGATGTACGAGGCAGGTCTTTTTTTACACAGAAGGTGGTGGGTGCCTGGAACTCGCTGCAGGGGGAGGTAGTGGAACCAGATACGGTAGTGACTTTTAAGGGGCGTCTGTCCAAATACATGAGTAAGATGCGAATAGAGGGATATGGTCCCCAGAAGAGGGGGGGGGGGAGGGGTTTAGTTCAGAGGGCAGCATGGTCAGTGCAGGCTTGGAGGGCCGAAGGGCCTGTTCCTGTGCTGTAATGTTCTTTGAAATCAAAGCACTCACAGCCAGTGTCATCACGGTTACAACACAGGCAACCAATTTGCGTGCAGCAAGCTCCCGCTAAACAGCCACGCAATACCAACCAGATAGTCTGTTTCTGCGACATTGATTGGAGGATAAGTATCGGCCAGGACATCGAGGGGAGGATTGCTCTGCTCCTCTTCACAATAGTGCTTTGGGATTTTTCCAACCACGCCCCCCCCCTCCCCCCCCCCAGTGGGCAGGAAGGACCCTCCAAAAGCAGGGTGGCACAGTGGTTGGCAGTGCTGCCTCATGGCACCAGGTACTTGGCTTCGATTCCCGGCTTGAGTCACTGTCCTGTGTGGAGTTTGCACGTTCTCCCCGTGTCTGTGTGGGTTTCCTCCGGGCGCTCCGGTTTCCTCCCACAGTCCAAAGATGTGCTGGTTAGGCGGATTGCCCATGCCAAATTATCCATCTGTGTCAGGGGGGATTAGCAGGGCCAATATATGGGGTTATAGGGGATCGGTGCTAAATTGACCCCAGTGTTTGGGGGATTAATAGGGTAAATATGTGGGGTTATGGGAATAGGGCCTGGATGAGATCATTGCTTGTGCAGCCTCAATCGGCCGAATGGCCTCCTTCTGCTGTGTTGGGATTCTTCTATCCTAAGACGGCAGCTCCAGCAGTGCTGCACTCCTACAGCACTGCGCTAGTGTACCAGCCTTGATTCTAAATGTTCTTGAACAAGGGGGGCAGCTGGACTCCATTGGACCCACTCTTCTCTAATCCTCAATTGTTGCATTCCATGACTGCTCACCCAAAAGGAAGCTTCTGTAAGGTAATCATACCCGACGGTGTTTTACAGCCCGATCACAGCAGGGGGATGGGGAGGGCAAGAAAACGCGACAAGCCATTCAATAAGCCACCGGGGGTGATCTTACCGGCTCATCACACTGCCAGTGTGGCAAACCAGTGAGATCGCGTGTAAGGTGAAAAAAAAAATCGCCTTCACTCCCAGTTTCATAGAATCATAGAATCCCTACAGTGCACAGGGAGGCCATTCAGCCCATTGAACCTGCACCAACCACAATCCCACCCAAGCTCTCTTCCCCCAAACTCACATAGCTATCCTGCATATCCCCCTGACACTTAGGGGCAATTTATCATGGCCAATCCACCTAACCTACGCATCTTCAGACACTAAGGGACAATTTAGCATGGCCAATCCATGTAACCTACGCATCTTTGGACACTAAGGGACAATTTAGCATGGCCAATCCATGTAACCTACGCATCTTCAGACACTAAGGGGCAATTTAGCATGGCCAATCCATGTAACCTACGCATCTTTGGACACTAAGGGGCAATTTAGCATGGCCAATCCACCTAACCTGCACATCTTTGAGCATTAAGGGGTAATTTAGCATGGCCAATCCACCAAGCCTACACATCCTTGGACTCTAAGGGGCCATTTTGCATGGCCAATCCACCTAACCTGCACATCTTTTTAAGGGGCAATTTATCATGGCCAATCCACCTAACCTACACATGACTCTAAGGGGCAATTTAGCATGGCCAATCCATGTAACCTACGCATCTTTGGACACTAAGGGGCAATTTAGCATGGCCAATCCACCTAACCTGCACATCTTTGAGCATTAAGGGGTAATTTAGCATGGCCAATCCACCAAGCCTACACATCCTTGGACTCTAAGGGGCCATTTTGCATGGCCAATCCACCTAACCTGCACATCTTTTTAAGGGGCAATTTATCATGGCCAATCCACCTAACCTACACATGACTCTAAGGGGCAATTTAGCATGGCCAATCCACCTAACCTACACATCTTTTTAAGGGGCAATTTAGCATGGCCAATCCACCTAACCTGCACATCTTTAGACTCTAAGGGGCAATTTAGCATGGCCAATCCACCTAACCTGCACATCTTTAGACTCTAAGGGGCAATTTAGCATGGCCAATCCACCTAACCTGCACATCTTTAGACTCTAAGGGGCAATTTAGCATGGCCAATCCACCTAACCTGCACACCTTTAGACTCTAAGGGGCAATTTAGCACAGCCAATTCCCCTAACCTGCTCATCTTTAGACAATTTAGTGTGATCAATCCACCTGACCCACACATCTTTGGAATGTGGAAGGAAACTGGAGCACCTGGAGGAAACCCTGGTAGACAAGGGGAGAACATGCAGACTCTGTACAGGTGGTGACCCGAAGCTGGAATCAAACCCAGACCCCTGGCGCTGTGAGTCAGCAGTGCTAACCCACTGTGCCACCGTGCCGCCCCAGGTGGTCTTTTTGCCTCTCGTGATCTTAGCAACCCTGGGTTTTCGGCATGATCGCCTTGCCCTGCCTGAGGCTGATTTGAATATTTAAATTTGAATTTCATAATAATTAGTGGGCTTGGGATGGAATCATCCAGGCTCACTTGCCTGATGGCCTCACTGACAAGGGTCATGCATGGTCCCCATCAACAGGGACATGATATGTTGGCCTTGCCAGTAAGACTGGCCATTGAGGGGCCCCCTGGTGTTCAGGGGCAGGGTTGCAGCCATGATGGAGCGGGACCTAAGGGGAGGAGGTGGGGGCGACATCCAGGAGGGGGACTGACAGTTCTGTATTGCTGCACAGAGAGATCTGCCCATGCACAATAGCGCCCTCCAGTGTGAACAGCTGGTTTTCCAGTGAGAATTGGCTCCTTCCAACTGGCAGGAATCAGATTGTGCATCTTTTTTTGCAGAAAGTGGCACAAAATTTCATTTACAGCCTTGCTGAAAAGGATAATCGGTCGGAAATTAGCATTTTTTTTTGCTAAGATCATCCCAAATGTCTCCACAGGACTGGAAAATCCAACCGGCGGGAAGGTCTCAAAATTCCCCCCACGGTCTGGGTGAATCAGTGTGGTGGGGTTCCCTTCACTTGGCCTGTTCACACCCGTGTAAATAATTGTTGGCTTTTAATTGTATGTTCTTGCTAATTGCAGATCATAGAATCTCTACAGTACAGAAGGAGGTCGTTTGGCCCATCGAGTCTGTACTGGCCACAATCCCAGCCAGGCTCAAACCCTGTAACCCTCCACAATTACCCTAGATAGTTCCCCTGACACCAGGGTCAATTTAGCACGGTCAGTCAACCTAACCCGCACATCTTTGGAGGAAACCGGAGCACCCGGAGGAAACCCAAGCAGACACGAATGGGGAGAACATGCAAACCCCATACAGACAGTGACCCTGGGAATTGAACCTGGGTCCCTGGCGCTGTGAGGCAGCAGTGCTAACCACTGTGCCACCCAAGTTGCATGTGCAGGGAGATGACTGTTAACTGGGGATTCAGAGTAAAATTATGGTGGTATGGTTAGGAGGCGCATGCTTGTAATGTGACTCACTGCAAACAAAAGCCTATAAAAGTGTGCACAGTTGCATTCTTCACTGGCTATCTTTCTGGGTGGAACAAGCTATTTGGTAAATTCTTCCACCAGTGCAACCTGGGGATTGCTGTGCTGAATTGGAGCTGTAATCAGCCCACCCCTCCCACTGCCCCAACGATAACTCATTAAATTTCCAGTTCTCCGAATCGGGCTACCGCTGTTCTGAGAAGTAGGGGCTAGAAATCATCCATGTCGCTCGTGCTAACCCCCGAGATTGCTCACATTGAATATGCAGAGGGAGGCCACACAGGGGAGGTGGTGGCGTTGTGGCACTGTCACTGAACTCGTAACCCAGAGACCCAGGTTAATGCCCTCCAGTTCAAATCCAACCATGTTGAAATTTGAATTCATTAAAAATTTGGCATTAAAAGTCGAATGGTGACCATGAAGCCATTGTCGGGAAACCCCATTTGGTTGACGAATGTCCTTTAGGGAAGGAAATCTGCCATCCTTACCTAGTCTGGCTTACATAGAGTCTCTACAGTGCACAATGGAGGCCATTCGGCCCAGTGAGTCTGCACCGACCACCCAGCCCCTATTCCCATAGCCCCATGTATTTACCCTGTTAGTCCCCCTGACACGAAGGGGCAATTTAGCATGGCCAATCAACCTAATGTGATTCTTAACTCTTAAATTCCCCTCTGAAATGGCCTAGCAAACCATTCAGTCCAAGGGCAATGAGCGATGGGCAATAAATGCTGGCCCAGCCACAGCTATGCCTGCATGAGCGTGTCCGACTCACCCCATCCTTTTTGCAGAGCCTTGCAATTTCCTAATCTTCAGATAATTCCCTTTTTGAAGCCTCAATTGAATCTCCCTCCACCACGTTCTCAGGCAACCCAACCACTCGCTGCATGAAAATGATTTCCTTCATATTGCTTCTGGATTCTTTCACCGATCACTTCACATCGATATCCCCTGGTTCTCGAGCCTTCTGCCAATGCAGATATATGATCAGGGAGCAGGGGAAGGCCATTCAGCCCCTCGAGTCTGCTCTGCTATTTGCGAAGACCATGGCTGACCTGATAGTGACCTCAAATCTGCATCCACCTACCCTGGTGACCTATCACCCCCTTACTTACCAAGAATCTATCCAACTCCACCTTAAAAATATTCAAAGACTCTGCCTCCACTTCTCAGGAAGAGAGTTCCAAAGACTCATGACCCTCAGGGAAAATAATCTCACCTCATCCCATTTTCAAATGAGCACCCCCTTATTTTTAATCAGTAACCATAAGACATAGGAGCAGAATTAGATCATTCAGCCCATTGAATCTGTCCCGCCATCCAATCATGGCTGATATGATTCTCATCCCCATTGCCTTTTCCCCATAACCCCTGATCACCTTATTAATCAAGAACCTGTCTATCTCTGTCTTAAAGACACTCAATGACCTGGCCTCCACAGGGCAATGAATTCCACAGATTCCCACCCTCTGGCTGAAGAAATTGCTCCTCATCTCTGTTTTAAAGGAGCATCCCTTCAATTTGAGTTTGTGCCCTCAGGTTCTAATCCCTCCCATGAGTGGAAACCTCCTCTCCAAATCCACTCTATCCAGTTCTTGCAGTATCCTGTAAGTTTCAATAAGATCCCCCCTCATTCTTCTAAACTCTAATGATTACAGACCCAGAGTCCTCAACTGTTCCTCATACAACAAGCTCTTCATTCCAGGGATCATTCTTGTGAATCTCCTCTGGACCCTTTCCAAGGCCAGCACATCCTTCCTTAGGTACGGGGCCCAAAACTGCTCACAGTACTCCAAATGGGGTCTGTCCAGAGCCTTACACAGCCTCAGAAGTACATCCCTGCTCTTGTATTCTAGCCTTCTCAACATGAATGCTAACACTGCATTTGTCTCTTGTTCTAGATTCCCTCACAAGAGGAGAAACCCCGTCAAGACTCCTCGGGATCATGTTTCAGTCAAGCCATCCTTACTCTTCTCAACTCCAGTGGATTCAAGCCGAGCCTGAACAGTTTTTCCTCACAAGACAACGCTCCCATTCCAGGTATGACTCTGGTAATGCAAATGATACAAAGATATGTAGAGGGACAGGCAATACTGAGGAAGCAGGGGAGGGCTGCAGAAGGAGTTGGACAGTTTAGGAGAGTGGACAAAGACGCAGTAGCTGGAATACAATGTGGAAAAGTGTGAGGTTGTGCATTTTGGAAGGAGGAATGGAGGCACAGACTATTCTTTCAATCGGGAAATGCTTAGGAAATCAGAAACACAAAGGGACTCGGGAGCCTTGTTCAAGATTCTCTTAAGGTGAAGTTGTAGGTTCAATCAGCAGTTGGGAAGACAAATGGAATGTTAACATTCATGTCGAGAGGGCTAGAATACAAGAGTAGGGATGTACTTCTGAGTTTCTATAAGGATCTGGACAGACCCCATTTGGAGTATTGTGAGCAGTTTTAAGCCCCATATCTAAGGAAGGATGTGTTGGCCTTGGGGATGAGAATCATATCTGTCATGATTGAATGGCAGAGCAGACTTGATGGGCCGAGTAGAATCTGTCATTAAGGAGGAAATAGTGAGGCATCTTGAAGGGAATTGCTTGATAGAGCAGACGCAGCACGGTTTCATTAAAGGGAAGTCATGTCTGACAAATTTACTGGAGTTCTATGAGGATGTGTCTAGGGCGGTGGATAGAGGAGAGCCGGTGGATGTGGTCTTTCTAGATTTTCAGAAGGCGTTTGACAAGGTACCTCACAAGAGGTTATTGCAGAAGGTCGAGGGACATGGAGTTGGGGGTAGGGTGTTAGCGTGGATAGAGGATTGGTTGTCAAATAGGAGGCAGAGAGTGGGGGTCAACGGGTGCTATTCGGATTGGCGGATGGTGACTAGTGGAGTGCCCCAGGGGTCGGTGCTGGGGCCTCAGCTATTTACCATTTATATAGATGATCTGGAGGAGGGAACCGAGTGTAGGGTGTCGAAATTTGCTGATGACACCAAGATTGGGGGAACGGCAAATTGTGCGGAGGGTGTGGAGAGTCTACAGAAGGATCTGGATAGGCTGGGCGAATGGGCCAGGAAATGGCAAATGGAATTTAATGTTGGCAAGTGTGAGGTGGTCCACTTTGGTAGGAAGAATGGTAGGAAGGACTGTTACTTACGGGGCGAAAAACTGCAGCAGGCGACGGTGCAGAGGGACCTCGGGGTCCTTGTGCATGAGTCGCAAAAACCCAGCTTGCAGGTGCAGCATGTGGTCAGGAAGGCGAATGGGATGCTGGCCTTCATAGCGAAGGGGATTGAATATAAAAGTAGGGAGGTCTTGCTGCAGCTGTATAGGGCATTGGTGAGGCCGCAGCTGGAGTACTGTGTGCAGTTTTGGGCGCCGCACCTGCGCAAAGATATTTTGGCCTTGGAGGGAGTGCAGAGGAGGTTTACTAGGCTGATACCGGAGTTGAGGGCGTTGAGCTATGAGGAGAGGCTGAATAAACTGGGCTTGTACTCGTTAGAGTTTAGAAGAATGAGGGGAGATCTCATTGAGACGTATAAGATGGTGAATGGGATGGATACGATAGAGGTGGAAAGACTCTTCTCGCTCAAAAAAGACAGTAGGACTAAGGGGCACAGCCTCAAGATAAAAGGGGGGCGGTTTAGAACGGAGTTGAGGAGGAACTTCTTCACTCAAAGGGTGGTGAATCTCTGGAATTCTCTGCCCGTTGAAGTGGTGGAGGCTGCCTCGCTAAATATTTTTAAGACGCGGGTTGATGGGTTTTTGATAAGAGAGGGGATTAAGGGTTATGGGGAGAGGGCGGGAAAGTGGAACTGAGCAGCGACAGATCAGCCATGATCTTATTGAATGGCGGGGCAGGCTCAAAGGGCTGGATGGCCTACTCCTGCTCCTATTTCTTATGTTCTTATGTTCTAATTCTGCTCTTGGGTCTTATGGTAAACTGAGGAACAGTTTCTCTCTATCTACTCTGCCCAGACTCCTTTGTGATTTTAAACAAATCATCTCTCAACCTTCTTTTCTCCAAGGAGGACAGTTATAGATTCATAGAATCCCTACAGTGCATAAGGGGACCATTTGGCCCATCCAGTCCACACTGATTCTCCAACAGAGCGTGTCACTCAGGACCACCCCTTGCCCTATCTCTGTAACCTCTCACATTTATCCTGCTAATCCCCCAAATCTACACATTTTTGGACACTAAGGGGCAATTCGCATAGCCAATCCCCTGAACCTGCACATCCTTCGGACTGTGGGAGGAAACTGGAGCGCCCGGAGGAAACTTCACACGGACAATCACCCGAGGCCGGAATCGAACCTGGGGCCCTGGCACTGTGAGGCAGCAGTGCTGACCCACTGTGCCACTCTAATCTTCTCCAATCTGCCCTCGCAGTTGAGATTCCTCATCCCTGGAGCCATTCTCATGAATCTTTTCTGCACTGTTTGCTCAAGCCTTTCCAAAAGTGCAGTGTCCAGAACTTGTTCACAAGACTCCAGTTGAAGCTGAACCAGTGTATTTCTAAAAGGTTGACCGTAGCTTCCTTGTGTTTGTGCGTGGTGCCTCTGTTTGTAAAACCCAGGACCCCATGTGCTTTAGCTTCTTAACCAGCTCTGCCATCTTCCATGATTTGCGCTCATACAACCCCACATTCCTCTGCCCCTCTAGTCGCACCTAGAATTGCATTACTTGTATTATGTTGTCTGTCCACATTCCTTTTGCCCAAATTGTGTCACTTCACAATATGTCCACGTTGTCTAAAGTTTAATTATTTGTGCCACAAGTCAGCTTACATTAACACTGCAATGAAGTTACTGTGAAAATCCCCCAGTCGCCACACTCCGGCGGCTGTCTGGATGTACTGACGGAGAATTTAGCCCCTTACCAGCATGTGTTTCAGAGGAAACTAGAGCACCCAGGGGAAATCCATGGAAACATGGGGAGAACGTGCAGATTCCACACAGACAGTGACCCTAGGCCGGGAATTGAACTCAGGTCCCTGGCGCTGTGAGGCAGCAGTGTTAACCCACTGCGCCACTATTGCTTGTGTCACAGGTTGGCCTGATACTGTGTCATGTGCCACACATAAGGGGTGAAATTTCACTTGGAAAACCTGTGGCGAATATTCTGCCAGTTATTCAGCAGTGAGGTGGGACACAGAGATCAGCAAGTGGCCAACCCCAGGCATACTGTCTTCCACCTTCTTCCACTGGGAAAAAGATACAAAAGTCTGAAGTCACATCCCAACCAACTCAAGAACAGCTTCTTCCCTGCTGCTGTCAGCCTTTTGAATGGACCTACCTTGCATGAAGTTGATCTTTCACTACACCCTAGCTATGACTGTAACACTACACTCCCTTCATGTCCACACACCCCAGCGGTTGGTCTGTGCTGACAGTCAGCAGCAAGAGGTCTTTACTCAACCACTTGCTCACTAAAGAAGCTGTGGCCTTTTGATTCCTTTATTCCCGACCTACTACTGTGCCAAAGAGATAGCCATGTCAGGGAGCATTCATTATCAAGAGGTTTTATTGAGTCAAGAAGCTGAAACTATTTCCATTGTCAAGAGGATTGTTAACCAGAGCAATTGGCAATTGACAAAAACAACAACAGACAGAATTGGGTGGAGGAGGAATGTTATCTTATTTACAACGCCTTGAAAGAGCAGAAGCAGATTCAACAGGAACTTTCAAAAGGAAAAATACTGCAGGGAGACAGTGGGATCAGTTGTGGAGCTCTTCCCAAGAGCTGGCACAGGTTCAGTGGGCTGAATGGCCTTTGATGATTCAACGAGAGGTATCCAGGTTTGACAGATCATACAATAGATCAGGAGCCAGGATGAAGTGCAATGATGTCGCCACATTAGAATCATGGAATAGAATCCCTACAGCACAGAAGGAGGCCATTCAACCCATTGAGTCCACACTGACAACAGGCCCTATCCCCATAACCCCATGCGTTTACCTCACTAATCCCCCTGACATCTAAGGAGAAAGTTAGCGCAGCCAATGTACGTAACCAGCACATCTTCGGACTGTGGGAGGAAGCCCACACAGACATGGGGAGAACATACAGACTTCACACAGACAGTGACCCAACCTGGGAATCGAACCCAGGTCCCTGGAGCTGTGAGGCAGCAGTGCTAACCACTGTGCCACCGTGGCCCTATTGCAACTGTGAAACAGGGATAGTTACTGCCAGTGGCCCTTGCTGTTCAAGAACTTACAGCTTTGTAAAGTAAAATTTATTTATTAGTCACAAGTAAGGCTTACATTAACACGGCAATGAAGTTACTGTGAAAATCCCCTCGTTGCCACAGTCCGGTGCCTGTTCAGGTCAATGTACCTAATCAGCACGCCACTTGGACTGTGGGAGGAAATTGGAGCACCCGGAGGAAACCTACAGACATGGAAAGAACCTCACCTCATGTGCACTTCTCTGCACCACACATGCCTGTTTATGTTCTGAGTGCTGTGTGTGTGTGTGTGTGTGCGCGCGCACGCGCAGTGGTAATGGGCGGAGGGGGGAAGGTGTGGTTTGTGCTGCGACGGGGGGGTTCAGGTGGGGTGCGGTCTGTTTGAGTTGTGACGGGACAGCTTTGTGTGGATGGAGGCGCTAAGGGAGGGGAATCACAATGCTGCCACAATATAGCCTGTTCCACTTCAACCTGCAGTGTTACTGCAGGCTTACCCACAGTGCAAAAGGCAGGCCGGTAATTGCACTGGGTGACATTTTCATTCCACATTTTATACTCCATACTCTGCCCTTCTGACTCACCTGGTGAAGGAGCAGAAAACTCGCGATTCCAAATAAGCCTGTTGGACTTTAACCTGGTGTTGTGGGACTTCTGACTCTTCTGCTTGGCATTCTGGAACAGAGTCATGATTGTCCCTAATTGGAGTGTAATCTGAGGGCATCCAACTGTCAGTTGCTGGGTTACAGACTAACTGAGAACACACTTTGTTCCTTCCTCTGGACTGGATTCAAACTGAAGCCCTGGGGGCTTACTGAACCTTTTTGCTCCATCAATCAACGTTCCAACCAGCATTCTTCTGTGTCAGAGGCAATGGGTACAAATGAAAATTTGACACTGAAAAGCAAAGGGTTCTGGCACCAATACTGAACATTCACTCCCTTATTAGGGGCTAAGATTGATTCTCGGGTCCCCTGGCCCATCTGAAGCTAGCTAACTTAGCAAAGACCAAGCACCGAATGTGGGACCTGATTAATTTGTGTGGCTGAATACTAGAATAGAATAGAATACAATACAAACATTGCAGAAGGAGACCATTCGGCCCATTGAGTCTGCACCAATCCCATTCAGGCCCTACCCCCATAACCCCATGCATTTACCCTCGCCAGTTCCCCTGACTAAGGGGCAATTTAGCACAGCCAATCCACTTAATGCGTGCATCTTTGGACACTAAGAGGCAATTTAGCATGGCCAATCCACCCAACATGCACATCTTTGGACACTAAGAGGCAATTTAGCATGGCCAATCCACCTAACCTGCACATCTTTGGACACTAAGGGGCAATTTAGCATGGTCAATCCACCTAACCTACACATCTTTTGAGGAAACCAGAGCACCCTGAGGAAACCCACACAGACGTGGGGAGAATGTGTCGATTCCACACAGTCAGTGACCCGAGCCGGGAATCGAACCCATATCCTGGAATTGTGAGACAGCAGTGCCAGCCACTCTGCCACCATGCTGCCCCTGAAAGAGTGGGGCCATTTAAGAATATGAGTTCACAGAGTATTCAAAATAGTGCTTCAGGTCATTTGAGCTGTAAAACTAAATCCCATGGAATTCTATGCAAAACCTTAACGGGGGAATACTGAAGTTTTAGGGAACATTAATGCCAATACAATGAGATACTGCCTGGTGGCACAGTGGTTAGCACTGCTGCCTCACAGTGCCAGGGATCCGAGTGCAATTCCGGCCTTGGGTGACTGTGCAAACTCCACACAGACATTCTCCCTGTGTCTGTGTGGGTTTCCTCCAGGTGCTCCAGTTTCCTCCCAGTCAAAAGATGTGCAAGTTAGCTGGACTGGCCATGCTAAATTGCTCCTTAGTGGTGGCACTGTGGTTAGCACTCTGCCTGACAGCACCAGGGACCCAGTTTCGATTCCAAGACATTGTCAGTGCGGAGTTTGCGCATTCTCCACATATCTGCGTGGGTTTCCTCCGGCTGGTCCGGTTTCCTCCCACAGTCCAAAGATGTGTAGGTTCGGTGGATTGGTCATTTAAAATTGTCCCTTAGTGTCCAAAGATGTGCAGGTTAGGTGGATTGGCCATGCTAAATTGCCCCTTAGTGTCCAAAGATGTGCAGGTTAGGTGGATTGGCCATGCTAAATTGTCCCTTAGTGTCCAAAGTTGTGCAGGTTAGGTGGATTGGCCATGCTAAATTGTCCCTTAGTGTCCAAAGATGTGCAAGTTAGGTGGATTGGCCATGCTAAATTGTCCCTTAGTGTCCAAAGATGTGCAGGTTAGATGGATTGGCCATGCTAAGTTGTCCCTTAGTATTCAAAGATGTGCAGATTAGGTGGATTGGCCATGCTAAATTGTCCCTTAGTGTCAGTGGGACTAGCTGGGGTAAATGCATGGGGTTATGGGGATAGAATCTGGGTGGGATTGTGGTCAGCGCAGATGCCATGCGCCAAATGGCCTCCTTCTGCACTGTAGGATTCTAAGATTCTATGATTCTGAGTGCCCAAAGTGTATGGGTTAGAGAATTAACAGGTTAAATACGTGGGGTTATGGTGACGAGGCCTGGGTAAGATACTCAGTCACAGAGTCGGTGCAGACTCGATGGGCCAAATGGCCCCCCTTTGCACTGTAGGGATTGTACAGGTCGAGACTGTTTAAAACCAAAAGTGGCTCCCCTATTGGCAACAGTGGAAGTGTGGTGGGAGCTCCCAGCCAGTGGTGTAGCTCTCTGGAGTGCGGTGTGTACAATACTCCCCATCCAGGTCTAAGGAGTTGGAGAAAGCTCAGACACTCAGAGCAACAGTGGGCATTTTTCTCCCAAGTTGAACAGGATGGCATTTGGTCAACAGGAATCACTGAAGTAGTAAAAAGTAGCACATACTTTCAATGTATCCCCACCCCCTTACCCCCTTCCAACCCCAGCACCCCCCAATCCTGTTCTTCTTCCACTCCCAAGTGGGCAATTTTAAGATGGTTATTACAGGTTGGTTATGGTTATGTTGTCGGTGGTGGTAGAGGTAAACTCGCTGGGGTCTTTGAAGAGACTTCTGGATGAGTACATGGGATTTAATGGGATTGAGGGTTATAGATAGGCCTGGTAGGTAGGGATATGATCGGCACAACTTGTGGGCCGAAGGGCCTCTTTGAGCTGTAGTGTTCTGTGTTCTATGATTATTCTTATTTATATGTTTGGTGTCATCACATGGTTAAGTGTCTCTTGCTTCTGAATTCTGGAATTAAACCCTGACAGTCTGATATCTTCATCCATTGGAACTTACCGCAAACAAACCGAACCCATTGTTCCTCGCAAACTAGCTGCTCGCCCGAGCACAACTGACTGCTTGCCACAATGCAGGCCCTTTTACTTGGAGAGGAAAATATGTTCTCATTGTCACAGGCCGCATGGGTCATTGCAAAGCGAGAGTGGGGCAAGTTACTAAAGGGACAGAGCAGCGATTCAGCTGCTATTAGTGGAGACAATCACCAGACCACTTCAATTAACTGTCAGTTGCTTAAACTGCTGGTGGGGAATACAGAATTTTACAATATCTTGAATAAATGTGCACAAGGAAATATAACAATCCTGATGTGATTGGCTAATTGGACTGCAAGTCGCAATTCCTTTGATTTAAGAAGGTGAACCTGTACTAATGCTTTAATATGAAGCACCTTCATAAAATAGTTATTCCAGTTGTACCTGGATTAGCTGTGCTTAGTTAGGCTGGCAATGTACAATCACCAGATAGATCTCGGAAGATGGAAAGGCAGGAGAATGGGGATGAGAAAAATGTCAGCCATTATTGAATGGCAGAGCAGACTTGATGGGCCGAGTGGCCTAATTCTACTCCAGTGTCTTATGGCCTTCTGGTCGAATAGAATGGTGAAAAAGGCATATGTCACACTCGTCTTTATCAATCGAGGTATAGATTACAAAAGCAGAGAGGTTGTGTTGGAGTTGTATCGAACTTTGGTGAGGCCACAGCTGGAGTACTGTGTACAGTTCTGGTCACCACATTATAGGAAGGATGTGATGGCACTGGACGGGTGCAGAGGAGATTTACCAGGATGCTGCCTGGGATGGACCGTTTCAGTCCTGAAGAGAGGTTGGATAGGCTTGGGTTGTTTTCTCTGGGGCAGAGCAGACTGAGGGGCGACCTGATTGAGGTGTTCAAGATTATGAGGGACATGGACAGAGTGGATAGGGAGCAGCTGATCCCCTTAGTTAAGGGTTAGTTACGAGGAGACACAAGTTAAAAGTGAGGGGTTGGAGATTTAGGGGGGATTTGAGGAAAAGCTTTTTTACCCAGAGGGTGGTGAGGGTCTGGAATGCGCTGCCTGGGAGGGTGGTGGAGGGAGGATGCCCCACATCCTTTAAAAAGTACCTGGATGAGTACTTGGCACACCATAACATTCAGGGTAATGGGCCAAATGCTGGCAAGTGGGATTAGGTGGGCAGGTCAGGGCATTTCATACATTGGTGCAAACTCGATGGGCTGAAGGGCCTCTTCTGCACTGTACTATTCTGTGATTCTGCGACTAGTGCCTATCAAAACCAGCCAGATCTCAACACCATGGCAGGACTGATGTATGAGAGATTGATGAGGTTCAGATTGTTTTCACTGGAGTTCAGATGAATGAGGGGGGTGATCTCACAGATACTTATAAAATTCTAACAGGACTAGACAGGATAGATGCTGGGAGGATATTCTCGATGGTGGGAGTATCCAGAACCAGAGGCCTGAGGATTCAGAGTAGACTGTTTAGGAGGGAGGAAGGTGAGCCTGTGGAATTCATTCCCACAAGAAGTAGTTGATGCCAAAACATTGAATGTATTCAAGAGGTGGCTGGATATAGCACTTGGGGCAAAGGGGATCAAAGGTTATGGGGAGAAAGCAGGATAAGGCTATTCAGTTGGATGATCAGCCATGATCATGATGAATGGTGGAGTGGATTCGAAGTTTTCCTCCTGTTCCTGTCTTCTATGTTTCTTTCCCTGGTAGAAATATCCGTGTGAATACCAGGGCTCTGTTATAATGGTTCAATAAGTACACAGGAATGGTCACTGAAGGTCAGCATGCAGTACTGAATGGTACCCAGTGAGATAAGGGGCTACCAGAGGAGATGGGACATTAAAACAGCTTTGCGCAGAGTTTGCACAGTGTCAGAAAGTAACATCACTGATCAGGAATCTTCGTCTAGTTTCTTCCTGACGTCTCTGGGTCACGGTTGACAAGTTAAGAAAAGTAACTGACCTCCAACTGTTCATCATGAAATTATTCCTCCTTTTATTGCCCATCCATTTCCTCCCAGGGATTATTGCAAGAAGAACAGTGAGACTGTGGTGTATTGTAATTAAAGGGGATAATGCGTTGCTAAGTTTCCTATGTTTTGTTTACAGTATGTGCCCTTTGTGTATCTCATTTCAATTAATGGCAGAGTCATCCAAATTGGTTGGTGAAAAGCAAGGGTATTATTCCCTCTCTTCTGGCCAGCATTTACCCCTCAAGGTATGACTAAACCAAATTATCAGGTCATTTACTTAGTTGTTGTTGCTACATTACACCTGTGACTACTTGATGAGGATTTATGTGGTTCTGACAAGCTTTGAGGTGGCCACTGAGCTTGTTAAAGCCTTTATATTGGTAAGAGGCTGGCCTTGGAGGATTGCAGGGCTGGAAGAGATTTCAGAGATAGGGAAGGAAGTGGATGTGAGGCCTTGGAAGTGAAAAACACTCAACATGTCAGCATGGTGACACAGTGGTTAGCACTGCTGCCTCACGGTGCCAGGCACTCGGGTTCAATTCCCGGCTTGGGTCACTATCTGTGCGGAGTTTGCATGTTCTCCTTGTGTCTGCATGGGTTTCCTCCGGGTGGTCTGGTTTCCTCCCTCAGTAAGAAGTCTCACGACACCAGGCTAAAGTCCGACAGGTTTATTTGGTAACACAAGCTGTCAGAGTGTCGATCCTTCTTCAGGTGAGTGAGAGTTCTGTTCACAAACAGGGCACATGAAGACATAAAGTCAATTTACAAGATAATGGTTGGAATGTGAATCTTTACAGGTAATCAAGTCTTAAAGGTACAGACAATGTGAGTGGGGGAAGGGTTAAGCACAGGTTAAAGAGATGTGTATTGTCTCCAGTCTTGTCTGCATGATCTCCCTCGGGAGACCATGTAGACGCTACGACAACGGATGAATGAACAGCGCTCGACAATCACCAGGTAGGAGTGTTCTCTTCCTGTCGGGGAACATCTCAGCAGTCACAGGCATTCAGCCTCTGATCTTCGGGTAAACATTCTCCAAGACAGCCTTTATCACACACGACAGCGCAAAATCGCTGAGCAGAACCTGATAGCCAAATTCTGCACACATGAGGACGGCCTCAACTAGAATCTTGGGTTCATGTCACACCCTCTGTAACCCCCATGACTTGCCTGGGCTTGCAAAATCTCACTAACTGTCCCACTGGAGACGATACACATCTCTTTAACCTGTGCTTAACCCTCTCTCCACTCACATTGTCTGTACCTTTAAGACTTGATTACCTGTAAGGATTCGTATTCCAACCATTATCTTGTAAATTGAGTTTGTGTCTATGTATGCCCTGTTTGTGAACACAACTCCTCACTCACCTGAAGAAGGAGCAACACTCCGAAAGCTTGTGCTATCAAATAAATCTGTTGGACTTGAACCTGGTATTGTGAGACTTCTTACTGTGCTTACCCCAGTCCAACGCCAGCATCTCCACATCATTCCTCCCACAGTCCAAAGATGTGTGGGTTAGGTGGATTGGCCATGCTAAATTGGCCCTTGGTGTCGGGGCATTAGCAGGGTAAATATGTGGGGTTATGGGGATAGGAACTGTGTGGGATTGTGGGCAGTTTGGGCTCGATGGGCCAAATAGCCTCCTTATGCACTGTGGATTCTATGATTCTTTGTCACTAAGTATCTGCACACTGAATAGACAATGTCTCAGGTCGGTACAGTTCAAAACTGGGAAAAAAAATTAAATGAATAGACATCGTAAAATCCAAAAAAACAAAGGAGTATTCGACATAAAAACACAGAAATAACCAAATGAGCAATGGGATGATCAATTTAGCATGGCCAATAGAAATGATCAATCATCAGTGGAAACAGTTTCCCCCTACCTCCCTATCTACTCTGTCTAGACTCTTCCATCAAATCTCACAACTTTCTCTCAGGAGAACAGTTTCCACTTCTCCAATTTTCCACATATCTGAAGACCCTGATCTCTGGAACCAATCTCTTAAATATTACCTGCATTGTCTCCAAAGCCTTCACATCTTTCTGAAAGTGTGCTACCAAGGATTGAACAGAATTCTCCACGTGAGACAAAACCAGTATATTCTGGAAGTCATGACAAATTCCTTGACTTGCACTGTGTCAGATACATGCATTGTTTTATAATAGCACAATTGTAACTTGTAAATTGTTAAGCATATAATTGCATTGTTCACAGATAACAAGGGAATGTTGAGACGACAATAACGTACTTAAGGATATCAAGACATCGAAAGATTTAACTTGTTTTGATTTATCATTGTCACATGTATCAGTATACAGTGTTTCTTGCACGCTATACAGACAAAACATACCATTCATCGAGAAGGAAAGGAGAGGGTGCAGAATGTAGTGTTAGTCATAGCTAAAGTTTTATAAGTTTGAAGTTCATTTATTAATATCACAAGTAAGCTTACTTTGACACTGCAATGAAGCTAGGCAGTAGTTCAACTTAGTGCAAAGTAGGTCCATTCTAAAGTCTGATGGCAGCAGGAAATAAGCTGGTACGTGACCTCAGACTTCTGTATCTTTTTTCAGATGGAAGAAGATGGAAGAGAGAATGTCCGGGGTGTGTGAGGTCCTTAATTATGCTGACTACCGAGGCAGCGGGAAGAGTGGACAGAGTCAATGGATGGGAGGTTAGTTTGTGTGATAGATTGGGCTACTCTCACAACCTTTTGTATTTTATTGTGGTCTTGGGAAGACCAGGAGCCATATCAAACTGTGGTACAACTGGAAAGAATGCTTGTATGGTGCGTCTGAAAAAGTAGTCTGAGAGTTGTAGCTGACATGCCAAATTTCCTTAGTCTTCTGAGAAAGTTGAGGCATTTTTAACTATAGTGTCAGCACGTGGGGACCAGGACATGTTGTTGAAGCTCTCGACCATTTCTACTTCATCCCTGTTGATGTAGACAGGGGAATGTTTTCCACTACACTTCCTGAAGTTGATGACAATCTCCTTCATTTTGATGCCATTGAGGAAGAGATTACTGTTCCTACAACAGTTCACCAGAGTCCCTATCTCATTCCTGAATGCTGTCTCATCATTGTTTGAGAAATGACCCACTGCGGTGGTGTCATCAGCAAACTTGAAAATCGAGTTGGAGCTGGAGACCGCAAAAGCCAATGAAATATCCTAAAGTCATAGTCAATGTGGCAATGCAAATGCAATGATAGCTGGAGTTCATTGCCGTGTATTTATCTCAGGATTGTGGTACTTTTAAGTGTGTTCCCGCTTACAGGAACTCATATTTGAGGAGTTGCAATTACTGATCACTTTGGGAAGAGCTGAATGAAATTGAAAAGCAATATATTACTCTGGGATATGTTGACACTGTAGTTCTCAGTGTTGTGTTTCTCTCATCCTAACTGTGCCAATGTGCAATGTTGAAGAGGGCTGTTTCATCTTCATAGAGAGGGAACTGATGATGCAATATCCTGGTGTTTCATTTGATTTAGAGATTGACTGACTTCCGAGGGCAATTAAATCCTAAATCTGGTCTATAGAAAAACTTTAAAGCATTTTATCTTGAAATTAACTGAGCAAGGTAGGATAAATTTGAGTACAATTAATGTAAAGACTTAACAGTCGAATATTGATGTTGGGTGATGGTGACTCTGATTGAATAACCGTTCTACAACTCTCCCTGATTTTCATTTTGATTCAAGCCTGACTTCACACTGGAGGGAAAAGGATTTGCAAAGTGGTTAGATCCATGCTGCCAAATGATCATCTAAAATCTGAATTCTACTGTAAATGTTTAAAAAGTGACAATAATAATCCAATTAATGAGGAGATATTGGGTAGTGCTATTATCACGAGATGATTAATCCAGAAATGCAGCCAATGTTCTGGGGATCCAGGTTTGAATCCCACCACGACAGGTGGTGAAATTTGAATTCAATTAAAAACCTGGAATTAGGAATCTGCTGATGACCATGAAACCATTATCGATTGTCAGAAAAACCCATCTGGTTCACTACTGTTTTAAAGTTTTAAGTTTATTTATTAGTGTCACAAGTAGGCTTACATTAATGCTGTAATGAAGTTACCTTGAAAATCCCGTAGTCGCCACACTCCAGCACCTGTTCGGGTACACTGAGGGAGAACTTAGCATGGCCGATGCTCCGAACCAGCATATCTTTCAGACTGTGGGAGGAAACCAGAGCACCTGGAAGAAACCCACACAGACGCAGGGAGAATGTGCAGACTTCGCACAGACAGTGACCCAAGCTGAGAATCAAACCAGTGTCCCGGGTGCTGTGAGGCAGCAGTGCCAACCCACTGTGCTACTGTGCCACCCCTCAGACCTTTAAGGAAGGAAATCAGATGTACTTACGCAGTCTGGCCTACATGTGATTCCAGAGCCACAGCAATGTAGCTGACTCCAAGGGCAACTAGGGTGGGGCAATAAATGCTGGCCAGCCAGTGAGTCCCATGTTCCATAAATCAATAAAAAAAGTCATTTAATAATTTTTGATTTGTTTATCAGTCAATCTAATAGACTCCCTGTTGAAGTAAAGATGGGAAATGCTGGAAAGACTGGTTATTCAGGATATTATCGATGGTGCCTGACCCATTCTGTGTTTGCAATACTGTGCGAGTGTATTTAAAGTTTCTAGTAATTAACAGATATTGCCTTGCGGGGCGCGCAGGGGCAATGGCTGCATGCCTTTCCCACAATACACAGCGAGAAAGAAACTACTCAATTGATTATTGCATGTGAATCTGCGCATGCGCCAGGCCGCCACCGGAGGGAGAGGGGCGGCGGGTCAACGGTTTGCTGGGCTCAGCAGGGTCCTAGTGCTCGCTGAATCCATAGAAACATCCTCCAGTGAGTGAACCATCAACTAGTTACAGGACAAGAGGAGGCCATTCAGTCCATCGTATCAGTGCTGGATCTCTGCCACATCAGTCCACGTAATCCCACTCCCCTGCCTGTTCCCGTAGCCCTGCACATTTTTTTTCCCATTTCAGATCCAATGCCCCCTTTTGCAAGACAGAATCAGACCTGCCTCCACCACACTCCCATTTCAGAACCTTGCTATGGAACAGAAAGCTTTACCTCATTTCACAATCGCTTCTTGTGCCAAATCTGTGTGCTTTACTGTGATCTTTCTATTCACTGTGTTGACTGTGCCCAGACCCCCTCATAATTTTGAACACCTCGTTAAATCTCCTCTTCTCCAAGGGGAACATTGGTCGGTGCAGATGGGCTGAATGGCCTCCTCCTGCACTGTAGGGACTCTATGATCTGCTGAGCATTTCCAGCATTTTCTGTTTCTGTTGCACACAAACATATATCTCTATGAAGCTCCTTCGCATGTGAATTTAATCTTCATCTCTGAACACGTACAATGATTGTCCCTCCGTGTTGTTGAATTGAGATTTGAATAGAATTTTGAACGGATCTGTCTGAATTGGGCAAGGCTGACATTTAGTACCCATCTTTCATTGCCCTCAGGAAGATGACGATGGACCTTCAAACTGCCACAACCTGTTTGGTGATGGTTCTTTCCATTATGGGACAACCATAGCAAGAGATCTCAGGTTGATGAAATAAAGGTGGAAATAAAAGGTGAGTTACGATTTGATTAGATGCGATTTAATTCATTATTGTCATATTTACTGGGATATAATGAAAAGTATTGTTTTTTGTGCGCTATTCTGACAAAGCATGGGTTCATAGAGAAGCAAAGAAGAGGGTGTGGAATATAGTGTTACAGTCATAGCTAGGGTGGAGAGAAAGACCAAATTAATATATTTTGATTTGATTTATTATTGCCACATGTGTTGGGATACAGTGAAAAGTATTGTTTAAGTTATTATTGTCACATGTACTGGGATACAGTGAAAAGTATTGTTTGATTTATTATTGTCACGTGCATTGGGATACAGTGAAAAGTATTGTTTGATTTATTATTGTCACGTGTACTGGGATACAGTGAAAAATATTGTTTGTTGCACATTATACAGACAAAGCATAGAGTACACACGGGAGAAGGAAAGAAAAAGATGTCGAATGTAGTTTTACAGTCATAGCTAGGGTGTAGAGAAAGATCAGCTCAATATGTGGTCAGTCCATTCAAAAGCTTGATGGCAGCACTTGGTCGGTTGATACGTGACCTCAGACTTTTGCATCTTTTTCCCGAGCGAAGAAGGTGGAAGAGAGAATGTCCAGGGTGTGTGGGGTCCTTAGTTACGCTGGCTGCTTTGCCGAGGCAGCGGGAAGTGTAGACAGAATCAATGGATGGGAGGCTGGTTTGTGTGATGGACTGGGCTACGTTCACAAACCTTTGTCGGGGTGGCATGGTGGCACAGGTTAGCTCTGCTGCCTCACAGGGCCAGGGACCTGGGTTCAATTCCTGGCTTGGGTCACTGTCTGTTCTCTCCCCGTGTCTGTGAGGGTTTCCTCCACAGTCCACAGATGTGCAGGTTAGGTGGATTGGCCATGCTAAATTACCCCTTTGTGTCCAAAGATATGCAGATTAGGTAGATTGGCCATGCTAAATTGTCCCTTAATGTCAGGGGGGCTAGCTTGGGTAAATACATGGCATTATGGGGATAGGGCCTCAGCGGGATTGTTGTTGATGCAGGCTTGATGGGCTGAATGACCTCCTTCAACACTGTGGGGTGGCTGGTTTGCGTGATGGACTGGGCTTCGTTCACAATCCTCTGTAGTTTCTTGCGATCTTGAGCAGAGCAGGCACTGTGTCAGATAAATGTCAGGTACAGGAGTACAATTGAAAACCAGGCAAAATATAGACAGCTGGGGAATATTGAAAAGGGATGGTAAGAAGAACTAGGTAGAGGGTATGAGAAAAGATTGGCAAGTAATAATAACTTCCTCAATAAATATATACAAAGTGAAAGGATAGCTGAAGGAATTGTAGAGCGATTTGGGCAGATGAACTCACGTGGGATCAGAAGGCGGGACTGAGGAACTGAATGAATACTTTGCATCACAAAGGAACAGGAAGACATTAATGTCACAGTAAAAGAGAAAAGGGGTAAAGATAAGAGGTGCTAAATAGATTGGCATTGCTGGAAGTTAAGAAGTCACCCAGTCCTGATGGTGTGCACTCCAGATCACTGAGGGAAACAGGGATTGATATTAAGACCTGGACTGGGATATGGAATGCACAATGTATCCTGCCAATGATATCAAACTGGGCAATGCGCTTAAAATTCCGCATCAGAGTACGCTCAACATTTACAAATCTTTGGGGTTAAGAACCCCGCTGATGTTACCTGTGAGAGTGTCTCAAAACCCCAAAGAATATCTTGCAACATTGGTTCTTCGTGATGAATATTCTTGTTAAGTTTATTTATTACTGTCACAAGTCAGCTTACATTAACACTGCAACGAAGCTACTGTGAAAATCCCCTCGTCCCCACACTCCGACACTTGTTCAGGTAACACTGAGGGCGAATTTAGCACCTAACCAGCACATCTTTCAGACTGGGAGGAAACTGAACACCTGGAGGAAACCCATGCAGATACAGGGAGATTGTGCAAACTCCTTACAGGCAGTGTCCCAAGCCGGGAATTGAACCCGGGTCCATGGCGCCGTGAGGCACCCCTTATCTCTGGGTAAAAATACCATAGTAAAATGAGTGGATATTATCTCGAATAATTTTGACAAGAAAACCAGTTCACATGAACTGATACAAACTTTCCTTTTCAGCCAGGCACAGTCAGGGCCTCATGAATTATTCCTCCCAGTGTTATTCCCACCACCACAATGCCACTTCCCACCTCATTGGCATCACGGAATAGGGAGAAAGTCCATTTATGAGACACATGTGTATCTGGCAAAGTCAGCATTTATTCCCCATCCCTAATTTCCCCTTGAGAAGGTGGTGGTGAGCTGCCTTCTGGAACTGCTGCCCTCTGTGTAGTGTACGCGTATCCTTCACTGTTGCTGGGTCAAAATCCCAGAACTCCCTCCCCAACAGCACTGTGGGTGTACCTGCACCATACAGAGGGCAGCAGTTCCAGAAGACAGCTCACCGCCACCTTCTCAAAGGGCAGTTACGGATGGGGAATAAATGCGGGCTTTGCCAGATACACACGCGTACCATTAATGCACTTTGTCCCTGTTCCGCCCATCTATTGATGCAGATGTGGACCTGGAGGAGGGGAGTGGCATTGTGGTGATGGGAGTAACAGTGGGAGGAGTAGGTTGTGAGACCCTGATTCTAGGCTAGAAAGTTGTTTGTATCAGTTAATGCAAACTGGTTTTCTTGTCAAAATCATTGGGGATAAAAATCCACTCACTTTACTTTGGTATTTTTACCCAGAGATAAGGGGTGGCACAGTGGTTCGCACTGCTGCCTCACTGCTGCTACTGAGCGTCGGTGGTGGAGGGAGTGAATGTTTGTGGATGGGGTGCCAGTCAAGTGGGGCTGCTTTGTCCTGGATGGTGTCGAGCTTGTTGAGTGTTGTTGGAGCTGCACCCATCCAGGCAAGTGGGGAGTATTCCATCACACTCCTGACTTGTGCCTTAGACAGGCTTTGGGGAGTCAGGAGGTGAGTTACTCTCTGCAGGATTCCCAGCCTCTGACCTGCTCTTGGAGCCACTGTGTTTATGTTGGACTCCAGTTGGGTTTCTGGTCAATGGTAACCCCAAGGATGTCGACAGTGGGGGATTCAGTGACGGTAACAGCATTGAATGTGAAGGAGAGATGGTTAAATAGAACAATTGGTAGCATAGTGGTTAGCTCCACTCACAGTGCCAGGGACCTGGTTTCGATTCTGAGTTTGGGTCACTGTCTGTGTGGAGTCTGCACATTCTCCCCATGTCTGCGTGGGTGTCCTCCGGGTGCTCCAGTTTCCTTTCACAATCTGAAAGACATGCTGGTTAGATGCTAAATTCCCCCGCAGTGTAACCCGAACAGGCGCCGGAGTGTGGCGACTTGGGGATTTTCACAGTAATTTCATTGCAGCGTTAATGTAAGCTGACTTGTGACAGTTTGTACTTGCAAAGAAACACCAGATTTATGTTTAACGTTGACTTGAAGAAGCTGGGTGAAATCTGGCCGTACGCGAGAGGTGGGCTTTGGAAGTTTAATTTTAGGCAAGTGAAATCTGGAGTGCAATAAATTAAAGCCAGAAGTACAAAGGGAACAAACCTCCTCTTCCCAATGGCCTGTTTTATCCATTCCCCCAGCTTTGCATTTGAAAGCACTAGTGATGCAGTACCTCCACTGACTGGGTGGTGGCGATGGTGAGGTCCTGCAGTACCACATCAGTGACTGCTGATGGCAGTGAAGGAGCAAGTTCGAATCCCACAATGGGTGATGCTCAGATCTCACCAAATGTCTTTGTTTTTACACTGTATGCCCTCTATTTACAAAGTCCAGAATCCCATAGGCCTTTTAACCACTTTCTCAACCCACACATAGGCACGGTGGCGCAGTGGTTAGCACTGCTGCCTCACAGCACCAGGGATCTGGGTTCAATTCCCGTCTTGGGTCACTGTGCAGAGTTTGCATGTTCTCCCCATGTCTGCGTGGGTTTCCTCAGGTGTTCCGGTTTCCTCCCACAGTCCGAAAGACGTGCTGTTTAAGTGCTAAATTCTTCCTCAGTGTAGCCGGAGTACACTCAGGTTTGATTCCCGGCTTGGGTCACTGTCTGTATGGAGTCTGCATGTTCTCCCCGTGTCTGCGTGGGTTTCCTCCGGGTGCTCCGGTTTCTTCCCACAGTCCAAAGACGTGCAGGTTAGACAGATTGGCCGTGCTAAGTTTCCCCTTAACGTCAGGGGGATTAGGAGGGTAAATATGTGGGGTGACGGCAATAGGGCAGGACCTGGGTGGGATGGTTGTCGGTGCAGGCTCGATGGGCCAAATGGCCTCCTTCCGCACTGTAGATTTGTGATTCTAAGCCAGCCCAGATTGAGGAATTCAGAAAGTAGTTATTGGTCCAGAGATTGGGTCTGAGGAGCACTGGTGAAAGTGGAACTGGAATGGTTTGAAGGAGCTGGATTTGAACACACACACAAATAGGGAGGAGGTAGTACTTCGGGACAATATATTCGGAGAAGCAAGTGAGGCAATTAAAGGAACAAAGCTAAATTTATCACCACCTTTGCAACTGGCCAGTCAAGGAAAAGAATCAAAAGTGAGATTGTAGTGTGACAAAGTCACTGTGGATCAATCTCAAGTCTTCGGCTGAATTCTCCTCGACAGCTATTGTTCCTGCTGCACACAAAAAAGGGCGATTTTCAATTTATCACATGTTAAGAATAATCTGCCCCATTGAGCGAGGCCAGCTGCAGCAGGGATAGTGTGGCGGGGTCGAAGGCACTCTGGATAAGACTGCCATTGTCAGGAGCTGTGCAAAGCCGCGCCTGGTTTGAGTCGGGGCTGATGGACACTTGCTGGATTCAAAGCGCTGTGTTGCCTGCACAATGGCCGGTACACAGCCCCTGGGATAGACTACTCTCCCACCTTCAAAAATCGAGAGTTACTGGGGCTTGTTAACGTAGAGCGGAGTACAACACATGGAGGACGTACTCAGATAAAAAATCTTGCCTGTTCATCAAGTTTAATTTAGATAAATGCCAAGTGATGCATTTTGGTAGATTGAACCAGGGCAGGACTTACTCAGTTAATGGGAGGGCACTGGGGAGAGTTACTGAACAAAGAGATCTAGGGGTACAGGTTCATAACTCCTTGAAAGTGGAGTCACAGGTGGACAGAGTGGCGAAGAAGGCATTCGGCATGCTTGGTTTCATCGGTCAGAACATTGAATACAAGAGTTGGGACGTCTTGTTGAAGTTGTACAAGACATTGGTAAGGCCACACTTGGAATACTGTGTACAGTTCCAGTCACTCTATTATAGAAAGGATATTATTAAACTAGAAAGAGTGCAGAAAAGACTTACCAAGACTTGATGGTTTGAGTTATAAGGAGAGGCTGGAGAGACTGGGACTTTTTTGTCTGGAGCTTAGGGCTGATCTTACAGAGGTCTTTCAAATAATGAGGGGCATAGATCAGCTTGATAGTCAATATCTTTTCCCAAAGGAAACTTCTACATTCAGCTATCAACACATCTTTCTATGCAAATTCAACATCGGACTTTGGGCCTTATTGGGCGAAATTTGTTCTCAGTACACGGGGCTGCATTTACACCCCATCCCAAGTTGCCGTGGGGAAGTCTCCCGACACTGTTGCACTCCTTGTGATGATGATGGTGCTGCTGGATAGTGAATTCCAGAGTCCTAATGAACCAATGGTGAGAGCACAGTGACTGGGCGTCCAGTTTATGAGAGAAAAGGGGAAACTGGAGGCATTGGCATCACAATATAACCAGTCCTGAGCTTAGCAATGGTGTGGATTGGGGCAGAATGATGTGTTTCTTGAATCACTTGATAAATGTGAGGAGAGAACAAGACTGGGATTCTCCCAAAACACAAGGAAATGCTCAACGGGAGTATTTCCCACCCGTCTATTGGATGTACTTACGAGAATGAATCTCTAATACTCTGGGCGTTGGAGATTTGATTGATACATCAATGTCACATATCAATATATAATGAAAAGTATTGTTTCTTGTGCACTATGCAGAGCATACCGTTCATAGAGAAGGAAAGGAGAGGGTGCAGAATGTAGTGTTACAGTCATAGCGAGGTTGTAGAGAAAGCTCAACTTAATGCAAGGTAGGTCCATTCAAAAGTCTGATGGTAGCAGGTAGTCAGTTGGTACGTGATGTCAGACTTTTGTATCTTTCTTCCAATGGACGAAGGTGGATTCCGGGGTGCGTGGGGTCCTTGATTATGCTGGTTGCTTTTCCGAGGCAGTGGGAAGTGTCGACAGAGTCAGTGGATGGGGGGACTGGTTTGAGTGATGGATTGGGCTACATTCACGACCTTTTGTAGTTCCTTGCTGCCTTGGGCAGAGCAGGAGCCCAGACCAAGCTGTGATACAACCAGAAAGAATGCTTTCTATGGTGCATCTGTGAAAGAATTGGAGACTGCCTCAGAGGGGTTCTCTCTGCAAAGTAAGAGGCAGGGCTATTTCCCCAGGAGAAGCCTGCAGCATAGCACTGAGTGGGCCACTGCGCAAGTCAGAGTGGAGATTGGCACATGGGCAGTGCCCCTCGCCTCCATCACCAGTCTTCCGATCGCTGGCTTATGCCCCTCAGCTCCACTCTTCCCACTCCCCCGATCACTGGTCTTCCTGTCTCCCGCACCCCACAATCGCTGGCCTCCCAGACCTTCCTGAACCAACGAGATCACCCCTCCCCCCGACACATCGCCCCTCCAATCGGTCCCACCTCTCTGGCCTACCCCGTTGGCACTGCCCAATGCCTGGTGGGCAATGCCAGTTTGCCCCAGGGACCGAATGGACCCCGATTTTGACACTTCCTCCGAAAGGCAGCACCTCCGGCGTTGTGGCACTCCCTTGGCACCATCCAATACCGGTGAGCAGACCACGGCTGATATCATTTCTCGGAGCCATCAAAGCATCTTCCCTGACTGTCCCCGAACACAGGGCTCCCAAAAACCTCAGTGAACATGAGCAACAGGGCAACTAGCACGAGGAATAAGCAAAGGTGCGCAGCAATGCCTATGACTGTCAAATAATAGACCCCATATAGCAGGGGGAGAGGGGACACTGCTGAGAGGAATGAAGCAAAACAATGAAAGAATCATTGTGAGTGGGGTCCTCCTAACATGGATTGAGGGAGTGTTGGATAGTATAAAGAGGGCCCAGTGATTAATCCAGATGTGGTTACAGCTGTCTACCATCAGGAACCTTCTAGCCTTCCTGTGACTGAGAACCAGGCAACACCACAGGGTGGCACAGTGGTTAGCACTGCTGCCTCACAGCGTCAGGAGCCCGGGTTCAATTCCCAGCTTGGGTCATTGTCTCTGTGGAGTTTGCACGTTCTCCCTGTGTCTGCGTGGGTTCCCTCTGGGTGCTCCGGTTTCCTCCCACAGTTCGAAAGACCTGCTGGTTAGGTGCAAAATTCTCCCTCATTGTCACCCGAACAGGCGCCAGAGTGTGGCGACTAGGGGATTTTCACAGTAACTTCATTGCAGTGTTAATGTACACCTACTTGTCGATTGTCAGAAGAACTCATCTGATTCACTAATATCCTTTAGGGAAGGAAATCTGCCGTCCTTACCCGGTCTGGCCTACATGTGACTCCAGAGACACAGCAATGTGATCGACTCTCAACCGCCCTCCAAGGGTAACTGGGGATGGGCAATAAATACTGGCCCAGCCAGCGACACCCTAATTCCCAGGAATTAATACAAAAAAAACTCATCAATCCACAAAATGGCGGGGTTCTTGAGCAGCGCAAGACCTCAGCGAAGGCCATTTTGTGGACAGCTTGTTGGGTGCCACGGAATCTGTGCGTCTCCGGGGCCAAGATTCGGAGCATCATTTCGCTATTTTCCAGCGCAGAGCTGATCTCAATATGCTAATATTGATTTGCATATGATTAGCATCTACCCCCTCCCCCCATTCACTCCAGCGGAGTTTATTACTGCCCCCTACTAATGGGGAACAGGCTTCCTGGAGTGAAGCGAGGACATGGAGGACCCCCCCCTCTTCCAGGTGGTCAGGGGTAAAGGGGGGGGGGGGGTGCGGCCTTAGGCAGTGCCCGAGGGGCAAACTGGCAATGCCCAAGGAGCACCTTAGCACTGCCCAACGGGCATCAGGCAGTGCCGGGGGGGCAGCGGCCTGAGGGGGGGTAGGCCTGATGGGGGTGGGGTGTGAGGCCGATGGGAGGGGATTGTTCAGTGGGGTGGGTGTCCTGCTGCCACTTTGCCAGAGAATCACAGGCAGAGGGAGTGAAGAGGCATTCGGGGACATCTGGGTGGGGGAGGGATGGGTTCGGGACTGGCAGGGTGGGGCCAACATCGGGGCTGGCCCGGGTCGCCAGCAGTCAGGCAGTGGGGAGGTTTGTGAGGCTGGCCTGTGATTGGGATGCCGGCAGTGCGGGGCCCACTGCACGTTCGCCGCTCTCGGTGCTGACAGATCAGCACATGCGCAGTGGCCCACTCAGCGCGGTTCCTCCAGTCTCTATCCCCTGGGAGTAGACCCTGCATCCTGAGTGAATCACGCTCTGCAATGCTCTCAAGTGTTGGAGATTCCGTCTGAAAATCCCACTGAAAAAAACACAAGTTACTCCCATTTTCAACTGGGGACTTAGAATGTTTCCAGGAGAATCCTGGCCGTGGTGTGGGTGGGTGGGTGCACTCAAAAACAGGAGGGGGGTAGCACACCAGGCTGAGGATTTCAGTGAGACACAGGAGTGAATGATTTTTCTCCAGCCACAGAGCCTGCAGACCTTTGCAGCAGGCTCGATTGTTTGATTTGATTTATTACTGTCACACACACAGTGAAAAGGGGGCAGCACGGTGGCACAGTGGTTAGCACTGCTGCCTCACAGCGCCAGGGACCCCGGGGTTCGATTCCCAGCTTGGGTCACTGTCTGCGCGGAGTCTGCATGTTCTCCCCCCCATGTCTGTGTGGGTTTCCTCCGGGTGTTCCGGTTTCCTCCCACAGTCCAAAGACATGTTACAAGATCACAAAGGGTTGTGAATGTAGCCCGATCCATCTCTCAAGCCAGCCTCCCATCCGTTGACTCCGTCTGCACTTCCTGCTGCCTCGGCAAAGCAACCAGCATAATTAAGGACCCCTTCTCTTCCACCTTCTTCCATCAGGAAAAAGATACAGAGGTCTGAGATCACATACCGACCGACTCAAGAACAGCTTCTTCCCTGCTGCTGTCAGACTCTTGAATGGACCTACCTCGCATTAAGTTGATCTTTCTCTACACCCTAGCTGTGACAGCAACACTACATTCTGCACTTTCTCGTTTCCTTCTCTCTGAACAGTATATTTTGTCTGTACAGCGCACAAGAAACAATACTAATACATGTGACAATAATAAATCAAATCAAAATCAAAACATGCTGGTTAGGTGCTAAATTCTCCCTCAGTGTACCCAAACAGGAGCGTGGCAACGAGGGAATTTTCACAGTAACTTCACTGCAGTGTTAATGTAAGCCTACTTGTGACAGGAATAAATACACTTCAAAACTTTAAAAATTTAAAAAAGAATTGTTTCTTGCACGCGACACAGACAAAGCATACCGTTCAGCGAATACATAGGGGAGAAAGAAAAGAGCGGGCGCAGAATGTAGTGTTACAGTCATAGCTAGGGTGTAGAGAAAGATCAGCTTAATGTGTGTGATGGGACTATTTGAAAGTCTGCTGGCAGCAGGGAAGAAGCTGTTTTTTTTGAGCGCTTCCAGGAGCTTCGCTGCAGAGGATGTTGCCTTCCCCAGTGCCGGTCTCCCCTGCCAAGGCTGTGATTCCTAATCTGTGACTTTATGTGTAACAGGTTCGGCGCTGTCACTCCACAGGCCACAGCTCCTGGCACATGACTGAGCCGGTTAAACAATCGATCCCATTCAGCGCCTGACATCGGCAAGAAAAGGCTCCCGGCACTTGTTCATTCTGCTTTCCCTCTGGGCAGCACTGTCACAGGGGAGGGACGTTAGCAGGGCATTGGTATTCAATTCAGGGAGACTCCTCGAGAAAGTGGCCACATCTATCTGGCTGGAGAAGTGGGTCACAGCCACTGAGTTACGAGCTCCGCCCCCCCCCCCCCCCGCCCCCTCCCACCCCGATCTTCCCCCAAGCCGGTCCTGCCAGCTCAGGAGCCACAACCTCGATTAAAGGCTTTCTCAGGCTGCTCCCTTTCAGCAGTCTGGCAGCATGGATGAGCCCACGGGCAGCCTCTCCAAGCGCTGGGCGCCCACACTTGTTCTCCTGCTTTGGATCCTCAGCCTGTGTCTGTCGGCGGAGTCGAAGAAGGGAACCAGAGACCCCAAGTGTCCCCCGACCTGCTCCTGCACCAAGGACAGCGCGTTCTGCGTGGCGTCCAGATCCATCCCGCAAAGCTTTGCTGACAACTTGATCTCCTTGTAAGTAAAGTCAAGATTGATGGCGGGATAAGTCCAGGCTGGTAATACTCTTACCGGCAGCAGAGGGGTACTTGCAATTATTTAACCGAGGGAGGCACGGTGGGTGAGCACAGCGCCAGGGACCCGGGTTCGATCCCCCGGCCTCAGCTCACTGTCTGTGTGGAGTTTGCACGTTCTCCCCATGTCTGCATGGGTTTCCTCCAAATGCTCCGGTTATGTCCCACAGTCTGCGGGTTAGGTGGATTGGCCATAGTAAATTGTCCCCTTAGTGTCCAAAGATGTGTAGATTAGGTAGAATGGCCATGCTAAATTGCCCCTTAATGTCCAAAGATGTGTAGGTTAGGTGGATTGGCCATGCTAAATTGCCCCTTAATGTCCAAAGATGTGTAGGTTAGGTGGATTGGCCATGCTAAATTGCCCCTTAATGTCCAAAGATGTGTAGGTTAGGTGGATTGGCCATGCTAAATTGCCCCTTAATGTCCAAAGATGTGTAGGTTAGGTGGATTGGCCATGCTAAATTGTCCCTTAGTGTCAAGGGGGACGAGCAGGGTAAATGCGTGGGGCTATGAGGATAGGGCTTGGTTGGGATTGTGACTGGTGCAGACATGATGGGCTGAATGGCCTCCTTCTGCACTGTAGGGTTCTATGATTTTGTAAACTCAGTCTGCTTTCTGAATCTGTTGCCCAACACTTTATAAAAACCATTACTTTTCTATCCTTGCCTCCTGAAGGGTTTTGAGAACAACCCTCTGTAACCCTCATCAATATGGACATCTCCGCTGTGTCGGGAGGGGGGGGGCCAGCAATGAGTGTTCAACTGTGTGAAGCATCACCTTGAAGCTTGCGTGATTTTTAAAATAATTCATTTATGGGATGCGGGCATCGCTGGCTTGGCTGGCATTTATTACCCATCCTTAAATGCCCTCCCATTTATAGAGGATAGTTTGAGAGTCACCCACATTGCTGTGGCTCTGGAGTCACATGTAGGCCAGACCGGGTAAGGATGGCAGATTTCCTTCCCTAAAGGACACTGGTGAACCAGATGGGTTTTTCCAACAATTGACAATGATTTCATGGTCATCAGTAGATTCTTAATTCCAGATTTTTTTTTAATTGTGTTTAAATATCCACAATCTGCCTGGATTTGAACCTGGTTCCGCCAGAACATTAGCTGAGTTCCTGGATTAACAGTCCTGCGATAATACCACCAGGCCACCGCCTCCCTTCTATCTTGTGGCTGATCATGTAAAAACTCAAGGCTTCCACAAATAAAATTGTGAAACCAGAGCACCCGAAGGAATCTATGGCAATCTGTAGTGTAGAAGGAGGCCATTGGGCCCATCGAGTTTGCACTGACCACAGTCCCACCCAGGCCCTAACCCCATGCATTTACCCTAGCTAGTTCGCTGACACGTAGGAGCCATTTCGCATGGCCAATCCACCTAACCTGCACATCTTACGGACTGTGGGAGGAAAACAGAGGATCCACATGCAGATATGTTTAGAACATATAAACTCTGCACAGACAGTGACCCAAGCCAGGAATTGAACCCAGGTCCCTGCTGCTGTGAGGCGGCAGTGCTAACCACTGGGTCATCCTGCTCCCCCCTATTACTTCTGCTAACCAGAACGCATTGTCATTGATAACTTGGTCGTGTATTAGCTATTCAACAATGTGTCATCCTGAAAGATGTGCTGGTTAGATTGATTGAGTGTGGCGACTAGGGGAATTTCACAGTAACTTCATTGCCATGTTAATGTAAGGTTTACTTGTGATTAATAAATAAAACTTTAATTTCATTTTGTGGTTTCAGAACCTTCGTGAATGCAAAATTCACTCAAATTCCTGAACGTGCCTTTTCCCACCTCCGAACTCTACAATTCCTGTAAGTACAGACTGGGGAGGGAATTCAGTGTGTTTGTACTTTACACCTGCCCAAGCCTGTGGGACGTGTACCTCATTCTAAAACAGCCCCATTCACCGATGAATGTCTCAGGCTGTCAAAAATAATGGCTTTCCCAATTAGGGTTTGCCCCCATCAATGAAGCAATGGTGTGAAAGGAAACTCTTCACACAGCTTCAGAACTCAAACAAGGAAAAATCAGCGGTTCAATCTGTTTACTTTGCCTAGTCTCAGGGCTATGCCTGATCCTCAACTCATAAGTAGATTGGATAGACTTGGTCGATGGGATGTGGAATTATTTTGGCTTTCAGTCCCCATTTGGAGAACTGTGAGCAGTTTTGGGCTCCATATCTAAGGCAAATGCAATGTTAGCATTCATGTTGAGAGGGCTAGAATACAAGAGCAGGGATGTACTGCTGAGGCTGTGTAAAGCTCTGGTCAGACCCCATTTGGAGCATTGTGAGCAGTTTTGAGCCCCATATCTAAGGAAGGATGTGCCTGTGTTGGAAAGGGTCCAGAGGATGATCCCTGGAATGAAGAGCTTGTCGTATGAGGAACAGTTGAGGACTCTGGGTCTGTACTCGTTGGAGTTTAGAAGGATGAGGGGGGGGATCTTATTGAAACTTACAGGATTCTCCGAGGCCTGGATAGAGTGGACGTGGAGAGGATGTTTCCACTGGTAGGAAAAACTAGAACCAGAGGGAACAACCTCAGGCTAAAGGGACGATCCTTTAAAACAGAGATGAAGAGGAATTTCTTCAGCCAGAGAGTGGGGAATCTGTGGAACTCTTTGCCACAGAAGGCTGTGGAGGCCGGGTCATTGAGTGTCTTTAAGACAGAGGTAGATAGGTTCTTGATCAATAAGGGGATCGGGGATTATAGGGAAAAGGCAGGAGAATGGGGATGAGAAAAGTATCAACAATGATTGAATGGCACAGCAGACTCGATGGGCCGAGTGGCCGAATTCTGCTCCTGTGTCTTATGGTTTTATGGTCCTACAATGAGGCAATTTTAGGAACCCAGTGTGTAAGCTGTACAAATGTGTGCTTTATTTAACAATAATAAGAGATAAACATTCATTGCCACCAACTTAGATTCACAAGTTCTTCGCCTCCAGCATCCCACTGGCCTGAACCCTAAGACATCCTCTGGCCTCCCCAGTGTCTTCGTTATGGACAGGACAAGTGTTGGTCTCAGGATAACTTATCAAAAAAAATCCTAAGGTGGTTTCTGAGAGAAATGAAAAATCCAGTGTTATCTTCCTGGAGCCTCCCCCCACCTCCCCCACCAGACAACAATTTAATTTTGTTGCCGTGGCAACCTGGACTTTTACCATCATGGTATTGCCATCACTGAATCTCCCACTGTCAACATCCTTGGGGTTACCATTGACCAGAAACTCAACTGGACTCCTACATCAACACAGTGGCTGGGAATCCTGCGGAGAGTAACTCACCTCCTGACTCCCCCAAAGCCTGTCCCACCATCTACAAGGCACAAGTCAGCAGTGTGTTGGAATACTCCCCACTTGCCTGGATGGGCGCAGCTCCAACAACACTCAAGAAGCTCAACACCATCCAGGACAAAGCAGCCCCACTTGATTGGCCCCCCATCCACAAACATTCACTCCCTCCACCACCGACACTCAGTAGCAGCAGTGTGTACCATCTACAAGATGCACTGCAGCGATTCATCCTTAGACAACACCTTCCAAACCCATGACCACTTCCATCTAGAAGGACAAGGGCAGGAGACACATGGGGAGCACCACCACCTGCAAGTTCCCCTCCTCCGAGCCACTCCCTACCCTGACTTAGAAAAATATCAACTGTTCCTCTCCAGTCGCTGGATCAAAATCTGGAATTCCCTCCCTAATGGCATTGTGGGACAACCCACAGCCCGTGGACTGCAGCAATTCAAAATGGTGGCTCACCAACACCTTCTCAAAGAGCAACTGGGGATGGGCAATAAATGCTGGACCAGCCAGCGACACCCATGTCCCATGAATGAATAAAAACAACACTTGTATGTTGTGGCAAGAACGATGAGCGGTGGAAGTATAGACTCCAATTTCTCTCCATCACATGGTTGATCAGGAATCTCTCCCACTCGAACCCCTGCCATTGGCTTCTATTGGAAAGATTTAGAATCATAGAATCCGTACAGGGCAGGAGGCCATTCAGCCCATTGATCCTGCACTGACTACAATTCCACCCAGCCCCCTATCCCCATAATTCCATATATTTACCCTGTTAGACACACTCATCTCAATCTGTTTGATCGCATTACGAACACACGT
This sequence comes from Carcharhinus amblyrhynchos, assembly GCF_965287045.1. Lineage (NCBI taxonomy): Eukaryota > Metazoa > Chordata > Chondrichthyes > Carcharhiniformes > Carcharhinidae > Carcharhinus > Carcharhinus amblyrhynchos. The sequence goes on from NC_137357.1 coordinate 6,461,056, forward strand.
TCCTTGCCCATCAAATCCTCAGGTGGGTCAGCTTAAAGTTTATTTATTAGTGTCACAAATAGGTTTACATTAACACAGTAATGAAGTTATTGTGAAAATCCCCTTGTCGCCAGATTCCGGCACCTGTTTGGGTTAAACTGAGGGAGAATTTAGCACTTAACCAGCACATCTTTCCATCTGTGGGAGGAAACCAGAGCATTTGGAGGAAACCCATGCAGACATGGGGAGAATGTACAAACACCACACAGACAGTGACCCAAGCTGGGAATCGACCCCTGGAACCTGGCGCCACGAGGCAGCAGTGCTAACCACTGTGTCGCATTATCAGAGGCAGGGCCACTAACCCATTGTGCCACAAAACCTGGGCTTGGTCGCAAATTCATAGAGTCATAGAATCCCTACATTCCATTCAGCTCATCGAGCCTACACCAATAGCAATTCCATCCAGGCCCTATCCACATAACCCAACGTATTTACCCTGCTAATCCCACTGAGGCTAAGGGACAATTTAGCATGGCCAATCCACCTAACCTGCACATCTTTGGACACTAAGGGGCAATTTAGCATGGCCAATCCACCTAACCTGCATATCTTTGGACACTAAGGGACAATTTAGCATGGCCAATTCACCTAACCTGCACATCTTTGGACACTCAGGGACAATTTAGCATGGCCAATCCACCCAAACCCGCACACCTTTGGACACTAAAGGGCAATTTAGCATGGCCAATTCACCGAACCAGCACATCCTTTGGAGCTTGGGAGGAAACCAGAGCACCCGGAGGAAACCCACGCAGACACCCCAGAGGCAGTGACCCAAGCCGGGAATTGAACCCCGGTCCCTGGCGCTGTGAGGCAGCAGCGCTAACCAGCGTGCCACAGTGCCACTCATCAAGAGTCATTACATCGCAGCAGGAGGTGCTTGGATCCACAGTACCTGAGATTATCAGACCCACTCAGTTCATTGCGTTAGTCGATAGTTATCCATTACCTTCCATTGGGTTTCCCTCTTTGAATCTGTACCAATGATGGTTGGCAAAGAGTACCAGTGGGGGTTAAAACCTGGTACTTGGAGAGTTTGTTTTTGTTTTTTTTTTCTGGCTTGTGTTTTGTTTCTCTCCCTTTGGGAGGGTGAGTTTTAAACCTGAACCTGAGAGACCGGGTTTGTGGTGGGTGAGGGGGGTGTTAAAGTCTGAGTAATCTGCTTCCCAGCTGCCTCCCTCATTCCAGGCTTGGAGTGAGGCCAAAGGGTGGGTGATCGAACAACCCAAACCGAGATCTGTGTGGCCGCCATTCAGTTTTACAACAGGAACCCTGGCAGCTTCACCGTGTGTGAGGGCCTGGGGAGTTAGGGGTTTTAAGAAGGGTGGCAGGCAAAAGGCAGGGAATTATAGGCCTGTTAGTTTAACGTCTGTTGTAGGTAAAGTGTTAGAATCTGTCATCGAGGAGGAAATAGCGAGGCATCTTGAGGGGAATTGCTTGATAGAGCAGACTCAGCACGGTTTTGTTAAGGGGAAGTCGTGTCTGACGAATTTATTGGAGTTCTATGAGGATGTGTCTAGGGCGGTGGATAGAGGAGAGCCGGTGGATGTGGTCTTTCTTGATTTTCAGAAGGCGTTTGACAAGGTACCTCACAAGAGGTTATTGCAGAAGGTCAGGGGACATGGAGTTGGGGGTAGGGTGTTAGCGTGGATAGGGGATTGGTTGTCAAATAGGAGGCAGAGAGTGGGGGTTAATGGGTGCTGTTCGGATTGGCGGTTGGTGACTAGTGGAGTGCCCCAGGGGTCGGTGCTGGGGCCTCAGCTATTTACCATTTATATAGATGATCTGGAGGAGGGAACCAAGTGTATGGTGTCGAAATTTGCTGATGACACCAAGATTGGTGGAACGGCAAATTGCGCGGAGGGTGTGGAGAGTCTGCAGAAGGATCTAGATAGGCTGGGCGAATGGGCCAGGAACTGGCAAATGGAATTTAATGTTGGCAAGTGCGAGGTGGTCCACTTTGGTAGGAATAATGGTAGGAAGGACTATTACTTACGTGGCGAAAAACTGCAGCAGGCGACGGTGCAGAGGGACCTCGGGGTCCTTGTGCATGAGTCGTGCAGGTGCAGCAGGTGGTCAGGAAGGCGAATGGGACGCTGGCCTTCATAGCGAGGGGGATTGAATATAAAAGTAGGGAGGTCTTGCTGCAGCTGTATAGGGCATTGGTGAGGCCGCAGCTGGAGTACTGTGTGCAGTTTTGGGCGCCGTACTTACGCAAGGATATTTTGGCCTTGGAAGGAGTGCAGAGGAGGTTTACTAGGCTGATGCCGGAGTTGAGGGGGTTGAGCTATGAGGAGAGGCTGAATAAACTAGGCTTGTACTCGTTAGAGTTCAGAAGAATGAGGGGAGATCTCATTGAGACGTATAAGATGATGAATGGGATGGATAGGATCGAGGTGGAGAGACTCTTCCCGCTCAGAAAGGACAGTAGGACTAGGGGGCACAGCCTCAAGATAAAGGGGGGGCGGTTTAGAACGGAGTTGAGGAGGAACTTCTTCACTCAAAGGGTGGTGAATCTCTGGAATTCTCTGTCCGTTGAGGTGGTGGAGGCTGCCTCGCTAAATATTTTTAAGACGCGGGTTGATGGGTTTTTGATAAGCGAGGGGATTAAGGGTTATGGGGAGAGGGCGGGAATGTGGAACTGAGCCACGACAGATCAGCCATGATCTTATTGAATGGTGGGGCAGGCTCGAAGGGCTAGATGGCCTACTCCTGCTCCTATTTCTTACGTTCTTATGTTCTTCCTTGAGTGGACTTTGCAACAGGCTTCCTCCCCACTCTCCACCGAGGCCTCCCTCCACAGCCCGGCCACTGACAGCTGGATAACCATTGAGGAACATGTCAGAACATTTTGGACATGTCAGAATCATGCAAGCACCACACCGTTCCCCCACACACCATCACACTCACTTACAAAACAGTCTCACACTGACAGGGGACCATGGGTAAACTCTGCCTTGATAAGCGTGAGATCAATTTCTTTCTCAACCTCCCGGTAACTTTTTTTGAAATTGATTCATTCGTGGGACATTGGCGTCACTGGCTGGGCCAACATTTATTGCCCATCCCTCGTTGCTGAAGGGCAGTTGAGAGTCAACCACATTGCTGTGGCCCTGGAGTCACATGTAGGCCAGATCGGGTAAGGACGGCAGATTTCCTTCACTAAAGGACATTAGTGAACTCCAGATGGGCTTTTCCGACAATTGACAACATTTTCGTGGTCATCAGGAAATCTTCAATTCAGTTTCAATTTCGCCATCTGCCATGGTGAGATTTGAACCCAGGTTCCCAGAGCTTTTGTTTGAAAGTTTATTTATTAGTATCTCAAGTACATTACAATTGCAATGAAGTTGCTGTGAAGATCCCCTAGTCGTCACACTCCGGCGCCAGTTCGGGTTACACTGAGGGAGAATTTAACACCTAACCAGCACGTCTTTCAGACTGTGGGAGGAGACCAGAGCCCCCGGAGGAAACCCACACAGAGAACATGCAAACTCCACACAGACAGTGACCCAAGCCGGGAATCGTACCCAGCTTCCTGGCACTACGAGGCAGCAGTGCTAACCACTGTGCCGTCATGCCAGTGTTCAACCTGAGTCTCTAGGTTACTAATCCAGCGGCAATACCACCATGCCCCCACCTCCCACAGTAACAGTGTTTGAGCAGGCCTGACCACACATTTCATGAGCTGAGTTAAAATGAGGTCCAGTTAAACACTCACCACCTCAGACAAAACGCATGAAGAGCCCCACTTCCAGTTGCATGGAAAGAGGCAAAAAAATGGTGGTCTGGGATGAGGGAGGGATGGTATCAGATCGAACATTATCTGGCAGATTGAAGAAGGAAATAACCTCAAAACCCTAGTGGCTATAAGGATGTTATTAAACTGGAAAGGGTGCAAAAAGAGATTTATAAGGATGTTACCAAAACTGGCAGGTTCGAATTGCAAGAAAAGGCTAGATAGGCTGGGAGTATTTTACTCTGGACCGTAGGAGGATGAAGGGTGATCTTGTAGAGCTTTATAAAATTATGAGCGGTGTAGATAAGGGTGGGGGGGGGGGGGGGGTGCAATTTTCCTAGCCTGCTGCATTGGCGATTCTCCTAATCTGTTTAGCGAGCCCACCCCCCCCCCAACTGGGCACCTCGGCCATCACACGTCTCCGGGTTGTCGGAACTTAAATATTAAAACTCGAATCTGCATCCTATTAGCGGGCCCAGGGCTGAAGTATCCAGGGCCGCGAGCCTCTCCCGCACTGCCCCCCCAGCACCAGGGGTGTTTCACTCCAGCAGGGTTTACAACAGCTCCCCACGAATGGGGAACTGGTGTCCCAACCCTGCTGCCATGTGATCAGGAGGCCGCCTGTGCGGGGTTACTGTGCATGCGCCAATCTCGGCACTGATGGATACGCGCATGCGCAGTGGCCCACTCAGCGCTATCTGCCAGCCCCTCCAGCGGGAATAGGCCCCCCTGCCCACTGGTTGTCAGCGTGAATCTCCCTGAGGCAGCGTGGGAGATCCGTTTAGAAAATCCAGCTGAAAAAGAAACATCTGGAGTTTCTCCCGTTTTTAACTCCAACTCAGCACTTTGAATCTTTTTTGGGAGAATCCTGGCCAAGGTCTGTTCCCCAGGATAGGGGGAGTCCAAAGTTAGAGGGCACAGGTTTAAGGTGAGAGGGGAAAGGTGGCCTGAGGGGCAACATTTTTCACCCAGAGGATGGCACATGTGTGGAATGAGCTGCCAGAGGAGGTGGTAGAGGCAGCTACAATACAACATTTTAAAGACATTTGACTAGGTACGTGGGAAGGCAATGGCCGAGTGGTATTATCGCTAGACTAGTAATCCAGAAAACTCAGCTAATGTCCTGGGGACCTGGGTTCGAATCCCGCTATGGTAGATGTTGGAATTTGAATTCAATAAAGAATTAAGAATCTACTGATGACTGTGAAACCGTTGTCGAAAAAACCCATTTGGTTCCTTTTGGAGAAAGAAATCTGCTATCCTTACCCGGTCTGGCCTATGACTGACTGCAGAGCCACAGCAATATGATTGACCCTCAAGGGCAACTAGGGATGGGCAATAAATGTTTGCACAGCCGGTAGCACCCGTTTCCCACAAATGAATTAAAAAAAAATAGAAGGGAAAGGTTTCAAGGGATATGGGCCAAACGCAGGCAAGTGGGAGTGGATCAGTTTAGGGAACCTGGTCGGCATGGATGGGTTGGGCCGAAGGGCCTGTTTCCATGCTGTGTATCTCTATGACTCTCTGTTTTGTTTTATCCTCTCTCTCTCTCTCCCCCTTTGAGCTTGATGAATTCAAATACCTTCAGCCTGATTGGAAATGATGCATTCTATGGCTTGTCTCATCTCCAGTACCTGTAAGTATCTGCCATCTTTCTACATTGCCACACACACCTTCACGGAGGCATGTCTGTGCTGAGTCCCTGTCTTTGTGTGTCCACAGCTTCATCGAGAACAATAACATCCAGTCGCTCTCCAAGTACGCCTTCCGAGGACTCAAGTCCCTAAACCATCTGTAAGTCTTGGGGGTTTTCAAGTTTAAAAGTGTAAAGTTTGTTTATTAGCATCACAAGTAAGCTTGCATTAACACTGTAATGAAGTTACTGTGAAAATCCCCGAGTACGCCACACTCCGGCGCCCATTCAGGTACACCATGTACCGAATTTAGCACCTAACCAGCACGTCTTTCGGAGTGTGGCAGGAGACCGGAGCACCCGGAGGAAACCCATGCAGACATGGGAAGAATGTGCAGACTCTTCACAGACAGTGATCCAAGCTGGGAATCGAACCCAGATCTCCAGTGCTGTGAGACAGCAATGTGCCACCGTACCTCCCCATGATCAGTGTACCCGGGTCTTCAGAATGATGGATGCTCCATGAGGGATGAAGAGGGCTTTGGGATGGATGAAGCTCAGTTGGGGGCCATTGGTTAGTGTTTCCCTGCCACCGCTTGCTCCCCATCCTATGCAGAATGTGCTGCGATGGTTCAAGAAGATGGCTCACCTACCCCCCCGCCTTCTCAAGGGACAATTCAGGAGAGGCAATAAATGCCAGGCCTAGCCAGGAACGCCCACATTCTGTAAAATAATTAATAGTTAATTTGTTTGTCAATGGTTTAATATCTCCATCATTTGACACTTTTTCGTCTGCAGCTCACTGGGAAACAACAATCTGCTGTCACTCCCCAGAGATATCTTTGCAGACCTGCATGTTCTGACACATTTGTGAGTACTTGTTGTGAAGTTGACTTTGTGAAGTGTGGTCCCTTTAAAGGCTGGTTTTGTATCAGTGCTTGGATGTTTAAAATGCCGGTGCAAACTGGGTACACGGAATGAAACATTTGTAACCCGGACCAAGCATCAGAGTTGCCTTGCTAACAGGCTTTGCAGGCTTTTTAATTTTGACAGCCTATCAGTTTAAAGAAGGCACACAGCTATCAGGAACCTATCAAATTTGAATTTGCTATTGTTGACAACATCTAACCAATCCCAGTGTAGGAAAATTGCAAGGGCATCACAACTCAAAAAAAGGGAACTCAACTGCCTGCCAGGAGTTCAACTGAAGAGCTGCCACCTCTCAACACCTAGAGAGGGCAAGATCCCCACCAGCTTAGAATATCTCTTAAGAGAACTTGCCATCTACATAACAAAGGATACCAAAATCAGAAAGAGCTTCCAGACAGTGGAATCAACAGGAGAACTCCAAAGGTTTTCCAAAGGCACAAAACCTGGTTGTATATTTTTTGGAGAGTGACTAAATTCTGTTTTGGGTAATGAATGGGCCTTGTATTTATTTGAACAGCATTCCAGCTGTATCTTACTTTAATCGACATGTTACTCGTTCAGTTAAAGTTCCTGGTTGGTTGAATAACTTGTTAATTGTTCACTGAAAGCGAGTGTCATATCTTTCTGTTAATAAGCCTCTAAATGTTAATGTCGAACAGATAACATCTTCCCAAACATTTTGAACAGATTACAAAGCGAGGTAGTCCTCTTTGGGGGATTGGGCACAGCTTCTCAAAAAGGGATGAAATTCTGCATCGTGAAAGGTGGGAGCTGCATTTCATTGATAAAACAGAGAGGTGTGGGACGGGACTTCATGGCCTCACTCTTCCCAAAACCAGAAAGCCCCGCCTGAGATTAACGGACCTTCCCATGCTCCATCCCTCATCTGCTCTGATTCCTGTGGCATAGGACGGGAGAATTCCAGCTGTGGAGTGAAAACTCAGGATGTAATCTCAAATATTTCAGAGCAAAATTCCACCTCGAGAACTTTTCAGTGAATGGGGATTCAGCAGTAAACTTCCAATGTAAAGTCACTGTGTCAATGCATTGTAATTACCCTGCATCAGAAGTTTAAAGTTTTAAAAGTTTATTTACTCATTTCACAAGTCAGCTTACATTGACATTGCTTGATGAATGAGGAACGGTTGAGGACTCTGGGTCTGTACGCGGAGTTTAGAAGGATGAGGGGGGCATCTTATTGAAACTTACAGGATATTGTGAGGCCTGGATAGAGTGGTTGTGGAGAGGATGTTTCCACTAGTAGGAGAAACTAGAACCAGAGGGCACAACTTCAGGCTAAAGGGACGATCCTTTAAAACAGAGATGAGGAGGAATTTCTTCAGCCAGAGAGTGGTGAATCTGTGGAAAACTGTTTGCCGCAGAAGGTTGTGGAGGCCAGGTCATTGAGTGTCTTTAATACAGAGATAGACAGGTTCTTGATTAATAAGGGGATCAGGGGTTATGGGGAAAGGCAGGAGAATGGGGATGAGAAAAATATCAGCCATGATTGAATGGCAGAGCAGACTCGATGGGCCGAGTGGCCTAATTCTGCTCCGACGTCTTATGGTCTCGTGGTCTAATGAAGTTACTGTGAAAATCCCCTAGTCGCCACACTCCTGTTCGGGTACACTGAGGGAGAATTTAGCACCTAACCAGCACATCTTTTGGACTGTGGGAGGAAACCAGAGCACCTGGAGAAAACCCATTAAGACATGGGGAGAACATGCAGACCCCACACAGACAGTGACCCAAGCTGGGTATCGAACCCGAGTCCCTGGCACTGTGAGACAGTGGTGCTAACCACTGTGCCACCGTGCTGCCCAATAGTCACTCAGGGGCATTATCTGGGCACTGCCCACAGATTTGTTGGTTTATCCGTGTGCACCCCATTCAGCAGGCACTGAAACCTTGCATGCAGGTTTGCCCTCTCACAGCAGTGAACTCCCAGCAGAGGAGAAAAAGATCAATAGAACAGAAGAAAAACCTGATGGACAAGCTTGGGGAAAACTTCTGGAAATGCTTCTCCATTCCAAAATGGAATTCGGCAAGTTGTAATTCCCTGAGTTTCCACAACACATTCCTGAGCTCTTTCCACTCAAAAATGAAAATTGGGAGGCGATGGCCGAGTGGTATTAATCCAGAAACTCAGCTAATGTTCTGGGGACCCGGGTTCGAATCCCGCCAAGGCAGATGGTGGAATTTGAATTCAATAAAAAAAATCTGGAATTAAGAATCTACTGGTGACCATGAAACCATTGTCAGAAAAACCCATCTGGTTCACTAATGTCCTTTAGGGAAGGAAATCTGCTGTCCTTACCCTGGTCTACATGTGATTCCAGAGCCACAGCAATGTGGTTGACTCTCAACTGCCCTTTGAAATGGCCAAGCAAGTCGCTCAGTTGAAGGGCAGCTAGGGATGGGCAATAAATGCTGGTCCAACCGGCGATGCCCATGTCCCACAAATGAATGAAGGAAACACTGTTGGTTTGGATTCATTGCCCACGTTTCACTCTCTCTTTGTGTGACCACTCTAGTTCCCTTCCCCACCTGTCTCAGAGGCATTAGAACGATTCTCTAGTTAAACAAGCCGCCACCTTGGTGGCACGGTGACACAGTGGTTCACACTGCTGCCTCACAGTACCAGGGACCCAGGTTCGATTCTCAGCTTGGGTCACTGTCTGTGTGGAGTTTGCACGTTCTCCCCGTGTCTGTGTAGGTTTCCTCCAGGTGCTCCGGTTTACATAAGAACATAAGAACATAAGAAATAGGAGCAGGAGTAGGCCATCTGGCCCTTCGAGCCTGCCCCGCCATTCAATAAGATCATGGCTGATCTGTCGTGGCTCAGTTCCACTTTCCCGCCCTCTCCCCATAACCCTTAATCCCCTCTCTTATCAAAAACCCATCAACCCGCTTCTTAAAAATATTTAGCGAGGCAGCTTCCACCACTTCAACGGGCAGAGAATTCCAGATATTCACCACCCTTTGAGTGAAGAAGTTCCTCCTCAACTCCGTTCTAAACGTCCCCCCCTTTATCTTGAGGCTGTGCCCCCTAGTCCTACTGTCTTTTCTGAGCGGGAAGAGTCTCTCCACCTCTATCCTATCCATCCCATTCATCATCTTATATGTCTCAATGAGATCTCCCCTCATTCTTCTAAACTTATTCAGCCTCTCCTCATAGCTCAACCCCCTCAACTCCGGTATCATCCTAGTAAACCTCCTCTGCACTCCCTCCAAGGCCAAAATATCCTTGCGCAGGTGCGGCGCCCAAAACTGCACACAGTACTCCAGCTGCGGCCTCACCAATGCCCTATACAGCTGCAGCAAGACCTCCCTACTTTTATATTCAATGCCCCTTGCTATGAAGGCCAGCATCCCATTCGCCTTCCTGACCACCTGCTGCACCTGCAGGCTGGGTTTTTGCGACTCATGCACAAGGACCCCGAGGTCCCTCTGCACCGTCGCCTGCTGCAGTTTTTCGCCACGTAAGTAATAGTCCTTCCTACCATTCTTCCTACTAAAGTGGACCACCTCACACTTGCCAACATTAAATTCCATTTGCCATTTCCTGGCCCATTCGCCCAGCCTATCTAGATCCTTCTGCAGACTCTCCACACCCTCCGCACAATTTCCTTTCACAGTCCAAAGATGTGCAGGTTAGGTGGATTGGCCATGCTAAATTGCCCCTTAGTATCCAAAGATGTGCAGGTTAGGTGGATTGGCCATGCTAAATTGCCCCTTAGTGTCCAAAGATGTGCACGTTAGGTGGATTGGCCATGCTAATTTGCCCCTTAGTATCCAAAGATGTGCAGGTTAGGTGGATTGGCCATGCTAAATTGCCCCTTAGTGTCCAAAGATGTGCAGGTTAGGTGGATTAGCCGTGCTAAATTGCCCCTTAGTGTCAGAGGGGTTAGCAGGGTAAAGACACGGGGTTACAAGGATAGGCCCTGGGTGGGATTGTTGTCAGTGCATTCTCAATGGGCTGAATGGCCTCCTTCTGCACTGCAGGGATGCTATGATTGTATGAAATGCTCTTGCGCTACTATGACACAAGTTGCTCATTTTCTCACTGTACAAAACCTGTACTTAAATTAAATTTTATATTGCACGAATCGGAGCTCTGAATCCTTTGCAGGGATCTCCGGGGGAATGCTTTTCATTGTGATTGCCAAGTGAAGTGGCTGATAGAATGGCTACAGACGACAAACACCACAGTCCCTCCTGTGTACTGCACCAGCCCAACTAAATACCACAACATCAAGATAAACCAGCTGCCACTCAAGGACTTTGAATGCATCAGAACAGGTTGGTACATAAACTTTCCCAAATATACATCCCAGGTTGATGTGCACTGCACTCAGCACCAGCCTGGTATTTGAGAAACTTGTTAATTCCTTCAACACTGCTGCAGCCGTTCAATAAATTCTAACCCCGTGCTGTACCTGTCCTGGGAGTGTTTGATGGGGGACAGTGTAGAGGGAGCTTTACTCTGTATCTAACCCCGTGCTGTACCTGTCCTGGGAGTGTTTGATGGGGACAGTGTAGAGGGAGCTTTATATGCTCTGTCTGAGGCCAGAACTCTTCATTCACCTGACGAAGAGGGAAACCTCGAAAGCTTGTGCGTTTACTATCAAATAAATCGGTTGGACTAAAACCTGGTGTTGTCAGACTTTTTACAGTGTTTGATGGGGACAGTGTAGAGGGAGCTTTACTCTGTATCTAACCCCGTGCTGTACCTGTCTTGGGAGTGTTTAATGGGGACAGTGTCGAGGGAGCTTTACTCTGTATCTAACCCCGTGCTGTACCTGTCTTGGGAGTATTTGATGGGGACAGTGTAGAGGGAGCTTTACTCTGTATCTAACCCCGTGCTGTACCTGTCCTGGGAGTGTTTGATGGGGGACAGTGTCGAGGGAGCTTTACTCTGTATCTAACCCCGTGCTGTACCTGTCCTGGGAGTGTTTGATGGGGGACAGTGTAGAGGGAGCTTTACTCTGTATCTAACCCTGTGCTGTACCTGTTTTGGTAGTATTTGATGGGGACAGTGTAGAGGGAGCTTTACTCTGTATCTAACCCCGTGCTGTACCTGTCCTGGGAGTGTTTGATGGGGGACAGTGTAGAGGGAGCTTCACTCTGTATCTAACCCCATGCTATACCTGCCCTGGGAGTGTTTGATAGGGACAGTGTAGAGGGAGCTTTATATGCTCTGTCTGAGGCCAGGACTCTCCATTCACCTGACGAAGAGGGAAACCTCGAAAGCTTGTGCGTTTACTATCAAATAAATCGGTTGGACTAAAACCTGGTGTTGTCAGACTTTTTACAGTGTTTGATGGGGACAGTGTAGAGGGAGCTTTACTCTGTATCTAACCCCGTGCTGTACCTGTCTTGGGAGTGTTTAATGGGGACAGTGTCGAGGGAGCTTTACTCTGTATCTAACCCCGTGCTGTACCTGTCTTGGGAGTATTTGATGGGGACAGTGTAGAGGGAGCTTTACTCTGTATCTAACCCCGTGCTGTACCTGTCCTGGGAGTGTTTGATGGGGGACAGTGTCGAGGGAGCTTTACTCTGTATCTAACCCCGTGCTGTACCTGTCCTGGGAGTGTTTGATGGGGGACAGTGTAGAGGGAGCTTTACTCTGTATCTAACCCCGTGCTGTACCTGTTTTGGGAGTATTTGATGGGGACAGTGTAGAGGGAGCTTTACTCTGTATCTAACCCCGTGCTGTACCTGTCCTGGGAGTGTTTGATGGGGACAGTGTCGAGGGAGCTTTACTCTGTATCTAACCCCGTGCTGTACCTGTCCTGGGAGTGTTTGATGGGGGACAGTGTAGAGGGAGCTTCACTCTGTATCTAACCCCATGCTATACCTGCCCTGGGAGTGTTTGATAGGGACAGTGTAGAGGGAGCTTTATATGCTCTGTCTGAGGCCAGGACTCTCCATTCACCTGACGAAGAGGGAAACCTCGAAAGCTTGTGCGTTTACTATCAAATAAATCGGTTGGACTAAAACCTGGTGTTGTCAGACTTTTTACAGTGTTTGATGGGGACAGTGTAGAGGAAGCTTTACTCTGTATCTAACCCCGTGCTGTACCTGTCTTGGGAGTGTTTAATGGGGACAGTGTCGAGGGAGCTTTACTCTGTATCTAACCCCGTGCTGTACCTGTCTTGGGAGTGTTTGATGGGGATAGTGTAGAGGAAGCTTTACTCTGTATCTAACCCCGTGCTGTACCTGTCCTGGGAGTGTTTGATGGGGGACAGTGTAGAGGGAGCTTTACTCTGTATCTAACCCCGTGCTGTACCTGTCCTGGGAGTGTTTGATGGGGGACAGTGTAGAGGGAGCTTTACTCTGTATCTAACCCCGTGCTGTACCTGTCCTGGGAGTGTTTAAATAACCATTGTAAAGAGAGGTTTACAATTGATGTTAAGAAGTATGACTTGGAGATAATATATATGTTGTTTTTGGATCTTAGCATACATTACTATTTTACACTGAGCCCCAGTGTCATGATGTACAGATAAAATATGACACAGCGCAGGAATAAATTTACATTATTGTTAATTTATCCTTTAGAATTCACTACGTACCAGACCCTCCCATTCCAGGCTATCTCAGTTGAGTCCTTCCTGTACGCTGACGATCTGTACATAACATTTGCCCAAGCAAGCGATGGAAACTGCACTTTCTTCATGTGGGATCACGTTGAAATGGTCTTCAGGAAGTCAGAGAATATCTCTGGTAAGACTTAAGAATCTTGCTGAGACAGCTAAAGTTAGAAACATAGAAACTAGAAGCAGGACGGGGCCATTTGGCCCATCGGGTCTGCATCGATGCATGAAAGGCCCTGACCTGTTCTCCTAATCCCACTTGCCAGCACTTGGCCCATAGCCGAGAATGTTATGATGTGCCAAGTCCTCGTCCAGGTACTTTTTAAAGGGTGTGAGACATCCCCCCTCCACCACCCTCCCAGGCAGCGCATTCCAGACCCTCACCACCCTCTGGGTAAAAAAGCTTTTCCTCAAATCCCCCCAAACCTCCCACCCCTCATTTTAACTTGTGTCCCCTCGTCACTGACCCTTCAACTAAGGGGAACAGCCGATCCCTATCCATCCTGTCCGTGTCCCTCATAATCTAAACACCTCAATCAGGTCACCCCTCAGTCTTCTCTGCTCCAGAGAAAACAACCCAAGCCTTCCCAACCTCTCTTTAGAACTTAAATGTTCCATCCCATGGACAATATTCTCGGTGTGGCCTCACCAACACCCTATACAATTGTAGCAAAACATCCCTATCCCTGTACTCAAATCCTCTCGCTATGAAGACCAACATACCACCTGCCTTCTTTATTGCCTGCTGAACCTGCGCGCTTACTTTCAGTGACTGATGCATGACGAGTCCAAGGTCTCGCTGAGTATCTCCCGCTTTCAATTTACACCCATTCAAATAATAATTTGTCTTCCTATTGTTGCTACTAAAGTGGATCCCCTGGGGCCAGAAGTCTGACTGCTATCCCCGGGATGATGGATGGGATCTAGTTATTAAGTCTCACTGAATAGAGACTGAGTTATGGAAGGATTATCCAATCTCTCTCACTTTCCACAGCCCAACAAACACCCCTCCACAACCCCTGTTTCCCCCACTTCTGTACTCTTCTGAGCTCTAAGCATTTTCTCACCCCTCTCCCCACCACTGAGCCCCACATTCAGCTCTGACCAGCTCATTTACGATTCCCAATTTCAATTTTGGATCTCCAAATACTTGGTAAAGACAGTTTCTGTCTCATCTGTGCTGTCCTCCGTATTCAAATTGCCTGCCCAAGCTCTCTGTCGAGGCTCGCAGGATGAAAGGATGACCACGGATGGAAGTACAAAGGGTTGTGAATGTAGCCCAGTCCATCACACAAACCAGCCTCCCATCCATTGACTCTGTCTACACTTCCCGCTGCCTTGGAAAAGTAGCCAGCATAATTAAGGTGACCCCAGGCACCCTGGACATTCTCTTTCACCTTCTTCCGTCGGGCAAAAGACACAAAAGTCTGTGCTAACGTACCAACTGACACAAGAACAGCTTCTTCCCTGCTGCCACCAGACTTTTGAATGGACCTACAACATATTAAGCTAATCTTTCTTTACACCCTAGCTATGACTGTAACATTACATTCTGCACGCTCTCCTTTCTTTCTCCCCAATGTACTCTGTGAACGGTGGGTGTAAAATGCGACAGATGCTGGAATCTGAAACAAAAACAGAAGAATGCTGGAGAATCTCAGCAGATCTGACAGCATCTGTGGGGGGAGAATAGAGCCAACATTTTGAGTCTAGGTGGCCCTTTGTCAGAATCATCGAGTCATCTTGACTCGCAATGTTGCCTCTAGTCTCTCTCCACAGAGCTCTGACCAAGGGTCAGCCAGGCTCAAAACATTGGCTCTGTTCTCTCTCCACAGATGCTGTCAGACCTGCTGAGATTTTCCAGGATTTTACTATTTTTGTACTCTACGAACAGTATGCTTTGTCTGTACAGCACACAAGAAATAATACTTTTCACTGTGTCCCAGTACATGTGACAATAAGAAACAAACAATAAATCCCAATACACGTGACAATAATAAATCAAACAATACTTTTCACTGTATCCCAGTACACGTGACAATAATAAATCAAACAATACTTTTCACTGTATCCCAGTACACGTGACAATAATAAATCAAACAATACTTTTCACTGTATCCCAGTACACGTGACAATAATAAATCAAACAATACTTTTCACTGTATCCCAGTACACGTGACAATAATAAATCAAACAATACTTTTCACTGTATCCCAATACATGTGACAATAATAAATCAAACAATACTTTTCACTGTATCCCAATACATGTGACAATAATAAATCAAACAATACTTTTCACTGTATCCCAGTACACGTGACAATAATAAATCAAACAATACTTTTCACTGTATCCCAGTACATGTGACAATAATAAATCAAACAATACTTTTCACTGTATTCCAATACACGTGACAATAATAAATCAAACAATACTTTTCACTGTATCCCAATACATGTGACAATAATAAATCAAATCAAAATGAAAGAAATATGAGTGGGGAGGAGTCACAAAGGAGCGGTGAACGCCGAGGGTGTGATTTTCTAGCTGCGCTCGCCCCAAGGCCAAAAAATCCCACCCAAGGTCAACAGACCTTTGGTCTGTGTACTAATTCCTGTGGCAGGCGGGACTGGAAAATCCTGCTCAGAGAGCTCTTTATACCAACGTTCCTCCCTGTAATAAGCTGTGTTTTGTGTTCCCCACCCCCCAGCTCACTCAGCCGTGTACTGCAAACCGCTGGTGATCGAGGGGCAGCTGTTCGTTGTGGTGGCGCAGTTATTCCGAGGCTCCCACATCTACCGCTGGGACAGCTACGGGGGCGCGTTCGTCAAGATCCAGGACATCGACCCCACCAAGATCCGCAAGCCCAACGACATCGAGGCCTTCGCCATCGACGGGGAGCAGTACTTTGTCATCGCGGACAGCTCAAAGGCCGGGGCCACCACCATTTACAAGTGGAGCAAAGGGGGGTTCTACTCCCACCACTCGCTGCACCCCTGGCACAGGGACACGGATGCAGAGTACGTGGAGATGGACAACAAGCCCAAGCTGATACTCTCCAGCAGCACCCAAACGCCGATCATCTACCAGTGGAACAAAGCCCAGAGACAGTTCATCTATCTGACTGAGATCCCCAACATGTTGGACGTCCACGCCGTGAAGCACTTCCGGATCAAGAAGGCTGTCTACCTCTGCCTGTCCCGCTTCATCGGAGACTCCAAGGTGCTGAGGTGGGAGAACCAGCGTTTCACCGAGGTCCAGGCTCTGCCCTCCAGGGGCACCATGATTGTCCAGCCCTTCCGGGTGGCCCAGTGGCAGTACGTGGTGCTGGGGAGTGACTTCTCCTTCTCCCACGTCTACCTGTGGGACCCGGTCAGGCTGACCTTCGGGCGCTACCAGGACTGGAGCGTGCGGGCTCCGCGGGCCTTCGGGCTGGTCGATATCGACAACATGCAGCTGGTCCTGGCTCCCAGCTTCAAGGGGAACACGGTCATCTACAGACACGTGGTCGTAGACGTGAGTGCTTAACCCCACTCAAAGCAGCAGCCCAGTTTCAGATTGCAGGCTAGGCCGTACCGTTTCTGAGCCGGGGGGGGGGGGGTACCGGGGGCCCTCAGTTTCCTAAATGCAAACTAGCCCTAAAACTAGCAATCTCTTTCTCTCACTAAATCTGAGCCTGCCTCGTCATTGGTCATCAAGATTAATGAAACTCTTGCAGTGAAGCCAGATCAGCAGCGAAGCAAATTATCCAGAAACTAGAAGCAGGAGGAGTCCATTCGGCCCTTCGAGCCTACTCCACCATTCATTGTGATCATGGCTCAGCATCAAATTCAATATCCTGATCCCCCTAACCACCCCCCCCCCAATAAACCCTCAATCCCTTTACCCTCAAGATCTATATCTAATTTCTTCTTGAAATCACACAACGTTTTGGCCTCAACTACTTTCTGTGGGAGTGAATTCCACACATTCACCATCCTCTGGGTGAAGAAATTTCTCCTCACCTCAGTTCTAAAAGGTTTACCCCTTATCCTCTAACTATGACCCCTAGTTCTGGACTCCCCCGCACCATGGGGAACATTCTTTCTGAATCTACCCTGTCGAACCCTGTTAGAATTTTATGAGTTTCTACGAGATCCCCTCTCACTCTTCTAAACTCCAGTGAATATCATCCTCACCCACTCAATCTCTCCTCATATGACAGATCTGCCATCCCAGGAATCAGCCTGGTAAACCTTCACTGTACTCCCTCTATAGCAAGGACATCCTTCCAGATAAGGACACCAAAACTGCACACAATACTCCAGGTGTGGCCTCACCAATACCCTGTACAATTGCAGCAACACATCCCTATCCCTATACTCGGATGCTTTAACAATGCAGAACCCAAGCATTTAGACTCATAAAAGGTTGACCCTTTATCCTCAAACCCCTTATCCTTCTACTTCTGGACTCCCGCCCACCATCAGGAACATTCTCTCTGAATCTACCCTGTCTAACCCTGTTAGAATTTTATAAGTTTCTATGAGATCCCCTCTCACTCTTCCAAACTCCAGTGAATGGAGAACATAGAACACTCCAGCACAAACAGGCCCTTCAGCCCACAAGTTGCGCCAATCATATCCATTCCTACCAAGCCTATCTATAACTCTCAATCCCATTAATTCCCAATCCTAACCAACTCAATCTCTCCTCATATGACAGACCTGCCATCCCAGGAATCAGCCTGGTAAACCTTCACTGTACTCCCTCTATAGCAAGGACATCCTTCCTCAGATAAACCTACGCTAATGCTCCAAATTCTCCTCCACCTTTTGCGGCCTTCTGATACTCAAATGCTTCAAACCCCTTCCCACCCCGTCTCCTTCTGATTCATCTCCCGATTGTCCATGCTTGTTTCTTTCCCCTGGTCATGTCACCATGTGGACAATGAGGAAGCCATTCGGCTCCTCCGTCTAATGTGGAGGTGATGGCCTCGTGGTATTATCGCGAGACTATTCATCCAGAAACTCAGCTAATGTTCTGGGGACCCGGGTTCGAATCCCGCCATGGCAAATGGTGGAATTTGAATTCAGTTTTTTTAAAAATGAGGAATTAAGAATCTAATGATGACCTTGAAACCATTGTGGGAAAAACCCATCTGGTTCCCTTTAGGGAAGGAAATCTGCCGTCCTTATCCGGTCTGGCCTACATGTGACTCCAGAGCCACAGCAAGGTGGTTGACTCTCAACTGCCCTCCGACGGCAACTAGAGATGGGCAATAAATGCTGATGTGGGAATGCCGGCGTTGGACTGGCGTAAACACAGTAAAAAGTCTGACAACACCAGGTTTTAGTCCAACTGATTTATTTGATAATACTCACAAGCTTTCGAGGGGACTGCCTCTTCACCTGACGAAGAGGCAGTCCCCTCGAAAGCTTGTGAGTATTATCAAATAAATCGGTTGGACTAAAACCTGGTGTTGTCAGACTTTTTACTGAATAAGCGCTGGCCAGCCAGCGACACCCATGTCCCACAAATGTTGGTATTTTGCTTTCACTGGCCAATGCTTTAGTTCCTTAATCTTGTTCCAGATATTTCAAATATCCTGAGACTTTGAACATTCTTGGAGTGAGGTGGCAGACCAATTTTTTAAAAAAAGCATTCACTTTTTTTATGGAGCTGTTTGTATCTTTTCACAGATGTAGGTGTTTACAGTCTTCTAACAGACAAATTTCTGGACATGTTTTAACGCCCCAGGTTTTAAAAACAGATTGTCGGAATTGTTTAGAACAACTTGGCATCTCTTCTTTCATGGTATTCTTGAATAAACTAGAAAATAAAACATTCCCGCAATCTTAACTTCCTTTAAGAGCTTCCTTTCGTCTGAGCGATGAGGAGAGATTGGATAAACGGGGGTTGTTCTCCCTGGAAAGAGAGAGAGAATGAGGGGAGACCTAATAGAGGTGAATAATATTATGAAGGGTATGGATAGGGTGAACAGTGGGAAGCTTTTTCCCAGGTCGGGGGTGACGATCACGAGGGGTTGCAGGCTCAAGGTGAGAGGGACGAGGTATAACTCAGATATCAGAGGGACGTTTTTTTACACAGAGGGTGGTGGGGGCCTGGAATGCGCTGCCAGGTAGGGTGGTGGAGGCGGACATGCTGGGATCGTTTAAGACTTACTTGGAGGGTGTGGAGAGTCTGCAGAAGGATCTAGATAGGCTGGGCGAATGGGCCAGGAAATGGCAAATGGAATTTAATGTTGGCAAGTGTGAGGTGGTCCACTTTGGTAGGAAGAATGGTAGGAAGGACTATTACTTACGTGGCGAAAAACTGCAGCAGGCGACGGTGCAGAGGGACCTCGGGGTCCTTGTGCATGAGTCGCAAAACCCAGCCTGCAGGTGCAGCAGGTGGTCAGGAAGGCGAATGGGATGCTGGCCTTCATAGCGAGGGGGATTGAATATAAAAGTAGGGAGGTCTTGCTGCAGCTGTATAGGGCACTGGTGAGGCCGCAGCTGGAGTACTGTGTGCAGTTTTGGGCGCCGCACCTGCGCAAGGATATTTTGGCCTTGGAGGGAGTGCAGAGGAGGTTTACTAGGCTGATACCGGAGTTGAGGGGGTTGAGCTATGAGGAGAGGCTGAATAAACTAGGCTTGTACTCGTTAGAGTTTAGAAGAATGAGGGGAGATCTCATTGAGACGTATAAGATGATGAATGGGATGGATAGGATAGAGGTGGAAAGACTCTTCCCGCTCAAAAAAGACAGTAGGACTAGGGGGCACAGCCTCAAGATAAAGGGGGGGCGGTTCAGAACGGAGTTGAGGAGGAACTTCTTCACTCAAAGGGTGGTGAATCTCTGGAATTCTCTGCCCGTTGAAGTGGTGGAGGCTGCCTCGCTAAATATTTTTAAGAAGCGGGTTGATGGGTTTTTGATAAGAGAGGGGATTAAGGGATATGGGGAGAGGGCGGGAAAGTGGAACTGAGCCACGACAGATCAGCCATGATCTTATTGAATGGCGGGGCAGGCTCGAAGGGCCAGATGGCCTACTCCTGCTCCTATTTCTTATGTTCTTATGTTCTTATGAGCACACTGGGAATGGAGGGATACAAACGAACGCTCTTGTTGAACCAATGAGTGGCACAGGCTTGGAGGGCCGAAGGGCCTGTTTCCTGTGCTGTACTGTTCTTTGTTCTTTTGTTCTTTGTACTCTGGAGTTCAGCTTCTTTCCACATTGTGAAATGGAGATGTACAGTTGGTGACACCGGGAATGCCTTCGAACCAGATTGAAATGCACTCCAATCATGCAAAGCTGAAAGAGGCCATCTGGTCCCCCACATTTCTGATCGTTCTCAGAATTTAAGTTTATTTCTTAAGGTCACAAGTAGGCTGACATTAACACCGCAATGAAGTTACTGTGAAAAATCCCCTCGTCGCCACACTCCGACACCTGTTCAGGTACACTGAGGAAGAATTTAGCACATCCTCCGGACTCTGGGAGGAAATCGGAGCTCCCGAAGGAATCCATAGCATCCGACAGTGCAGAAGGAGGCCGTTTGGCCCATCGAGGCTACACCAATCAGAATCCCATCCTATCCCCATTATCCCATGTATTTACCCTCCGAGTCCCCCTGACATGAAGAGGCAATTTAGTAGAGCGAAACCATCTAACCCGCACATCTTTTGGAAGGAAACCAGAGCACCCGGAGGAAACCCATCCATCTACCTTCCCCATGTACATGCCATCCATGTACCTTCCACATACCTGACGAAGGAACAGCGTTTCCGAAAGCTTGTAGGATTACTATCAAATAAACTGGTTGGACTTTAACCTGGTGTTGTGAGACTTCCTACTGTGTTTACCCCAATCCAACACCGGCATCTCCACATCATTTCCCACATTATCACAGTGACTGCAGTGCAGACAGGGCGCTGCTCTGCCTGTGGAGCAGTTTGGGGATGTGACAGGAGATATAGAAATGCAGTTTCTCCACAAGGCGCGTTGGCGCCCCCTGCTGGACCTGGCTGCACCCGGGAGGATGCCCCGCCTACTGCACGCTGATTGGTGGAGGGGGGACAGGCGGTCCTGATTGGCTGGAGGAGCCAAGTGATGTTGATTGCCGGAGAAGTAGAAAAGACGGTGCTGATTGGTCGAGGGGCAAAGCAGTGCTGATTGGCTTGCGGTGAGGACGCCGCTGATTGGCTGGAGGACCAAGGCGCGGGATGTTGATTGGCTGGAGGACCAAAGCTGGCAGCGCTGATTGGCTGGAGGACTAAGGTGGGCGGTGCTGATACGTTGGAGGACCAAGATGGGCAGCACTGACCGGCTGGAGGATAAAGGCTAGCGGCGCTGATTGGCTGGAGGACCAAGGCGGGCAGTGCTGATTGGCTGGAGAATCAAGGCGGGCAGTGCTGATTGGATGGAAGACCGAGGCGGGCGGTCCTGAATGGCTGAAGGACCACGGCAGGCAGTGCTGATTGGATGAGGCGGCTGTCAATCAGGGGCCTGCTGAAGCCTGGGGCTGGAGTGACGGCTGCGGCCAGAGCCCGGAGTGGGGATGTCGGCGCCCGGGGCCGAGCCGGAGCCGGAGCCGCTGTGCCCGGAATGGGCCGATGACCAGCGCATGGCCTTCCTGTTCTCGGCCTTCAAGCGGGAGCGGGAGGTGAACAGCTCGGACTGGGACGCCAAGCTGGCTTTCTGGGGGCCGCTGATCGTGCGGGAAGCGGCCCGCAGGGACCGGCTCGCCTTCACCCCCGGGGAACTGAGCGCCTGGTTCCGCCGGAAAGGAACCGCGCCGCTCGGCCTGGACACAGTGCTGCAGGACATGGCCAGGTGAGTGAGGGCCTCCAGAGCCAGGGGGAGTGATGGCCCCCCACAGCCGAACAGCCTGGGGGAGTCAGGGCCTCCCAGAGCCAGGGGGAGTGAGGGCCCCCCGAGCCAGGGGGAGTGAGGGCCCCCCGAGCCAGGGGGAGTGAGGGCCCCCCGAGCCAGGGGGAGTGAGGGCCCCCCGAGCCAGGGGGAGTGAGGGCCCCCCGGGCCAGGGGGAGTGAGGGCCCCCCGGGCCAGGGGGAGTGAGGGCCCCCCGGGCCAGGGGGAGTGAGGGCCCCCCGGGCCAGGGGGAGTGAGGGCCCCCCGGGCCAGGGGGAGTGAGGGCCCCCCGGGCCAGGGGGAGTGAGGGCCCCCCGGGCCAGGGGGAGTGAGGGCCCCCCGGGCCAGGGGGAGTGAGGGCCCCCCGGGCCAGGGGGAGTGAGGGCCCCCCGGGCCAGGGGGAGTGAGGGCCCCCCGGGCCAGGGGGAGTGAGGGCCCCCCGGGCCAGGGGGAGTGAGGGCCCCCCGGGCCAGGGGGAGTGAGGGCCCCCCACAGCCGAACGGCCTGGGGGAGTGAGGGCCCCCAGAGCCGATCGGCCAGGGGGAGTGAGGGCCCCCAGAGCCGATCGGCCAGGGGGAGTGAGGGCCCCCCACAGCCAAACGGGCAGGGGAATGAGGGCCCCCACAGCCAAACAGCCAGGAGAATAAGCCTCTCACCCACCTCACCCCCCCCCCCCCCCCACCCCCCACCTCACCCCCCACCTCACCCCCCCACCCCACTCCCCCACCTCACCCCCACTCCCCCACCTCACCCCCACTCCCCCACCTCACCCCCCCGCCCCGCTCCCCCACCTCGCCCCCCCGCCCCGCTCCCCCACCTCGCCCCCCCGCCCCGCTCCCCCACCTCGCCCCCCCCACCCCGCTCCCCCACCTCGCCCCCCCCACCCCGCTCCCCCACCTCGCCCCCCCCACCCCGCTCCCCCACCTCGCCCCCCCCACCCCGCTCCCCCACCTCGCCTCCCCCACCTCACCCCCCCCACCCCGCTCCCCCACCTCACCCCCCCCCACCCCGCTCCCCCACCTCACCCCCCCCCACCCCGCTCCCCCACCTCACCCCCCCCACCCCGCTCCCCCACCTCACCCCCCCCACCCCGCTCCCCCACCTCACCCCCCCCACCCCGCTCCCCCACCTCACCCCCCCACCCCGCTCCCCCACCTCACCCCCCCCACCCCGCTCCCCCACCTCACCCCCCCCACCCCGCTCCCCCACCTCACCCCCCCCACCCCGCTCCCCCACCTCACCCCCCCCACCTCACCCCCCCCCCACCTCACCCCCCCCCCACCTCACCCCCCCCCCACCTCACCCCCCCCACCTCACCCCCCACCCCCAGCCCCACCAGTTCAGTACCAGATAAGTGATGGTGAAGCCTGCCCCAGTTCAATAGCCAAGTGGGTGAGGGTGAAGCCTCCCACAGTTCTAAAGCTAGGTTAGTGAGGCCTTCCTATGGCCGAACAGCCGTCACACGGTCACCCCCCTCGCCGGCCCCCATCTTCCTCCCCTTCCCTTCCAGCAGTGTTCCATTTTCTTCACCCCCCCCTCACTGAATCAGTGAGCTTGACCGCAGGAAACATGAGTTAATTCTGGATTGCTGTGTCGGTGTTGCGTGCTCTGACCTTATTGTCCGACCTCTCTGTGCCTCCCCAGGCGAGGGCTGATTCAGAAGGAGTCGAGTTTCGCAGCCAGCGTCGATGCCGGCTGGCTGGCCTGGGGAGTGGGCTTGTTTCTGATCAAACCGCTGAAATGGACGCTGGCCTCTCTGTTGGGGAGCAACAACATTTCACCGGACGAAACTTATGTCATTGTCGAGCGCATCAAGGTGAGAATGGCACACGTTAAATGTGTTTCTCGGCTTAGTGAGAATGATCAGCGTCCCCTCTTTATCCCTGTCTTACAGCACAGTGTGTGACTAAAGGTCAGAGAGAACAGGCGCACAGGGTGCGTAAACCACATTGAAGTGCAGGGTTAGTCCTGATCTGATTCTGTGTTCAAACAAGGGGCTGAATGGCCTCCTCTGCGGCAGTGAGCTGAGCAACTTGTGGCGGGGGCCGTTGGAGAGTATAGGGGGCTGTGGAGTCAGAGCTAAGTAACAGTGGCAGTTCTGGGGGAGCATGGGGTGGAGTGGTCTGCAGGTACACAGGATCAGAGAGGATGGAGACAGCAGCAGTTCAGAAGGGAACTGGGGGTAATGTCCAAAGTTGCGGTTCCAGCAAGATTTTATTTAATTCATTCGTGGGACATGGGTGACGCTGGCTGGCCAATGTTTATTGCCCATCCCTAGTTGCACAGAGTAAGGACGGCAGATTTCCTTCCCTGAAGGACACTAGAGTTATTGAGTCATCGAAGCATGGAAAAAGGCCCTTCGGCCCCACTTGTCCACGCTGCTTAAACCTCAAAACTGGTCCCAGTTGCCTGCTTCCCTCTTTACCCATTGTACTCATGTCACTGTCTAAATGCTTTTTAAAAGACAAAATTGTCCCCACATCTATGACAACCTCTGGCAGCTCGTTCCAGGCACTCACTGCTCCCTGTGTGAAAAAAATTGCCCCTCTGGACCGTTTTGTATCTCTCCCCTCTCACCTTAAACCTATGCCCTCTAGTTTTAGACTCCCCTATCTTTGGGAAAAGATATTGACTATCGAGCTGATCTGTACCCCTCATTATTTTTTAGACCTCAAAAAGATCACCCCCTCAGCCTCCTACGCTCCAGGGGAAAAAGGTCCCAGTTTATCCAGCCTCTCCTTCTAACTCAATCCATCAAGTCCCGGGAGCATCCTAGTAAATCTTTTCTGCACTCCTTTGAGTTTAATAATATCCTTTCTATAATAGAGTAACCAGAACTGTACACAGTATTCCAAGTGTGGCCTCACCAATGTCTCGTACAACTTCAACAAGACGTCCCAACTCCTGTATTCAATGTTCTGACCGATGAAACCAAGCATGCCGAATGCCTTCTTCACCACTCTGTCCACCTGTGACTCTACTTTCAAGGAGCTATGAACCTGTACCCCAAGATCTCTTTGTTCTGTAACCCTCCCCAATGCCCTACCATTAATTGAGTAAGTCCTGCCCTGGTTCAATCTACCAAAATGTATCACCTCGCATTTATCAAAATTAAACTCCCATCTGCCATTTGTCAGCCCACTGGCCCAATTGATCAAGATCCCATTGCAATTGGAGATAACTTTCTTCACTGCCCAGATGGGTTTTTCCAACCTCGAAAGTGGTTTCATGGTCATCAGTAGATTCCCAATCCCAGATTTTTTTTATTGAATTTAAATTCCACCATCTGCCATGGCCGGATTCGAACCCAGGTCCCCAGAACAATAGCTGAGTTTCTGGATGACTGGTCAAGTGGTAATACCACTAGACCATTGCCTCCCCCTCTGAATGAGCCATGCGATTGCGTCGTTGGTGATTGTTACGGACAGTTTCAGATCGGTGCTGTTTAAGCCCATTCCGCACAGCCGCGTCCCAGCCTCTCGCACTGTGATTCTAACGCTTTCTCTCCTCCCCTCACCCCACCCTCAGGAAAAGGCAGCCAAGGTTCTGCAGCTCTGTCAGGGTTACCTGAAGTCTTCCCACCCCGTGGTTGCCTTTGCCAAGCTACAGGAGGTGTGTCAGAGCGCGTGTGCCGATGAGAAGACCTTCTACCTGTGCCTGCTGCAACTGCAGAAAGAGAAACGGGTCATGGTGGCTGAGATCGATGGAGACAAGGTGAGGGTCGTGGCGCGTGAGTGATGGGCCTGAGCAATGCTGGGTGTACGGAGACTGCTCGCTGACAGTGCTGAGGCTGTTACGTAGTCGCGGGCTTCACGCTGCTCGTGTGCCCTGGTGCTGGGATGCTGGCTCTGCCTCTGTCTTTGTTATCATCTCTGAACCCTGTGGTTAGCACAGTAGCCCCACGGCGCTGGGAACCAGTTCGATTCCTGGTTTGGGTCACTGTCTGTGTGGAGTCTGCACATTCTCCCCGTGTCTGCATGGGTTTCCTCCCACACTCCAAAGACTTGCTGGTTAGATGCTAAATTCTCCTTCAGTGTAACCCAAACAGGTGCTAGAGTATGGAACCTCGGGGATTTTCACAGTAACTTCACCGCAGTGTTAATGTAAGCCTACTTGTGACACTAATAAATAAACTTAAAAATAAACTCAAGCCTTGCTGTGTGTACTTGCCTACAAACTATCCCTTGCTCCTTTACCCTTGTTGTATGGAAACTATTAGCTATTCAGACAATGGGCATGATATTTTTGCAACATTTTGATTGCCGACTCTGGAGTTTGGTACTGGCCATTTTCTGCAGCCTCACATCCCCGTTTCTGTCTGTGTGTGTTTACATTCACTTTATTTACGGATGTATTGATTATGTTGATGGTGTCAGGGAGTAGTTTGTGTAAAGCTCCCTCTGCACTGTCTACCATCAAACAGTCCCAGGACAGCTTCAGCATGGGGTTAGATACAGAGTAAAGCTCCCTCTACACTGCACCCCCATCAAACACTCCCAGGACAGGTACAGCATGGGGTTAGATACAGAGTAAAGCTCCCTCTACACTGCACCCCCATCAAACACTCCCAGGACAGGTATAGCACGGGGTCAGATACAGAGTAAAGCTCCCTCTGCACTGTCTACCATCAAACACTCCCAGGACAGGTACAGCATGGGGTTAGATACAGAGTAAAGCTCCCTCTACACTGCACCCCCATCAAACACTCCCAGGACAGGTATAGCACGGGGTCAGATACAGAGTAAAGTTCCCTCTACACTGTCCCCCATCAAACACTCCCAGGACAGGTACAGCACGGGGTAAACCTTGATCACCATCTCAAAGCCTGGTTGAGTGACTGTGGATTTGGGATGTTTAAACCTGACAATGTGTTGGGCAAGGTGGCTGAGACTCACTTTTTTTCTTCTAATCTGTTGTATAGATTGTCAAGTTCAGCCACTCTCCGGCTAACAAGGTGTCAGCAGTCTCTGAGATCGATGTGGGAGTGTATCAGCTGGTGAAGTGTGAGAAGATGTTGACTCAGAAAGTGGAAGTGCATTCCCAGGAAAGTGAAAGGTACATTAAGGCAGTGAACGCACTGCTGTACGGTCGAATGATTTAACTCATTAATATTGTCTTTCAAATCCAGGGGTCAAAACCCAGAACAAATATGGTTGTGTTCCATCTACCTACTTCCCAAGTGAACCTTACTCCCTCTCTCACATGCCCCTGTCCATTAAGATCATAGAATCCTGACTGTGCAGAAGGAGGCCATTCGGTCCATCGAGTTTGCACCGACCACAATCCCATCCAAACCCTGTCTCTCGAAGCCTGCGACCCTGCTCATCTCCCTGACACTAAGGGGCAATTGAGCGTGGCCAATTCACCGCACATCTTTCGCACAGTGGGAGGAAACTGGAACACCTGGAGGAAACCCACGCAGACACGAGGAGAACGTGTAGACTCCGCACAGACAGTGACCCGAGCCAGGAATTGAACCCGGGCCCCTGGCGCTGTGAAGCAGCAGTGCTGAACACTGTGCCATCCCAGCATCAGTGGACCCATTGTCCAGTATTCATACAAGCAATGTGAGTTTACTTTGCCATATGTTTTGTTTGGGGGATGTCACAAGCAGGATGGATAAGGGGGAACCAGTGGATGTAATATATTTAGATTTTCAAAACAAAACACTCAGTGAAGTCCCACAAAAGAGATTACAATGTACAGTTAGACTCAGGGGATTGGGGAGGGGGGGATATATTAGATGGTGAGAGGATAGATTAACAGATTTACAAGTTGGCAAGCTGTAATTGCTGGGGTTCTCTAAGAACCAGCAGTTGGGACTTAGCTATTTGCAATCCGTGGCAGGAAGGGTCCAACTGTAATGCAATCAAGTTTGCCACAAAACAAAGTGAGGTTGGAAGGGAAGCTGTGAGGCAGATACAAAGAGGCTGGAAAAGATCTTGATTTAAATGAGTCAGCAAGAATGTCGAGTTCCCCATTTTGGTGGAAAGAATGGGAAGCAGCATTTTATTTATTAGTGAAAAACTGGTAAGTATTGATATTCGGTGTGCATGAATCACACTTGCGGGCTTAGCAAACAATTGGAAAGGCCAAGGATGTGTTAGCTTTTATTACAGGTGAGTGGTCATATGTGTGTGGCAGATGCTGTATAATGTGGACAGATGTGAGGTTATCCACTATGGTAGCAATAATAGGAAAACAGATTATTATTTGAATGGGTGTAAATTGAGAGAGGTGGATACTCAACGAGACCTTGGAGTCCTTGTGCATCAGTCGCTGCAAGTTCCCCTCCAAGCCACTCACATTCCTGACTTGGAAATATATCAGCCGTTCCTTCACAGTCACTGGATCAAAATCCTGGAATCTCCTCCCTGCCGGCATTGTGGGTCAACCCACAGCCCGTGGACTGCAGCGATACAAGACAGCAGCTCACCACCGCCTTCTCAAGGAGTCACGAGGGATGGGCAATAAATGCTGGCCCAGCCAGCGACACACATGTTCCACTAATGAATAAAAACAATCTCGAGGCCAGTGGGTCTCCTCCTGTGTGGACACCTGTGTCTCAGTTGTAGAGTCCGGTGTTGAACTTGGTGCTGTTGCTCTGGGAAAGTTTTGTTCGGAACAGGTAATACAGGAGGAACACAAAACGGGGGTTAATGTCACAGTGCAGTGGGAGATTTACTCTGAGTGGGGAAGATTCGGCCAAGCACATTTCCACCTTGCGATCTGTGCTAGTTGCTCCTCACCAGTGAGGTCCCTGTCACAAGATGCAGGATCCGGACCCCCCCCCAGACAGTCACAGGCTGGGAGGAGGGGAACAACACCAACTGCAAGTTCCCCTCCAAACCACTCAATGTCCTGATTTGGAAATACATCAGTCGTTCTTTCACTGTCACTGGGTCAAAATCCTGGAATTCCCTCCCTCACAATACTGTGGGTCAACCCACAGAACGTGGACTACAGCGAGTTCAAGAAGGCAGGTCACCACCACCACCTCAAGGGCAACTGCGTTTGTGGGCAGCACGATGGCACAGTGGTTAGCACTGCTGCCTCATAGCACCAGGGACCCGGGTTCAATTCCCAGCTTGGGATCACTGTCTGTGCGGAGTCTGCATGTTCTCTCCGTGTCTGAGTGGGTTTCCCCTGGGTGCTCCGGTTTCCTCCCACAGTCCGAAAGGCGTACTGGGTCGGTGCTAAATTCTCTCTGTATAACCTGAACAGGTTCCAGAGTGTGGCAGCTAGGGGATTTTCACAGTAACTTCATTGCGGTGTTAATGTGTTGAGCTTTACTTTTGACACTAATAAATAAATACAAAGCTCGGGATGGGTAATAAATGCTGGCCAGCCATGTACTCAAGCCTATTCACTGAAAAAAAATCATGTTTTTCTCCCCAGATACAAGGAGGAAGCAAAGAGTCATTTAAGAGCTGGAAAGAAACATTTGGTGAGTCAAAGACCTGGTTTTTCTCTGGTTAATGCTAATTTGGTGATTGTATCACTGTGGTGATAAGCTTCTGATCCAGAGGAGAGACTGTTAGCAACCTCATTCAGGGAGGACCTTTCTACTCCAATGACTCCAGCTAGCACAGGTCTGTGTGTGTGTGTGTGTGTGTGTGAGGGATCCTATGTAAGCTTCGCCATGTGGGTTTGAGATACTTCTGCTGATGCAATTCCATTTAAATGCTCAGCTTGAAAAGTGAGCTGACTTGACCACATTTTAAAACCCAGCAGGCATGGCTGGGATCAGCTGGAAAAACTGACTGCATTCTTTGGAAGTACAATGCCAGCAGAAACAAGCTTTTTCATAAACCAGGCACAAGTTTTTCATCATCAACACCTGCAAGTTGTTTTTTAACAGCGAGAGACAGCATGTGCCGCGCAATTTCAGTAACACCCATCAGAATTAACTTCTGTTGTAATCACAACTCTATGTTTAATTAGCTCAGTCCAGAGTCTGTTTTGAGGGCTGTTTTAATCAGTACAATTCCGTCTTGCCAGTATCTCTGTCTCTCTCTCTCTCTCCAACTTATTTCCACTTACTGGAATGTGTGAAGTTTAAAACCTGTTCAATAAAAATATTCAACCTAGGATCAGTGCTGTCTCCGTCTATTCAGAGGAATGAATGGACCTGACAGTCTGCGTCTGTTCAGACTGAAAACTGCTGTGGTTCTCCTCCCACCGTGGTTCACTAGCCTGCTGGTGTCTGCTATCTAGACTGTTAAGACCACAGGGTATTAGTAACAGGAGGGGTGAATATGTGATCTACCGCTCCATCTCTAACCGTAACAAGCTATTTTTCTGAATTTTCTTTTATAAGCTCAAGTAGGCTTCCATTAACACTGCCGTGAAGTTACTATGAAAATCCCCTAGTTGCCACGCTCCAGCACCTGTTTGGGCACACTGAGGGAGTATTTAACACCTAACCAGCATGTCTTTTGGACTGTGGGAGGAAACCGGAGCACCTGGAGGAAACCCACGCAGACACTGGGTAGAACGTGCAGACTCCACGCAGACAGTGACCCAAGCCGGGAATTGAACCCGAGTCCCTGGCGCTGTGAGGGAGCACTGCTAACCACTGTGCCACCGTGCTGCCCCTGCGCATTCTCCAACCATGCCTGCATGGGTTTCCTCCGGGTGCTCCGGTTTCCCCCCACAGTCCGAAAGACGTGCTGGTTAGGTGCTAAATTCTCCCTCAGTGTAACCCGAGCAGTGTGGCGATGGGGGGGCGCGGGGGGAGGTTTTCACAGTAACTTCATTGCAGTGTTAATGTAAGCCTACTTGTGACACTAATAAAAACAAATAGAACTAGTAAGATGCTCTGGCTAGGAGTGGAGAGGGTGGAGAAAATGATGGGCTGTGTGGAAGCTAGCTGAAGTAGGGAAGGATTAAGTTGCCTGTCGTATTGCTGGAAAACCACAGCTTGTTCTGGCAGAGTCAGATAGTTGTTCTCTCTTGGGTTGGAGCCCTGTGTGTGGACTGACCCCTGCCTCTGGCTGTGCCAGACAGCAGCAGTGAGTGTTAGCTCAGGCTGGGAGGCTGTGAATGGCGACTCAGTGTCGTGTGCCGGGGGGTGTGTTCTGTGCCACAGTTTCGGGGTGCGCAGGGCGATGACCTCTTTGCTTGTCTGCGTTTCAGGCGCTGAAATCTCTGAGAATGGGGAAGAGATCCGCCCAACGCCTGGACAACATCGAAGCCAAACTCAACACCATTCAGGCCATCCTGGACCGCATTTCCTCGTCTCAGACTGATAAAACAGTACAGAAAGCTTTCTCTGTCTGCGCTGCCTCTCTCTCTGACCTTGTCTGCTGCTGCTGCTGCTGAAGGATAATGTTTGACCTGGGTTTGGGAAGAAAGATCCCAGCATAATTCTCTATCTTTGTGTCACTGCAGTCAGGGAAACGATAGCCTAGTGGTCTTATCGCTCGACTATTCATCTAGAAACTCAGCTCATGTTCTGGGGACCCGGGTTCGAACCCCACCACGGCAGATGGTGGAACTTAAATTCAATAAACAAAACCTGGAATTAAGAATCCAATGATGACTGTGAAACCATCATCGGAAAAATCTATCTGGTCCACTAATGTCCTTTAGGGAAGGAAATCTGTTGTCCTTACCCGGTCTGGCCTTATAGAATCCCTACAATGCAGAAGCAGGCCATTCGGCCCATCTTGCCTGCACCGACCGCAATCCCACCCAGGCCCTGGCCCCACAACCGCAGTCATTTACTTATCCCCCGACACTCAGGGTCAGTTTAGCGTGGCTAATCCACCGAACGTCTTCGGACTGCGGAAGGAGTCCGGAGCACCTGGAGAAACTCCACACAGACGGTTACCGAAAGCTAGAATTGAACCCAGGTCCCTGGGGCTCTGACACAGCTGTGCTAAGCTCTGTGCCACCATGTCTGGCCTACGTGTGACTGCAGAGCCACAGCAATGAAGTTGACTCTCGACTGCCCTCTGAAATGGCTGAGTTGTATCAGCGATTCAAGAAGGCAGCTCACCACCACCTTCTCAAGGGCAACTGGGGATGGGCAATAAATGTTGGCCTAGCCAGTGACATCCCTGTCCCACCAATGAATAAAAAAGTCATCCCGTATCCCTCGCAGGGTAACCCTGTGGGAGTTACACAGTATTTCTCCCCACCATGACCCCCTCTGTGATTTTTAGGAAGCAGATTCATCTCGACTCACTTAGTGTCTGAGCCCGATGACAACAAATTCTACTTGTATAGCTCCTTCAATGTTGTAACGTCCCGGGGCATCGCAGGAGAGTCAGTAAATGAAATGATTCCCTTCTTTGCTGCTTGTTTCCAGATAGTGGAGGCCTACCAGGCGGGACTTGGAGCCTTGAGGGAGTCGATGAAAGATGTCACTTTGGAGAAAGTGGATAAGTTGATGGATCAAATTGAACAGGTGATTTGATTTATTACTGTCACATTTACAAGGATAGAGTGAAAGGTATCGTTTCTTGCGCGCTGTACAGACAAAACATGCCATACATAGAGAATGAAAGGAGAGAGTGCAGAGTGTAGTGTTACAGTCACAGCTAGGGTGTGGAGAAAGATCAACTTACTGCAAAACTTCCCTGACAGCAGCAGGGAAGAAGCTGTTCTTGAGTCAGCTGGTGCGTGACCTCAGACTTTTGTATCTTTTCCCCGAAGGCCAAAGGTGGAAGAGAGAATGTCCGGGGTGTGTGGATTCCTTAACTATGTTGGCTGCTTTTTCCGAGGCAGCGGGAAGTGTAGACAGAGTCAGTGAATGGTTTGAGTGATGGATTGGGTTACATTCATGACCTTTTGTAGTTTCTTGCGGTCTTGGGCAGAGCAGGAGCCCAGACAAGCTGTGATACAACCAGAAAGAATGCTTTCTATGGTGCATCTGGAAAAGTTGGTGAGAGCCGTAGCTGACATGCCAAATTTCCTTAGTCTTCTGAGAAAGTAGAGACATTGGTCGGCTTTCTTAACTATAGTGTTGACATGGGGGGACCAGGATAGGTTGTTGGTGATCTGGACACCTAAAAACTTGAAGCTCTCGACCCTTTCTGTTTCTTCCCATTTGATGTAGACAGGGGCGTGTTCTCCTTCCGCTTCCTGAAATCGATGAAATCTCCTTTGGACATTGAGGGAGAGATTATTGTTGCCGCACCAGTTCACCAGATTCTCCATCTCATTCCTGTACTTTGTCTTGTCGTTGTTTGAGATCCGACCCACAGCAGTGGTGTCGTCAGCACACCTGAAAATCGAGAAGTTCTAGCCGTCCTTTTTTTTAAACCCCTGTGGAGAAACCCGGGAGACCGAGGGCCGAAACAAGGGCAGAAAGTCATGGGAGGACCTTAAATGAGTGGGACGTTCCCATTGGGAGGCTGAAGTCCCAGGACAACCCACACCCACCAGCCTCTGCCACCAGATGGGGCTGCAAGTATGTGTTTGGAAGGGAAGTCAGGAGCCAGAGAGAGGGGATTGACCAAGGGGCAAGAGTGGGCAAAGGGTGGCATTGGGAAGAAGAGAGGCTGAAGGCCAGGGCAACAGCTCATAGGAACAGAGAAATTCGTAGCAAAAGTAGGCAATTCAGCTGACTTAAAAGAAAATGTTAACATTTCGCGGATGGTGTTAAAGTAAAAGAGGGTGAAGGAAGTTGACTTTAGGTGGGCACTGAGTTGAGAGATGGGGGAGGAGTGTGGCGGTTGGGGGGGGCGCGGTGTCACAGGGAGATTGTAGAAGGATGGTCCACAGTCTTTGGGAAGGGGGCACTGGGAGTAGGAGCTGCATTATAATCCCTTGTTGAAGGAGAAAGGGATATGAATGGGAATGTGTTCGCAGCTTGCAAAATTCACCCCTGCTGTTTGCCACGTGCTCGCAGGCAGCTCAGAGAATCCTAACAGTTTAGAAAGGAGGCCATTCAGCCCATCGAGTCTGCACCAACTCTCTGACAGAGCATCTTATCCGGCTCCCAATCCTATTCCTGTAACCCCACATGTTTACCCTGCTCATCCCCCTAACCTCCATGTCTCGGGACACTAAGGCGCAATTTAGCGTGGCCAATCCACCTAACCCGCACACCTTTTGGAGTGTGGGAGGAAACTGGAGCACCCAGAGGAAACCCACGCAGACACAGGGAGAACATGCAGACTCCGTACAGACAGTCACCCAAGGCTGGAATTAAATCCCTGGCACTGTGAGTCTGCAGTGCTGACCACTGTGACGTTACAAATTCTGCTGCAGGTTTGAGTCATTGACACTGGAGACCTGGAGACTGCACAGTGACCAGGATCGGACCTGAATATTCGGATGGCCTTTCGGAGAGAGTTAGTGATTGGTTAATTCAGAAAGGGCAGTAACTTGTCTATACTGAGGGAGCAGTGATGCAAGGTGGTAGCAAGCCTCACTGCATCCCTGATCAGAGATGGGTTAGATCTCACTGGATCCTCGGGCAGAGGCAGTGCTGGATCTCACTGGATCCTCGGGCGGAGGCGGTGCTGGATCTCACTGGATCCTCGGACGGAGGCGGTGCTGGATCTCACTGGATCCTCGGGCGGAGGCGGTGCTGGATCTCACTGGATCCTCGGGCGGAGGCGGTGCTGGATCTCACTGGATCCTCGGGCGGAGGCGGTGCTGGATCTCACTGGATCCTCGGGCGGAGGCGGTGCTGGATCTCACTGGATCCTCGGGCGGAGGCGGTGCTGGATCTCACTGGATCCTCGGGCGGAGGCGGTGCTGGATCTCACTGGATCCTGGGGCGGAGGCGGTGCTGGATCTCACTGGATCCTCGGCCGGAGGCGGTGCTGGATCTCACTGGATCCTGGGGCGGAGGCAGTGCTGGGCCTCACTGGATCCTGGGGCGGAGGCAGTGCTGGGCCTCACTGGATCCTCGGGCGGAGGCAGTGCTGGGCCTCACTGGATCCTCGGGCGGAGGCAGTGCTGGGCCTCACTGGATCCTCGGGCGGAGGCGGTGCTGGGCCTCACTGGATCCTGGGGCGGAGGCGGTGCTGGATCTCACTGGATCCTGGGGCGGAGGCGGTGCTGGATCTCACTGGATCCTGGGGCGGAGGCGGTGCTGGATCTCACTGGATCCTGGGGCGGAGGCGGTGCTGGATCTCACTGGATCCTGGGGCGGAGGCGGTGCTGGATCTCACTGGATCCTGGGGCGGAGGCGGTGCTGGATCTCACTGGATCCTGGGGCGGAGGCGGTGCTGGATCTCACTGGATCCTGGGGCGGAGGCGGTGCTGGATCTCACTGGATCCTGGGGCGGAGGCGGTGCTGGATCTCACTGGATCCTGGGGCGGAGGCGGTGCTGGATCTCACTGGATCCTGGGGCGGAGGCGGTGCTGGATCTCACTGGATCCTGGGGCGGAGGCGGTGCTGGATCTCACTGGATCCTGGGGCGGAGGCGGTGCTGGATCTCACTGGATCCTGGGGCGGAGGCGGTGCTGGATCTCACTGGATCCTGGGGCGGAGGCGGTGCTGGATCTCACTGGATCCTGGGGCGGAGGCGGTGCTGGATCTCACTGGATCCTGGGGCGGAGGCGGTGCTGGATCTCACTGGATCCTGGGGCGGAGGCGGTGCTGGATCTCACTGGATCCTGGGGCGGAGGCGGTGCTGGATCTCACTGGATCCTGGGGCGGAGGCGGTGCTGGATCTCACTGGATCCTGGGGCGGAGGCGGTGCTGGATCTCACTGGATCCTGGGGCGGAGGCGGTGCTGGATCTCACTGGATCCTGGGGCGGAGGCGGTGCTGGATCTCACTGGATCCTGGGGCGGAGGCGGTGCTGGATCTCACTGGATCCTGGGGCGGAGGCGGTGCTGGATCTCACTGGATCCTGGGGCGGAGGCGGTGCTGGATCTCACTGGATCCTGGGGCGGAGGCGGTGCTGGATCTCACTGGATCCTGGGGCGGAGGCGGTGCTGGATCTCACTGGATCCTGGGGCGGAGGCGGTGCTGGATCTCACTGGATCCTGGGGCGGAGGCGGTGCTGGATCTCACTGGATCCTGGGGCGGAGGCGGTGCTGGATCTCACTGGATCCTGGGGCGGAGGCGGTGCTGGATCTCACTGGATCCTGGGGCGGAGGCGGTGCTGGATCTCACTGGATCCTGGGGCGGAGGCGGTGCTGGATCTCACTGGATCCTGGGGCGGAGGCGGTGCTGGATCTCACTGGATCCTGGGGCGGAGGCGGTGCTGGATCTCACTGGATCCTGGGGCGGAGGCGGTGCTGGATCTCACTGGATCCTGGGGCGGAGGCGGTGCTGGATCTCACTGGATCCTGGGGCGGAGGCGGTGCTGGATCTCACTGGATCCTGGGGCGGAGGCGGTGCTGGATCTCACTGGATCCTGGGGCGGAGGCGGTGCTGGATCTCACTGGATCCTGGGGCGGAGGCGGTGCTGGATCTCACTGGATCCTGGGGCGGAGGCGGTGCTGGATCTCACTGGATCCTGGGGCGGAGGCGGTGCTGGATCTCACTGGATCCTGGGGCGGAGGCGGTGCTGGATCTCACTGGATCCTGGGGCGGAGGCGGTGCTGGATCTCACTGGATCCTGGGGCGGAGGCGGTGCTGGATCTCACTGGATCCTGGGGCGGAGGCGGTGCTGGATCTCACTGGATCCTGGGGCGGAGGCGGTGCTGGATCTCACTGGATCCTGGGGCGGAGGCGGTGCTGGATCTCACTGGATTCTGGGGCGGAGGCGGTGCTGGATCTCACTGGATTCTCGGCCGGAGGCGGTGCTGGATCTCACTGGATCCTGGGGCGGAGGCGGTGCTGGGCCTCACTGGATCCTGGGGCGGAGGCGGTGCTGGGCCTCACTGGATCCTGGGGCGGAGGCAGTGCTGGGCCTCACTGGATCCTCGGGCGGAGGCAGTGCTGGGCCTCACTGGATCCTCGGGCGGAGGCAGTGCTGGGCCTCACTGGATCCTGGGGCGGAGGCAGTGCTGGATCTCACTGGATCCTGGGGCGGAGGCAGTGCTGGATCTCACTGGATCATTCTGAGTATGAAAATGCCTCTGTCTAACCATTTCTCTGTTTTTTTTCCCTCCAGTTCTGTGACACACAGGATGATGTGAGCCGGACACTTGCTGGTGAAAATCTTGATGCCATGGGTGAGTTTTTCAGTCCTGTGCAATGTTACTTTGAACAGAATTATCCCAAGCAACACAGTCTTTCAATCCATAGACCGGACATTCACGTTCCCAATCCTTCCAGGACTCGAGAGATTCAGTCGGAACTTCGAGCTGTTTAGTTTATAATGATAAGTTTTCTGGTGCTATGTTATCCCCCCTCTACCCTGCAATGGTGACTCCCAGTGCTACAGTGAGTCAGTCTCCTTTATCCCACTAATCCTAATAGTTTATGTGCTTTGATCTGGGCATCACCGTGGTTAGCACTGCTGCCTCACAGTGTCAGGGACACGGATTCAGCTCCAGCCTCAGCTCACTGTGCGGATTCTGCACGTTCTCCCCGTGTCTGCGTGGGTTTCCACCGGGTGCTCCAGTTCCCTCCCACACCCCAAAGCTGTACAGGTGAGATGGATAGCCACGCTAAGTTAAAGTTTATTTGTTAGTCACAAGTAAGGCTTACATTAACACTGCAATGAAGTTACTGTGAAATTCCCCTCGTTGCCACACTCTGGTGCTTGTTCGGCTCAATGCACCTCACCAGCACATGTCTCAGAATGTGGGAGGAAACCAATGCAGACACGGGGAAATCATGCAAACTCCACACGGACAGTGGCTCAAACCGGGAATCAAACCCAAGTCCCTGGCGCTGTGAGGTGGCAGTGCTAACCACTGTGACACCATGCCACCCACACCCCCCTAGTGTCCAAAGATGTGCAGGTTAGGTGGATTGGCCATACTAAATTGTCCCTTACTGTCCAAAGATGAGCAGGTTAGGTGGATTGGCCATGGTAAATTGTCCCTTAGTGTCCAAAGATGTGCGGGTTAGGGGTATTGGCCATGATAAATTGTCCCTTAGTGTCCAAAGATGTGTAGGTTAGGTGGATTGGCCATGATAAATTGTCCCTTAGTGTCCAAAGATGTGTAGGTTAGGTGGATTGGTCATACTAAATTGTCCCTTAGTGTCCAAAGATGTGCGGGTTAGGTGGATTGGCCATGCTAAATTGTCCCTTAGTGTCCAAAGATATGCAGGTTAGGTGGATTGGCCATACTGAGTTTCTGCTTAGAGTTAGCAGTGAAACATGTGGGGTTCCAGGGATAGGGCCTGCGTGGGATTGTGATCAGCTCAGCCTCGATGGGCTGATTGGCCTCCTTTGCACCATGCGGGTTCTATGATTCTTGAACCCTCCTGAGTGGTGTAAGTTGTTTAATCCTGTGTGCCCTCCCAGTAACCCGCACACTTGTCGATCCACTCTGGCCAGCTCAGTCGCTCACAAGAGGTTAATAAACCTGCCGGTGTGCGATCGCGGTCCCTCGGGGAATTGTCGGGTGCTCTCTCTCTCTCTAACGGTTGCCTTTTTTCTCTTCCCCCCCCCTCCCCCCCCCCCGCCACGTCGCGACGCAGGAGGGGTGGACGCGGAGGAACTGGAAGCCGAGCTGAACGCCCTCCTGGAAAAGCCGGCTGAGGAATCCATCCTGCTCCCGGACGTCCCGACGAGGCCTCTCCCTGGATCACCCAGCTGGAAGCTGCCTGCAGCCGAGGTGATGGACGCTGCATTGGAGGATGGCCTCAGCAAACTGACACTGTCTGACCCCGGTAAAAAAAAAATACTGCAGCCTGGCGGATTCAGCGCTGCATGTGTGACCAGGGGGAAGGGCGGGGGGAGCTGATGTCTCTCACTGATCTCACTACTCCCTCACCTGAAGAGGGATTAAACAGGTTAAGCCAATACTCCCCAGAATTGAGAAGAATGAGGGGAGATCAAATTGAGGTATAGAAGATGATAAAAGGTATGGATAAAGTGGACGTGCAGATTCAGTCAGGAAGGCAAATGCAATGTTAGCATTCGTGTCGAGAGGGCGAGAATGCAAGAGCAGGGATGTATTTCTCAGGCTGTATAAAGCTCTGGTCAGACCCCATTTGGAGTACTGTGAGCAGTTTTGGGCCCCGGATCTGAGGAAGGATGTGCCGGCCTTGGAAAGGGTCCAGAGGAGGTTCACAAGAATGATCCCTGGAATGAAGAGCTTCTCGTATGAGGAACGGTTGAGAACTCTGGGTCTGTACTCGTTGGAGTTCAGAAGGATGAGGGGGGGGGGCGGATCTTATTGAAACTTACAGGATACTGTGAGGCCTGGATAGAGTGGACGTGCAGAGGATGCTTCCACTGGTAGGAAAAACTAGACCCAGAGGGCACAACCTCAGGCTAAAGGGACGATCCTTTAAAACAGAGATGAGGAGGAATTTCTTCAGTCAGAGGGTGGTGAATCTGAGGAACTCTTTGCTGCAGAAGGCTGTGGAGGCTGGGTCATTGAGACAGAGATAGGTCGGTTCTTGATTAATAAGGGGATCAGGGGTTTTGGAGAAAGGGCAGGAGAATGGGGATGAGAAAAATATCAACCATGATTGAATGGCAGAACAGGCTCAATGGGCCGAATGGTCGCATTTTGCTCATATATTTTATGAAGTAATGGTCACTCCCTATCCCTCATTCTCTCCCCCTCTGGCCCAGATTCTGTTGCACAGATATTGACAGAATTCTTGCCAGTCCCAACTCCTTTATTGCAAAATCAATGAAACTGAATGGAATGAGCAAGTAAAAGGGGGCAGTCCCTCCAAGGGATACTGCCTCAAACAAAAAACAAATCGCAACTGAAACTTTATGCGTCAAACTGAAATGTGATGAAAAGGGGTCTACAAGGCTCCCCAGTCCCCTGCGGTGCCCAGCGAGCATCGAAAGACTGGGTAGTGCTGGTGGACACCACATGCTCTCTCTCTCTCTCTCTCTCTCTCTGTTTCTCTCTCCAGGGACACCTGGCCGCGGAATCTGTCCTTTCCATCTCTCTCTCTTTCTCGCACACACTGTCTTGGTCACTGTCTCTTGTGTGTGCAGTCTCTCTCTCTCTCTCTCACTCTCTGCGCCTCTCTCTCTCTCCCTGTCTCACTCTCACCCACTGTCGCATGTGCATGTCTCTCTCAACGTCCACCGTTCCCGTCTTCCAGTTGTGACATTCCCTGAAGTGGGAGTTGCTGATTCTCGATGTAAGCAGCATCTCTAAGCACTGCCTGACCCAGCCGATGTTCAGTTCCTGGGTCACGTCTGCCTGCTGTTTGAATTTGATTTATTATTGTCACATGTATTAACATGCAGTGAAAAGTATTGTTTCTTGTGCGCTATATACCGTTCATAGGGAAGGAAAGGAGAGGGTGCAGAATGTAGTGTTACAGTCATAGCTAGGGTGTAGAGAAAGATCAACTTAGTGCACGGTTGGTCCATTCAAAAGTCTGACAGCAGCAGGAAAGAAGCTGCTCTTGAATCAGTTGGTGCGTGACCTCAGACTTTTGTATCTTTTTCCTGACGGAAGAAGGTGGAACAGAGAATGTCCAGGGTGCGGGGGGGTCCTTAATTATGCTGACTGCTTTTACTGAGGCAGCGGGAAGTGTAGACAGAGTCAGTGGATGGGAGGCTGGTTTGAGTGATGGACTGGGCTACATTCACAACCTTTTGTAGTTCCTTGTGGTCTTGGGCAGAGCAGGAGCCCACACCAAGCTGTGATACAACCAGAAAGAATGCTTTCTATGGTGCATCTATAAAAGTTGGTGAGAGTCGTAGCTGACATGCCCAATTCTGCTGGCTGCTTTTCCGAGGCACTGGTTTAGCAATGTGGTGCATGTGAGGTGCAGTTTAGCGAAATTAAAAAAGAGCCACACTGGATCTTATCAGTGCTCCCTCTCACTGGGCACTGAAATGGGCTCCATTGCTACTGTTCGGCAGCAGTGAGCTGGGTCTGAGGTGTGCCTCACGTGCACCCAGCTCTCTATTTGTGCCCTTCCTAATAGCGTGTTGTCTCAGGCGAGTTTGACAATATTCCGCAGCCAAAGGTGGCGATCGTCAGATGATTTTTTCCCCAGTCTTCCTGTGCAGTGACAACTCCCGTTTATAATGGGAGTGTTTGACCTTTGTCACTGGTGACTTTGGGTCGACAGGTGGCACAGTGGATTAGCACTGCTGCCTCACAGCGCCAGGGACACGGGTTCGATTCCCAGCTTGGGTCACTGTCTGTGTGGAGTGTGCAGGTTCTCCCCGTGTCTGCGGGGGTTTCCTCCGGGTGCCCCGGTTTCCTCCCACACTCCAAGGATGTGCAGGTTTGGCTGTGCTAAATTGACCCTTAGTGTTCAGGGGACTAGCTAGGGTAAATGCATGGGGTTACAGGGGAGGGGCCTGGGTGGAATTGTGGTCAGTATCAACCCGATGGGCCGAATGGCCTCTTTCTGCACTGTCGGATTCTAAGGTGATTTTGTCTGTTTGCGATCGAGACCAAAATAATGTTCTTACCGGCTTCAGATCAGGTTCGGGCGCAGTTGAGTTTTATTCCTTGCGGCTGGAATGAAATTCTTTCCCTTCTCTCTCTCCCTCCCTCTTTTGCTTTAGGTATCCAAACCAGTTCTGGTGCCCCTGTGAAAGTCTCAGCCTCACTAGAACTCGCGCAGTAACCACTGTGATTCCGCCTGCACTGAGCAGATGCTGCCAACCTGGAATTATCTCACCTTGTGCGAAGCTGAAAAGGGGGGAATTGCGCAGTCAAACCTGACATTCGGTGTCTTTTGGATTCCCCTCAGGAACTCAGACTGATTGAAGTTTTTTCTTCTTTTTAAAAAAAAAATTTCGGGCAAATATTTGTCCCTGGATCCTGAACAGCCCCTCCCTCGTTGATCCCCTCCCTGCACGGACCATTTGAAGAATCCTTCACTGCCAGTCGATGTCCACACCGGTCCGGGAGGGCGATCCGACACGTGCCATCTGACCATCCAGGATGACGGTGAGATCCCGTCACCACATCCCTGAGGCAGGACGTCCCTTGGTAGGACTGCGCCAAGATATCGATGTGCGTAAGTGACAACGTGTGAACGAGAGCCCTCGAGAGAGAGAGAGAGAGAGAGAGAGAGCCAGTGCTGAGGGGGTGCTTGAAAAACCAGGGTGTATGGCAAACACCGCAGCTGGCTGCTACCGAGAGATTTGCCAAGGACCAGCTGCACACAGGGGAGAGGCTTGATCAAATGGCAGAGTGGGTAGCACTGCTGCCTCGCAGCGCCAGGGACCCGGGTTCAGTTCCCAGCCTCGAGTCGCTGTCTGTCTGTGTGTGTGGAGTTTGTACGTTCTCCCCCGTGCCTGCGTAGGTTTCCTCCGGGTGCTCTGGTTTCCTCCCACAGTCCGAAAGACGTACGGGTTAGGCGGATTGGCCACGCTAAATTACCCCTTAGCATCAGGGCGATGAGCTCGGGGTAATGGGGATAGGACCTGGGTGGGATTGTGGTTGGGGCTGAATGGCCTCCTCCTGCACTGTAGGGATTCTGTGATTCTATAAGTAAAATCCAAGTTCAAATGAAGACGCTCTGCATGTGTAAAAAATTGTCAGTTGTGGACTTTAATTTTAACTGGAGTGATGGAGCACGGTGCTTTATGTTTGTGTGTCGGACCTTTTCTCCCCCACCCCGCCCCCACACACACAACCCCCCCCCCCCCCCCCCCCCCCTCCCCGGCACCACCTTTAATCTTCTGCTGCTTGTTGGATAGAGTCTGCCTTGATCAATGCATTTGTAAATGAATGTCTGTTTTGGTAAAAACAAGTGTTAGCTCAAACTCGGGATTGTAGAATCCTTCTGTTTTGTCTGATTGTAATAAAGATTTTTTTTTGTAATTATACATAATTTCACCTGAACACGTTGTCTTCTTGGCTTTGTTGGAGAAATAGCCATACAGTGATCGAGTGCTAATTTATCACTGGGTCGAAATCCTGGAATTTCCTCCTGAACAGCATTGCGGGTCAGCCCACAGCACGCGGACTGCAGCGATTCAAGATGGCAGCTCACCACTACCTTCTCAAGGGGCAACTAGGGATGGGCAATAAATGCTGGCCAGGCAGCGATGCCCATG
The DNA here is from genome assembly GCF_965287045.1 of Carcharhinus amblyrhynchos. NCBI lineage: Eukaryota > Metazoa > Chordata > Chondrichthyes > Carcharhiniformes > Carcharhinidae > Carcharhinus > Carcharhinus amblyrhynchos. The sequence continues at coordinate 6,503,888 of NC_137357.1, forward strand.
TCCCACGAATGAATGAATAAACATGTTGGGGTGGTCATTTTATGATTGCAAAATTTGATGAGGAAGAAGACTTAGCAATGCATACTTGCAGGTAAGATTTGCCGTCCCAGCACCCACCCGCCCTCCCCTGGGGGTAGAGGGATTGGTTGTACAGGAATTAATTTATCATCAAGTTGGACCTGTGATTGATGGGAAGGGAGCTGAGGGCGATTGTTGTAAAATTATTGCTGTTACTTTTTTTGTTCATTCTGGGACACGAGTGTCGTTGGCTGGTCAGCATTTATGATTCATCCCAAGTTGCCAGAGGGGAGTTAAGAGTCAACCACATTGCTGTGGCTCTGGAGTCACATGTAGGTCCGGCCAGGTAAGGACTGGACAGTGGTTAGAACTTCTGCCTTAAAGCCAGGTTCGATTCCCGGCTTTGGGTCACTGTGCGGAGTCTGCACATTCTCCCCGTGTCCGTGTGGGTTTTCTCCGAGTGCTCTGGTTTCTTCCCGCACTCCAAAGATGTGTGGGCTAGGTTGATTGGCCATGCAAAATTGCCCCTTGATTAGCAGATTAAATATATGGCATTATGGGGATAGGGTGGGATTGTTTGTGGTGAAGGCTCGATGGGCTGAATGGCCTCCTTCTGTACTGTAGGGATTCTATGATTTCCTTCCCTAAAGGATATTAGTGAACCAGATGGGTTTTTCTGACAATGGTTTCATGGTCATCAGTAGATTCTTAATTCCAGATTTTTTTAATTGAATTTAAATTCCATCATCTGCTGTGGTGAGATTTGAACCTGGGTCCCCAGAACATTGGGGAGTCATGGTGGTGCAGTGGTTAGCACTGCTGCCTTATGGCGCCAGGGACACAGGTTCAGTTCCAGCCTCGGGTGACTGTGTGAAGTGTTCCCCGTGTCTGCATGGATTTCCTCCGGGTGCTCCAATTTCTTCCCACAGTCCAAAAGATGTGCAGGTTAGGGTCACGCAAAACTGCCCCTTAGTGTCGGAGGATTAGAAGGGTAAAAATGTGGGATTACGGAGGGATCAGGCCTGGGTGGGATTGTTGGTGCAGACTCAATGGGCCAAATGGCCTCCTTCTGTTACTTTGGGTCACTGGGCGGCAAGGTCGCTCTGCTGCCTCGCAGCTCCAGGGACCTGGGTTCGATTCCCAGCTCGGGTCACTGTGTGGAGTCTGCACATCCTCCTCCGATCTGCGTTAGTTTCCTCTGGGTGCTCCGGTTTCCTCCCACAGTCCGAAAGATGTGTGGGTTAGGTTGATTGGCCGTGCTGAATTGACCCTTTGTGCCCTGAGATGTGGAGGTTAGAGGGGTTAGCAGGTAAATGTGTGGGGATAGGGTCTGCGTGGGATTGTGGTCGGTGCAGATTTGATGGGCCGAATGGCTTCCTTCTGCACTGTAGATTGTACGATTAGCTGAATTTCTGTATTTATAGTCTAATGATAATACCAAGAGGCCATTTCCTCCCCTCCTGTGCAGGGGAGGTAGGGTATCAGCGCAGTGTTGATGTTCGCGTAGTGGATGTTGTGGGACAGTGCACCTTGGTCTTGTCTGGATGTGCACCAGCAAGGCCATCTTACTCTCCCCTTTGGCTGTTGGCCGTTCTCTTCAAGGCACATGCTGGACAATGGCTCGGCCCAGCATTTATTACCCATCCCAAATTACCTCTTGAGAAGGTGGCGATGAGCCGCCGCCTTGAATCGCTGCAGTCCATGAGGTGTAGGTGCATCCACAGTGCTGTTAGTGGGGGGGGGGAGTTCCAGGATTTTGAGCCAGCAACAATGAAGGAATGGCGGCACGGTGGGTTAGCACTGCTGCCTCACAGCGCCAGGGACCCAGGTTCGATTCCCGGCTTGGGTCACTGACTGTGTGGAGTCTGCACATTCTCCCCGTTTCTGCATGGGTTTCCTCTGGGTGCTCCCATTCCCTCCCACACTCCGAAGATGTGCAGGTTTGGTGGATTGGCCGTGCTAAATTGCCCGGTAGTGTCAGCAGGATGAGCAGAGTGAATGTGTTGGGGTTACGGGGATAGGGCCTGGGTGGGATTGTGGTCGGTGCGGACTTCATGGGCCGAATGGCCTCCTCCTGCACTGTCGGGACGCTGTGAAAATGGCTATTCGGCCGTGAAGTGCATCACAGGTTATCCCTCGACCAATGTGTAATGTTGAAGGATTGTTCAGGGAGTAATGCTGGAATGCTGAATAGTGTGGAGAAGGAGCGGGAGTGTGGAGTGTCTGTCCACAGAACCCTGAAGGAATGGCATTCAAACATACCAGTTAGCAAGAGGAGGAGGCCATTCAGCCCCTCCATCCAGTTCCACCATTCAAGATGGCGAATCTGATTGGAACGTCAAGCCCACATTGCTCCCAACCCCCTGATAACCTTTCACCCACCACCCCCCCTCCACTTTGTTCATCAACACCCTATCTCACTGGCTTGACAATATTCAAGAATTCTCCTTCCACTGCCTTTTGAGGGAGAAAGTGCCAGAGAGTCACCACCCTCTGAGAGAAAACATTTCTCCATCTTAAATGGGCAACCCCTTATTTTTAAACAGTGACCCCTCCCCACCCCACCCTCCGGGTTCTCCATTCTCCCACAAGAGGAAACATCCTCTCCACATCCACCCTGTCAAAACCCCTCAGGATTGTACATGTTTCGTGTCAAGTCGCCTCTTATCTCTGCCTTTGTCGGCCGGGGCACTGAGTTTAAAAACTGACAAGTCATGTTGCAGCTTTATAGAACCTTAGTCAGGCCGCACTTGGAATATACTCTTCAATTCTGGAGGCTTTGGAGAGGGTACAGGAAAGATTTAGCAGGATGCTGCCTGGTATGGAGGGCATTAGCTCTGAGGAGAGGTTGGACAAACTTGGTTTGTTCTCACTGGAGCGACAGAGATTGAGAGGGGAGACCTGATAGAAGTCTACAAGATTATGAGAGGCATGGACAGAGTGGATAGTCAAGCTTTTTTCCAGGGTGGAAGAGTCAATTACCAGGGGGCACAGGTTTAAGGTGCGAGGGGCACAGGTTTAAAGGAGATGTACGAGGCAGATTTTTTTTACACACAGAGGAGTGGGTGCCTGGAATCGCTGCTGGGGGCGGTAGTGGAAGCAGATACGGTAGTGAGTTTTAAGGGGCGTCTGGACAAATCCATGAATAGGATGGGAATAGAGGGATATGGTCCCCGGAAGGGTAGGGGGTTTTACTTCAGTCAGGCAGCGTGGCTGGTGAGGGTTTGGAGGGCCGAAGGGACTGTTCCTATGCTGTAATTTTCTTTGTTCTTTGTACTCTCCAAACTCCAGTAGATACAAGCCAAGCCTGTCTGACCTTCCCTCACGGCTCTCCATTCCAGGTCTGGGAAACCTTTTCTGAGCTGCTTCTAACATACTTACATCTGTCCATAGATAGGGAGATTGATACTATACACAATACTCCAGGCTGATTCCGGGGATGGCGGTATGAGGAGAGATTGACGAGGTTCGGATGGTTTTTTTGCTGGAGTTCAGACGAAAAAGGGAGAATCTCATAGAGATTTATAAAATTCGAACAGGCCTAGACAGGGTAGATGTAGGGAGGATGTTCCGGATGGTGGGGGAATCCCAGAACCAGGGGTCACAGTCTGAGGATTCGGGATAAACCATTTAGGATGGGGATGAGGAGACATTTCTTCACCCGGTGAGCCTGTGGAATTCATTCCCACAGGAAGTAGTTGATGCCAAAACATTGAATGTATTCATGAGGTGGCTGGATATAGCACTTGGGGTGAACGGGATCAAAGGTTATGGGGAGAAAGCAGGATTAGGCTATTGAGTTGGACAATCAGCCATGATGGGGATGAATGGTGGAGCAGGCTCGAAGGGCCGAATGGCCTCCTCCTGCTCCTATCTTCCATGTTTCTATGTGGTCTCATCAATGTCCTGTACAACTGAATCATAACCTCCCCACTGTTGTAATCAATCTCCCTCACAAAAAACAAGAACATTCTTTTCACTTTTTTGGACTCGGGTGAGATTAATACCCAAGTCCTTGCTTTATGTGGGAAGTAATAGACGTTTACAGTGTGGAAACAGGCCATTTGTCCCAACTTGTCCATGCCACCCCTTTTTAATCTCTAAGCTAGTCCCAAATGTCTGCATTTGGGCCATATCCCCCTATCTTACCCATGTAACTGTCTAAATGCTTTTTAAAAGACAAAATTGTACCCACCTCTACTACTACCTCTGGCAGCTTGTTCTAGACACTCACCGCCCTCTGTGTGAAAAAATTTCCACACTGGACCCTTCTGTATCTCTCCCCTCTCACCTTAAACCTGGGCAGAGACTAGTGGACTAGCCCATGGGGTGGTGTATTTACAAGATGACATTCCCCTCCCGAGTGTCTCT